>NC_081183.1:21562511-22162511 GCF_029867415.1 Vicia villosa | reverse complement strand
TATAATAGCACTTTTAAAAGAAAGCGCTATCAAACATGTTCCATATATTAGCGCTTTCTTTGAAAGTGCTATTAAACATGTGCCATATATTAGCGCTTTGTTTGAAAGTGCTATCAAACATGTGCTCTATAATAGCGCTTAGTTTGAAAGTGTTATCAAAAGTAAATAAAAAACATGCAAAATGTCCACTTCAATAGCACTTAAAGAAAAACGTTATTAAAAACCAGTACTTTAATAGCGCTTTTAAAGTGCTATTAAACAAAAAACGTTTACAATAGCGGCGCGGTTAATAGCGCTTTTAAGTGCTATCAAAAACAAAAAAAAATGTTATTAAATGACTTATTTGGCGTAGATCTTTATTCTCATTTATTTAACATTTAGTATAGTTATTTTTTTAACTCTCGTTCGATAAAAATTAAAATAAAAAATTATTAACATGACATTTTTTTGAAATATTTTCTAAAAAAAAAAACTCAAGTAACATATCCATTCTAAAATCTAAAGAAACTTTTTAAATACTAGTCATATAACGAACTTTTAGTATCTCTTTTAATCCTTTTCATTTTTAACATTTTTCAAAACTTTAAACCATCTCGAATTGTTACAGTATTTTGTATTAAAACGATACAATCTTTTGATAGGTGTAAGGTTAATTGATTTCAAACTCACAAATAAAATTCTTGACTCAACTCATTTAAACTATTTTTTTAACTCTATCCAAACTAATTGATCGTACCTGATCAGAAGAATCGTCGCTGGCTATTCAGAACTGGATCTTCGAGGAATGAGGAGGGGGTGTACCTGCAAGGTACTCCGATGCCAAAGTGAGTAGACGAGAAAAGGAGCGCAAGTACAAGCTAAAGGTGAGTAAGAAGTGAATACCTGACCCTCTAGTAAAAGAGGGTATTTATAGCCCCCAGCGCTGGGCCATGATCTCGCTACTGGGTTGGACTTTCAGGCCCAACTAGGAGACTGCCAGGTTTCCTGAGCGGAAATATCGGAGGTGCGTGAGTTCCCTCTGTCCTAGTTAACCGCTACAAAGTTTAAGGGATACGCGGTCTTTTAGGGACCACGTGGTCTCCGTATTCTTTGGAGGGTTGGATGCCAAAAGATCCCTACGAGGAGTGGGGTCCTCGGTGGAGAACCCGCTCGTACAAAATGAGGTCTTCGGAAGGGTGGAGCTTCATGGGGAGCATCTCTCCCGATCGTCAGATGGTTTACGAGGATGGTCATGCCGAGCATGATAGAGACGGGCATCCTAGACCCAAAAGTGGGTCACAGAGGGATTTGGTCCTCTGAGGTTTAGTGGGCCGAAACCATGTTGGGCCTAGTCTTGGCCCAGTCTAGAACAGGAGCCCCCTCAAGTCGGAGTTTTCTGGTCAAGGAGCTGCGAGTTTGAAGATGCCCGGACCTGGTAGGATGGATCCTCGTCGATCGGATGTGCTCGGACGGAGTGGTCTATGGGTTGAGAAAGGAAAAGTCGCGCGTGTGCAGCATGCGCTGACGTGGCATAGGCAATGATTGCCTAGGGTCTAGATGGCGGCGCTTGTCAGGGGGCGCGGCGTTTTGCCTTCCGAGCTTTTCTCCTATAAAAAGGGGTGAGTCCCCACATTTAGGCGTTTTTTTCTCTCTGCTCGCGTCCCCGGCTTTAGATAGACGATCCCTCGAATCTTCTGTTCGTTCCATTGTTCGTAGTAGTAGCCGTCGTTCGCCGAGGAGTTCATTCTAGCAATCATCACTATGTCTTCAGGTACGCTTGAGAATCCCTTCCTCGTTTTTATGTCTTTTTCGTAGGGTTTCGAGAGCTTGCGACTGCGTACTTTCGTTGTTCTCACCATCTACGTCGGCTGAGTTATATGCGCAGTCGCTACTTTCCCCTCGGGTTATCTAAGCGATGCCCGTGGGTCAGTTTATGGATTAGACGACGTTGATGGTTAGGTCTTCGTGTTTTTTAGATCCGATTGCAGCAACCACGTTCCTTTTTGCTAAGTTTTAGCGTGAGTCCTCGACTGATGGACGTTTTTCCTCGAGGGGGTTTAGCCGGGGGCTCTACTGCTCCTGTCAATCACTGCTCGCTTGCATTGCGGTGGAAGGGTGGATTTGATGAACTATCAAATTCATTTTTTCCTTCTGCATGCAGGTGAATCTGATTCGAGTCCCAGTTCGGGGTCCAGTTCGGAATCTGGCTCGTGGCTAGCGATTCGGAGGACACAACAACGAGCAGCTCTGACGTTGAAATTGTCGAAGTTCAAAACACGCCCGCCACGGCCGAGGAGGACCATGAGGATTCACCCGGTTCGGATGCCGAGGGGGGAGTTTCTCCAATGCCGCTCTTCAGTTATGAATGCACGGTCGACCTATATTGGGTAGCCGACGAGCCTATGTCGTTCGTCTCTCGATACACCGAATCTTTGGGCGGAGCTTATACGGAGGTCGAGGTTCGGGGGGACGGCGAGGAGTTGAACTATCAAGTAAGGTGCCCGTCTCGAGACGAGCGCATATGCTCCCGGTTTGATGGAGATAGCTTTGCTATGTATGAACACGTGTTCAAGGAGCTTGGTTTTTGCTTGCCCTTCTCCATCTTCCAAACTTCTTTGTTGGTGTTTCTTGCTCTGGATCCATCTCAATTGCATCCCAACGCCTTCGCCTTTATGCGGGCATTCGAGATTGTGTGCGACTACCTGGGCATTGGTGCCACGACTGTATTGTTCGGCCGTTGCTTCCGCGTCCAGAGACAGACGGAGGACCGGCGCTATAGCTGGGTCTCCTTTAGAAACGCCGACAGAAAGCTTTTTGGGATGTATACCGACTCAGTGAAGGGTTTTAAGGATCGGTATTTCCTCGTCCGTCCGCACAGCCTGGCAACCTATTATGCTTTGTTTGATATAGTGGAGATGCAGGACGAGACCGACAACTTGGAGAGGGATGAAAACGGGCAGGTGGTGAAGGAGTTATGTACTGCATTCCCACTCTTTTGGTGGAAAGGCCACTTCCCGACCCCCCTAAAAATTATTCCTGGGAAGACGGGGATCTGGACGAGCAGGACACGGCCTCGTACTCGGTGCTCTGCAAGTATGTAGACGGTTTCACCATGTCGCAGTGGGTGATGAGGAAAGGGGATACTGTCCTGGACGAAAATGGCGTGCCAAAGGTAGAGGCGCGGGCCATCAACACTAAGGCCCTGTTATCTTACCGGACTCCCGAGGAGACTCGTGCGCTGTTAGGTCGTATTAGGGTTATTTATTTTGTTTTGTCTCTTCTGTTTTGGTGTTTTTGCTAACCTTTTTTGCTTTCCTTTGCAGATGCTATGCCGGAGAGGGAGGATAAGATCTTGAAGATGGTAACTCAAGATGCGAGAAAGCTTCGGGAGAAGAAGGCCTGGGCGGCGGGTGCCGGTGACAATGCAGGTTCGGCTGGTTCGCCCCGGGTACTCGCGGAAGGAGAGAAGACTCCAAAAAGGCCTCGTCCTGAGGGGGTTCGTAAAGAGGCGTCGAGCCTTGGGTCCGATCGTGTCTTTGTGCTTCCTCCTTGCTTCAAAGATGGTGGTTATTTTGAGAAGTTTCCCCTGGCAACCTCCCTAGATGAAGCTCGTCGGGTGGAAGAGATGGGATCCCCGCCCTCGTCAAGCAGCTAGCGAGTGATGGTGCTGCTGTGATGAGGGTTTTAGGAATGGCCTAAGTGTTGGCTAGGAGTGGCCCGGTCTCTGTCGAGGCTCTAAAGAAGGCGAAGGCGGCTAGGAAGACTGTCGAGGATAAGGTAAAAACCATGGAGGCCGACCGTGAGAAGTTGAAGAAGAAAATCGACGGGGCTCTGAAGCAGAAGGACAGGGAGATTGCGGCGGAGAAGAAGAAGCTTGCCGATCATCATCTAGAATGGGCACCCTCAGCTGACGAGTTTCCAGATGTGGCTGCTCTGAAGTCCAGGGCCTTGTCGAGAAGATAGACGGGCTGAAGATGAACCTTGTCGAGATGGCTGAAGCTTAGTTCAACTATGCAGTTTGTCAACTGAAGCTTTTGAACCCGGATCTGAAGGTCGATAACATCGAGCTTTCATCGAAGATTATGGACGGGGTGCTGGTGCCTGAGTCCACTGGTGGTGAAGAGGAGCTTTAGTCTGGGACTGCGTGCCCGTTCTTTTTCGGCCTGCGTGCCTTTGTAATTTGTATGTTGGGTTATGCCCGGATGTTTTTTGGGGCCTGCGTGCTGTCGCTACCGCGAAAATTAACAGAGTCGCCACTAACATATTTATCCTGAAAAGGAAGGGAATGCCAGCAAACCACAAAACAAAACAACGGTCTCACGACCAGAGAAAAAGGGTAAGGGAGTCGGTTACGCGAGGGGAAGGTATTAGCACCCCTCGGGCTCATCGTACTCGATGGTATCCACGCCGGTGTCTAAATCTATGGGTGTGTAAGCAAATCTACGCTAATCTGGACTAAAATGAATGCAGAATGTAGGGAAAAGAAAGGATTGTGCTCGCACGGGCCCTATCCCGCTGCCTACGTATCTGTTTTGCAGAATCAGAGCTACCGTAGCTCGGCTAACTAATTTCTGTTTGTTTTGTGTTTTTTAGGTGAACGAGTTACATTCACACTCCGCTGCTCGACCTTTGGAGACTTATGCTTGGGAATGGAGCGGAAATAACAAGCTCTTAAGAAAAGAAAATCAAAGAGTGTGGTTTGTGTTTTAAAAGATGCATGAGGAAGACCTAAGCTAAGGGGGAAAGCTTGCTATCTAATGTTATCATACAAAGGGTACAAGTCTAACCTAAGCTAACAACCTACGAGAAAAGGGGAAGCACACAATGAGCACACAAACGAGCATCCGCTCGTAAAGCAAACAAACCAAAGGCACTAGCCAAATGGTAGAAAGGCGGTCCCACCATAGCCAAGGGGAGCAGCTCAACCCAAGTCAACCAAGCATTAGACCTCGCGAAAATGATCGGGCCATAGACAAGAGGGCGGACCCCTCTCAGCAACCAAGCCGTCACGGATCGTAAAGGAAAACGGTGCGTGCGAACACCGAGCATCAACGTCGAACAACGCGAGCTATAGGAAAGGCGGGGGTCCGGCTTCCTGAACCCTTTTCCTGACATACTCGATAACAAGATCTTGTGCAGGTTCAGAAGCGAGCAACGCGTAGCGTGCGCATACTGAACAGACTCGATGAGACTAGGCGGGGGTTGATTGCTAACCCTTTCCGCGTGCCTTCCATGAGGACTTAACGGAGTGCCATATAGGACTTATTACACCGTGACTCCCTGCTGCAAAGCACAAATATAAACACACCAACAAAAACAGAGCCTCTTTCGAGGGCTTGGCCAGATGCATGTCTAGATCCTACTTCTCATGTTAAAGGATGATGCGAGAAAGCGATAAAGTGCGAGAGAAATAAAATGAAAAAGGATCAATACCAAACGGATGATGATCCGTAAACTAAAGCGAAGAAACTAGAATCCCGCGAGCGAGCTAGCAAAGCAAAAGCAAATAGTCAGCACACCGATTAGCCATGAAGCGCACAAATGTCGACTCGCATGTCGAGCATAATCACAATACACCTGCAAGAGTAACGAGCAAACCAAACAAGCAGATATAAAGGAATAAGATCGTGTCTCCAAGTCGAGAGCACGATATGAGTCAATGAGATATAATCGTATTCCGCAAGTGAAGCGGAACACTCAAGCAATGAGTATCAATCGGTGACCGTCCAAACGCCTTGCACACTAGCACACAAGTTAGAGATAACAAACATCGCAATCGGAATTGCAGTTTTATTATAAAGCGAAAGGAAACGGACAAGTAACATGAATATGAAATGGATAATAAAAACCTCAAAGAGAAGACAAACATAAAAGGTATACAAATTAACGAGAAACAAGCATTTAACGAGATAGTACACCTCTCAAGCTTTCCAACGGTATAAGGAACACGTAAAACAAAGCTATGAGTGAAAAGTTATGCAAGAAAGAAGTTAGAGAAGAAAAGGGCCAAAAACAAGTAAGGGAACCGGTTCCCCTATACGGGAACCCGGGTTCCAGCACAAAAACACACATAGGAACCGGTTCCCCCAAACTGGGAACCGGGTTCCAGGGCACTCTGCCCAAGTCACGAACCCAAATAGCACATCAGGAACCGGTTCCCCCAAACTGGGAACCGGGTTCCAGGGCACTCTGCCCCAAACCAAAACAACATAACACGCAGCAGGAACCGGTTCCCCCAAACTGGGAACCGGGTTCCAGGGCACTCTGCCAAGTTCCAACATGCTTTAGATTGAGTGGGAACCGGTTCCTCCATTTTGGGAACCGAGTTCCACTGTAGGAAAACCAAATTTTGTCATTTTTAAAGGCTTGGAAGCCATTCCCATTCAACCTAAACCAATACCAATTTGCAAGCATCATGAATAGCCATCAAAACACATTCAAAACACAATGAAACACCCATGGAAACAAGGCACGGTATCAAGGCAACAATCGATGGCACATGAGAAGATGTGAACCAAGTATCAATGCGAGGCATGCTACTAGTAATAAGCGAACAATCATCAAGCACCAAAGCAACAAAGCCAAACATATATCGATTTCAATGATTAAGCCCAAGTCAAACATGTATCTCTTTCAATGATTAGGCACAACGTAGCATCTTGGCGATGGATAGTCATGAATCCACAAGTCAATTAGGCCAAATAACAACAAATCGAGCAAAGTGCGACGCGTCAAGCCAAACCACAATTATAATATCATCACCAACAATTACATAAATGCAACAATGGCAACAAGTATTTGCACATGCGATAGTGATCAAGCTACACACCATATTCAAATCATGACTTAAGCATCAAGCAAAGCGCATTATCAAGCAAAAATTCACCGCATGCATTTGTACAAACACCTTAAGTGCGACACAAGTCATCTACGTGAATTTTAACAATTAAGCACACACAATCATCAACAAAATCACGGATCCGAAGCGCGAATGTCACAATTCACCAACAATGATCATTAATCACATACAACAATTATTAGATCTCATCAAATCACTATCAATTCTATCAATCCACATGCAAATTCACCGATCAATCATCATCAATCAACATTAATCAACAACAAAATATGAATTTAGATCCGAATCCACATAACGATCAACAATTAAGCACTTAATTCAAGATCCGAAAGCTTACCGGATGGAGATCTAAATCGACGCGCGAACACGGACACGACACGAACGCGAACACAAAAGAAAAGTCGAAAAGCAAATCCCAAGGGAAGAGGAGAGTGGCGCGCAAGATCAAGATGAGGAAGGAGAGATTCGAACTTGAAACCTTGATCTTCAATCCATGTTGTTCTTGATTCTTGAAGAAAATTGATGAATATTGATGAAAGTTTTATGTGATATGTGGTTTTGATCTATGAGAATTGAGAGAGAATTGAGAGAAAAATGTTTGTGAAAGATTGGTGAATTGAAATTATGAGTCTCCTTTTGATTTGTGAAGAGCAAAATGTTTATATATTGTCAACGCGAAATGTCCAAATTGCCCTCGGTGCGTCTCATTTTGGCTCGTTTTTAAGGAAACTCGGTTCGGCTTTGAATTCCGGAACAAAACCGATGCCATTATGAAGATGACCAAATTTGTGACCCGTCGCCGCGAGAATCACCTCAATCCGATAAGCGATGAAGAAAATACGCCTGTTTGAATGACGAGAAACGTCGATTCATCTGGCGCGACTATGCGAAATTTTGTGAGTACCGCTCAAAGAACTCGATAAAACTCCATCTTCGGCTCATAATCTAAACAGGCATGTGTGGCAAAGAATCGAAGCTAACGAAATTTCTGAGAGAATGCCGCCGGAATGGACTTCATACATTAAAAATCGAAGAAGTTATGAATTTTCGAACTCGGCGCGACATACCCGAAAACACACTTTTTACCGAAACGACACGACGATCTTTAAAATTCTGGGAATTTTCCATGCACATTTGGCCTTCGGTCCGAACATATGAAATCTTGGTAATGATGCCACGGAGTTCCAGTTAAATTTTCAAGCGAATCCGGCGAGCGGATTAGGAGCTATGAATTTTCCGAGGCGCAAAACCCTACATTCAGCACTATTTTTCACTGCAAAACCTCAAGTAATTTGCCAATTTGAAAACCTTCCTCAAAGAATTGGCTCCCGAGCCGAACATGAAAGTTGTAGATATCGTCGAAATAATGGGGACAACGCGGAAACTTAGCTCATATCACCTTTCCAATAGTATTTATGCATTTTCTCGTACTTTCACTATTTAAACCATTCTTTCACACTTTACCCTCCTAAACCCATGAAAACTCTTTATTATTTTTCTTCCATTTTTGGATGACGAAATAAACGTCATTATTAACTTATAGCTCAAATAAAGAGGGCAAATTTTGGGGTGCAACAGCTGCCCCTATTCAAACTTCTTGAACCTGGCGAGTGAGAAACGAAAGTTTCGAACCGTTGAGGTGGAAGGAGATTGAATACCAGAATGAACTCGAAAATTTGCGCTCTTGATCAATAGAAGATTCCATCTTGAAATAAGAAGGAATGTACCACCCCGCAAACAGGGAGAAAAAACTTCAATTGATCTGAATAATAAATATGCTCCAACTTGTGAAAAAGGAGGAACGGGCACCCACAGGCAGGGGAAAGCACTTCAAATGATCTGGGCATCAAGAGAAGGAACATCTCGACTGATCTGAGTATCAGGCGTAGCAGATGTCTCCGAACATGCATCGGGATAGATGTCTTAAGTTGATCTGGGAATCGAAGGAGATACGCCGGTTGATCTGGACATCAACGGGTAAAAGTATCTCTGATCTGGGAATCTGGGCAGACATCTCTTCTGATGCAATTAAATCATCAGGTAGATATTCCTACTAATATGGGAATTAGCGGCTAGCTCCTTCGTAAGACCACAGGGATCCGGAGGCGGTTCCTTCAACTGAACTGGAAATCAGGATAGGAACAATATCTCTTCCGAACTGTGTACGCCGGGGAAAGAATGCCTTTAAACTGATCTGGACATGATGCCAGAAAATAAGTAGGACAATCTTCATCTGAAAGACAAAGTCGATCAGACAAACATCTCCATCTGATATGATGATATCGGTGGCTTGCTCCTTAGTAAGATCACGGGAGATCCGGAGGCGGTTCCTTCAACTAATCTGAAACTGGATATTAGGATAGGAACTGATGTTTCTTCCGAACTGTGTACGCCGGGTAAAGAAAACGTCCTCAACTGATAGTAAGGTATCAGGACTGGGCAAACGAATTTCTTCTTCTGAACGAACTAAATCGTCAGGGAGTAGATATTTCCAACTGATCTGATATATCCGAGGGCTTGCTCCTTCGTAAGATCTTGGGAGATCCGGAGGCGGTTCCTTCAACTGAAAGTATGATTTATCAGGAATGGGAACAAATATCTTCCACCGATCTGGGGGCATCGGGAATAGGAATGTCTTTGAACTGATCTGAGCTGTGCCAGAAAATAAGTAGAACAATCCTCTTCTGATTCAAAACACCAGGATAAGCGCCTGTAATGACTAGGCGAATATTGCTCTCTAGGGAGCTTTTGAATCTGGATAACTTTCCTGCAGAAAGAGACAGATATGATATGATTTATGCATGATGTATGTATGAATGTGTATGGAATAACGTTTCCGAAGAGGAAGACGCTACACGCTTTTGAGAATGCAATGCAAATGATGCATGACTCGAACGTTGCTTGGGGAGACAACTGAGGAGCACTGAATTGCTGAAAAAGTCCTGGAGAGATTATAGAACTCTGCGGGGAGGACAAGATGGGTGACCAAGGGTCACAAACTGCGAGCTGGCCAAGATGGATCAAGAATCCGCTGGAGACGATCAAATTCGGATGCGAGCTCTGGTTGGGGAATAAATCTTGCTTGAAGATATGAACATCCCGCTTAACTGCTTGGGGAAGACCCATGCAACTTTATATGGAGAAGCAAATTCTCGACACCCTGGGGATGTGAATGTAAAGACAAGTTATGGAGACAACTCTGATGAAGAGTAAGCAACTTGCTTGTATAGGACGCATCCCGTTAGGGAAGTCCTAGATGAGAACAGATCCTGCTGAGGATGCATGTGAATCTCTGCTGAGGGAAGAAATTCAGTGGGGGAAGATGAATACTTCTGCAAAGCGAGCTGCTGAGGACATGAGAGATCCGCTGGGGATAAGGAACTTAGCATAAGAACCTTTTGTTAAGGCAACTCCACTGGGGCATAAGATGACTCTCTTGGGGAAAACAGGTCAATCTGTTGGGGAGAGAAAGTGTAACAGCCCGAATTTTATTATTTGGCTAATCAAATTAAATAAGGATTTATTTACTTAATTTGGACGAAGCTTGATAATTAATTGGATCGTCGGTGTTATCGAGAAATGTGTTCGGATTATTAAGTGAAGTTGGAATTTATTCGATTAATCGAAGAATTAATAAAGTGGAGTATGTAGATAAATAATATTAGAAATAATATTATTATTCGATTTTATTTATTTGAAATAAAGTCGGATTTAATTGGATTAATTGAAAAATAATATTAAGGGTAATAATATTATTTGTTGGAGCATATTTATTTATTTGAACTAGTCTATTTCATCAATTGGGCCTATTTATTGGAGTGATAAGCAATTAGGGGGTGTCATTAATTTTTTTAAAAGCCCAATATATTAAATAAAGATAGTAAGAGAGGAAATGAGGGTAGGAGAAACATTAGTTCATTTTGCTGGTTTTTGAAGAATAGAAGTGGAGGAGAGGAACAAGAAGAGGAAAGCTAGGGTTTTGGAGGAGAAATCAAGAGGTAAGGGGGAGAATCCATAATCATTGTGGGCTAGTATAATGGGGTAATTGGTAGATTAACATTATTATTATTATCCATAGTTGAAATTATAAAATATGTGTTTTGATTTCTATTTAGTATATTGAGATCTATTGAGAAATTGACAATTGGAAAACTGAAACTAATGGCGGAATAACTGTGTTGTGTTCATATGGTTTTGAAAATGGCAAATGACACACTGGATGATGTCACGCATATGTAGTGATGACGGACAGGGAAGGATGCCTAGCGAATGATATTACTTGTTGTATAGCTAGCATATGCTTGTTCGTTTTCTATAAAATTACTGGCTGCTATTACTATAGAGGAAACATGAACCAACACTCCATTGTATGAACATGCTGCTGTCGATTAGCTATTGGCCAAGGAAAAGTGATGTGTTTTATTTCTGTTGTTCCCTTTTATTTATTAACTTGGCTGATGATGTTAACTTACTAGACAACTATCACGTGAGTACCAACACTTAGTGATAGGAAGTGCCACCTACTGCTAGTATTGGTCCAATTAATAGTGTGTGTCATGTTATATACTATTGGATGAAGATGCCATAGTGAGGTATCATTAGCCACAAAAGAAAAATAAAACGTGAAGCATGTTTATGGATAGGCACAACGACTGTCCACCTACCATTGGCTAATTAGAAGAAACGAACACACTTGATATACCTCCTTTTTACTGTAGCGGTATTAAGTGTAGGTTGTATTAATATGCTCATATATGATGACCATATGGTTTACTTACTGTAGCGTATTGTGATTTGAAATTGAACTAGTACATTCCTTCTCCATTTCTCTGATGCACGCCCTGTAGCTATTCATTGGCAGACTTGAACCGTGGGCCCTGCTACCCCTTATTAAATGAACATACCACTTAATGCTCCTAAATTGTAGCGCCTTGACTTGTAGAAAAATTATATGAACTACATACACTAGTGATATCACAGTAGGAAATTGCCTGGCCACGTTTCCAAGTAGAAAATAGAACTATCATTACATGTATACCGTTGGTAGCTATTAGACCAAGTAAAAAGGTAAGCTACCTTCACAAATCATTAAATGGGAGTATAATATAGTATGTACATATATGTTTTAGATTAATTTAGTAAATAAACATAATTGAATGAAAATAATTTCTATGTAAACTATTATACTCCTAATAAAGATAGAAATGGGATTATATTTCTATTATAGTCCAAATTGAAATTTGGAAATAACTAGAAGATAAAATACTAATGTCTTGTTGGTTTAATATGAAGGTGAGTGAACCATATAAAATTGACAAAATTGTGAGTTAGCATACGATAATGTTAACTACTAGTGTTAATTGAAATGGTGGATTGGAATTGTGTGTTGATTATTGTATGTGAATAATGCTTATGTGATGAGAATGTTGTGTACAATATTGTGGAATAATTCATTGAGTGAATTATTGTGATATGCTAAATATTAAGATGGTAGAGATGATCTTAATTGCATATGGTTGATTAACATTGTACATACATTCATATCATGGATGCCTTGAAACAAAGGTGGTTTGCTTTGAAACATAAGCGAGGCTTAGATTCTAAAGTGAATCGGAAGCGGTAAACTATATGTTTACGTTTGTGGGCTTTGGTCTTGTCCGGATCGGAAGCGTGGCTTGGATTCTAGATATTGAATCGGAAAGCGGTGAAACTTTGGGTTCACAATTCGGTACCACATGCATAGCGTCACATATCTTGCATTGAGTCACATTAAAATTATGCGATAATTAAATATGTGAAGTTGACGTAGTTGTGACATGTGTATGAGTTTGATAATTGAAACGAGTGAGGTTTCAATACATATTTGATTAAATGTGTGAACATGTGATAATTATGTTTGTGTATGGTACTGAGAATATAATAGTAGAATTGAAATATTATACTATTTAAGCTTGTTGTATACTCGATAACATGTGAAATATGTGTTGATTACTATTATCTATTCTGTTTTACATAGTATGACTAATTACTTGAAGTGTTAACTTAACCATTATACTCTGTTATACTTTTTCATAATGGTTCGTATTCTCACCCTTCTGTTTTAATGTTGCCCTCGTTTGGCGACATGCAGGTTCTGGAGGTTAGTAGCCGCGTGTGACCTAGCCGGAGGTTCTTCCTTGGTTATTGGATATTATGTAGTGAGTCGATGCTCTGGTCATGTAACACTGGGTAGACTAGGTGTATTGAACTCATGTTATATTTGCGTATGTATTATGCTATGACCTGTGAACTTATTTATCAGTTACATGTCATTTTGAGAGGCTTATAAGCCAAACCTTTTGATTATACTTTACGTTGAATTGAGACTATTAGTCGATGTATGATCATGGTATGGGACATGAATCATTTTAAATCACATGAGTATCATATATTTCCGCTGTGAATGCATATCCAGGTTAAATGGTGATTTGATTTTGAGTGTTATTAAAATGACCAGGAGTATTGTGCTGTGTAGATAAATGGTGTCAGTTTTTTTTAGGTTTTTAGTTCTTCTAAAATCATCAATGTGACGCCCTTTGAATTATATGCATGTTATTCTCTGATTATATGTTAAATATTTTGGGGTATAAAAAGGGGTGTTACATTAGTGGTATCAGAGCATGGTCGACCAGTTGGTCAAGGTTATTAATGTCTTCTATCCTGTTGTATTTGATTCGTGTATCTGACACGATCGATACTGTTTTGTCTGGTTGTTTGGTTGATTAGGACGATGGTTGCAGGAAGGAATGTTGGCATTAATTTTGAGGCAATGATGAAGTGGACTGGTGCGATTGGACAAGCGCCGCAAGAGAATGGTGGTTATGGAGGAAAGGATGAGTTCCGTGCTTTTGGAGACTTTTAAAGGTGCAACCCGCCGATCTTTGAAGGAGGGTATGTACCGGACAAGGCGCGTGCATGGATGAGAGAGATTGAGAAGATCTTTCAAGTCGTGAGTTGTACTGATGTACAGAAGGTACAGTTTAGTACTCACATGCTGACAAAAGAAGCTGACGTTTGGTGGAGTAATACTGTGCGGAGATTTGAAATAGAAGATATTGAAGTTACTTGGACTCTCTTCCGTGATGCATTTTTGGGAAACTATTTTCCAGAAGATGTGCGTGAAAAGAAAAAAGTGAGGTTTCTACAGTTGAAACGAGGAGGAGAACAGTTCCGTGAGAAATTGTATGATGACATGAGGGAACAATCTGGTCTTGGCAAGAAGCCAAGTGGGGAAGGAGCTTCTACTCCGATTAGGTGCTACAGGTGTGGCGAGATGGGTCACAAAACTGTTGATTGTGGGGTTGGTTCGAGTAGGATTTGCTACAGTTGTGGTGAGCAAGGACACAATTGTGCCATGTGCGATAAGCCAAAGAAGGATCAAGTGAAAGGAAAAGTGTTTGCGTTGTCTGGTGCTGAGACTACTTCTAAGGATAAGTTAATCTGAGGTACGTGCTTTATCATTGATAATGGTGCAACACTTTATCTTATTCTTTGGATTGTGCTATAAGATTGGATCATGTTTTATCTGTTATGCATGGAAGTGTAGTTATTGATACAACTGTTGTGACTCTGTTTCTACTTCTTTTGCGTGTTTGAATTATTCGTTGATCATCTTTAGTAGAGATTTTGAGAATTAATGTAATTCGTTTTCCGTTAGACCAAGTTGATGAATTTTGGTGTGAAATGTTTGGAGTTGAACTAAGTAATTGTAACTGTAAGAGAGATTGTGGATCTCGGTGTTGTATGTGATTTTGAGTGCAAGTTCTGAAGGAACACTATTATAGTTTAGTAACAGTGGTTTATGTTTCACTATGATTGTCGACTGTCTATTGACAAATTGAGGACTTGATCACCCTTAATCTATTGTTGATGGTAGACGATATCATATTGAACGAGATAGACTTGTCTTACTAACTTGGTAGCGTGTAAAGCGACTAAGGAGAAGTTGAAGAGTAGATTTGAGGAATTGTTTGAGAGGAGGTTCATTGTCTGAGTGTATAGTCGTAGAGTTACCCTGTTCGTCGAGTAAGGAGAAAAAAGGTTCTATGAGGTAATGTTTCTTGAGGATATTTGATTCTAAGAGCGACGATGATCATGTTTAACATTTAAGGATTGCGTTATCGGTGCTAAAAGAGAAGAAGGTTATGTAAAGCTTTCTGAATGTGAGTTTTGGTTGGAAGAAGTGAACTTTCTTGGATATGGGATTTCGAGCTGAGGTGGGTTGATGCATATATCGACAAGTGGTAGTTATACTTCAAGGAAACTTAAAGTTCATTAGAGGAATTATTCGATGTATGAATGGATGTTATCCGCCGTTGAGTTTGTTTTGAAACTTAAGAGGCATTATTGTTGGAATCGAGATTTGAGGTGTGTAGTGACTACAAGAATTGGATATGGGAAAACAAGGCGAATGGAATTTCGAAGGATTATGATTTTGGGTTGAATTACCATCCTGGAAAAGCGAATGTAGTAACCGATGCATTGAGTAGGAAATCATTGCATATGTCTATGTCAATGATTCGAGAATTAAAGATGTTGGAACAATTTAGAGGATTGAGTTTGGTTGTGAAGCGACGTCTTCGTGTGTTAAGTTGGTATGTTGAAGCCTACTTGGAATATTTTGACAAGATTTGAGAAGGTTAGAAATTGGATTTTTCAATTGGTGGACAAGATGATATTGATTAATCAAGGAAAAAGTAGTAACTTTTAGATTGTCGGGAATGGTGTCATGAGATGTTGTGACCGAGTTTGTATTCCAGATGGTTAGAATTCGGACGAAGAGAATTTTGGATGAGGAACATCGTAATGATTTGAGTATTAATCATGGTGGTAAATTTATGAAGAGGGATATACCAGAATTGTGTATTTGAGTTGGATTTGTCAGGAACCGTTTCAGTTGGTGCAACAGTTATCTATTTTCGAGTGGAAGTGAGATAGTATCTCTATGGAGTTTGTTTCTAAATTGCCGAGGCATCGAGTAATCATGAAGTGAATTGTGTTAGTGTGGTTAGTTGGCGAAATGTGCTCGCTTTATTCCGATAAAGATGGATTATTCGATGAAGAGACTTGCTAAGTTGTGCATCGAAGGGATTGTGTATTTGCATGATATCTTCTTCAGATATTGGAATGACATCTTTAGAAGCTTTGTGTAGTCGCGAGTGTAGAACCTTTGTATCGGTATGAATCGAGAGAGAGAGTGGATGTGGTTTTGGTGTTGAAATGGTTGTGTCGACGGAATTTTCGAGGACGAAAATATTTTAAGTGGGGGAGAGTTGTAACAGCCCGAATTTTATTATTTGGCTAATCAAATTAAATAAGGATTTATTTACTTAATTTGGACGAAGCTTGATAATTAATTGGATCGTCGGTGTTATCGAGAAATGTGTTCGGATTATTAAGTGAAGTTGGAATTTATTCGGTTAATCGAAGAATTAATAAAGTGGAGTATGTAGATAAATAATATTAGAAATAATATTATTATTCGATTTTATTTATTTGAAATAAAGTCGGATTTAATTGGATTAATTGAAAAATAATATTAAGGGTAATAATATTATTTGTTGGAGCATATTTATTTATTTGAACTAGTCTATTTCATCAATTGGGCCTATTTATTGGAGTGATAAGCAATTAGGGGGTGTCATTAATTTTTTTAAAAGCCCAATATATTAAATAAAGATAGTAAGAGAGGAAATGAGGGTAGGAGAAACATTAGTTCATTTTGCTGGTTTTTGAAGAATAGAAGTGGAGGAGAGGAACAAGAAGAGGAAAGCTAGGGTTTTGGAGGAGAAATCAAGAGGTAAGGGGGAGAATCCATAATCATTGTGGGCTAGTATAATGGGGTAATTGGTAGATTAACATTATTATTATTATCCATAGTTGAAATTATAAAATATGTGTTTTGATTTCTATTTAGTATATTGAGATCTATTGAGAAATTGACAATTGGAAAACTGAAACTAATGGCGGAATAACTGTGTTGTGTTCATATGGTTTTGAAAATGGCAAATGACACACTGGATGATGTCACGCATATGTAGTGATGACGGACAGGGAAGGATGCCTAGCGAATGATATTACTTGTTGTATAGCTAGCATATGCTTGTTCGTTTTCTATAAAATTACTGGCTGCTATTACTATAGAGGAAACATGAACCAACACTCCATTGTATGAACATGCTGCTGTCGATTAGCTATTGGCCAAGGAAAAGTGATGTGTTTTATTTCTGTTGTTCCCTTTTATTTATTAACTTGGCTGATGATGTTAACTTACTAGACAACTATCACGTGAGTACCAACACTTAGTGATAGGAAGTGCCACCTACTGCTAGTATTGGTCCAATTAATAGTGTGTGTCATGTTATATACTATTGGATGAAGATGCCATAGTGAGGTATCATTAGCCACAAAAGAAAAATAAAACGTGAAGCATGTTTATGGATAGGCACAACGACTGTCCACCTACCATTGGCTAATTAGAAGAAACGAACACACTTGATATACCTCCTTTTTACTGTAGCGGTATTAAGTGTAGGTTGTATTAATATGCTCATATATGATGACCATATGGTTTACTTACTGTAGCGTATTGTGATTTGAAATTGAACTAGTACATTCCTTCTCCATTTCTCTGATGCACGCCCTGTAGCTATTCATTGGCAGACTTGAACCGTGGGCCCTGCTACCCCTTATTAAATGAACATACCACTTAATGCTCCTAAATTGTAGCGCCTTGACTTGTAGAAAAATTATATGAACTACATACACTAGTGATATCACAGTAGGAAATTGCCTGGCCACGTTTCCAAGTAGAAAATAGAACTATCATTACATGTATACCGTTGGTAGCTATTAGACCAAGTAAAAAGGTAAGCTACCTTCACAAATCATTAAATGGGAGTATAATATAGTATGTACATATATGTTTTAGATTAATTTAGTAAATAAACATAATTGAATGAAAATAATTTCTATGTAAACTATTATACTCCTAATAAAGATAGAAATGGGATTATATTTCTATTATAGTCCAAATTGAAATTTGGAAATAACTAGAAGATAAAATACTAATGTCTTGTTGGTTTAATATGAAGGTGAGTGAACCATATAAAATTGACAAAATTGTGAGTTAGCATACGATAATGTTAACTACTAGTGTTAATTGAAATGGTGGATTGGAATTGTGTGTTGATTATTGTATGTGAATAATGCTTATGTGATGAGAATGTTGTGTACAATATTGTGGAATAATTCATTGAGTGAATTATTGTGATATGCTAAATATTAAGATGGTAGAGATGATCTTAATTGCATATGGTTGATTAACATTGTACATACATTCATATCATGGATGCCTTGAAACAAAGGTGGTTTGCTTTGAAACATAAGCGAGGCTTAGATTCTAAAGTGAATCGGAAGCGGTAAACTATATGTTTACGTTTGTGGGCTTTGGTCTTGTCCGGATCGGAAGCGTGGCTTGGATTCTAGATATTGAATCGGAAAGCGGTGAAACTTTGGGTTCACAATTCGGTACCACATGCATAGCGTCACATATCTTGCATTGAGTCACATTAAAATTATGCGATAATTAAATATGTGAAGTTGACGTAGTTGTGACATGTGTATGAGTTTGGTAATTGAAACGAGTGAGGTTTCAATACATATTTGATTAAATGTGTGAACATGTGATAATTATGTTTGTGTATGGTACTGAGAATATAATAGTAGAATTGAAATATTATACTATTTAAGCTTGTTGTATACTCGATAACATGTGAAATATGTGTTGATTACTATTATCTATTCTGTTTTACATAGTATGACTAATTACTTGAAGTGTTAACTTAACCATTATACTCTGTTATACTTTTTCATAATGGTTCGTATTCTCACCCTTCTGTTTTAATGTTGCCCTCGTTTGGCGACATGCAGGTTCTGGAGGTTAGTAGCCGCGTGTGACCTAGCCGGAGGTTCTTCCTTGGTTATTGGATATTAGGTAGTGAGTCGATGCTTTGGTCATGTAACACTGGGTAGACTAGGTGTATTGAACTCATGCTATATTTGCGTATGTATTATGCTATGACCTGTGAACTTATTTATCAGTTACATGTCATTTTGAGAGGCTTATAAGCCAAACCTTTTGATTATACTTTACGTTGAATTGAGACTATTAGTCGATGTATGATCATGGTATGGGACATGAATCATTTTAAATCACATGAGTATCATATATTTCCGCTGTGAATGCATATCCAGGTTAAATGGTGATTTGATTTTGAGTGTTATTAAAATGACCAGGAGTATTGTGCTGTGTAGATAAATGGTGTCAGTTTTTTTTAGGTTTTTAGTTCTTCTAAAATCATCAATGTGACGCCCTTTGAATTATATGCATGTTATTCTCTGATTATATGTTAAATATTTTGGGGTATAAAAAGGGGTGTTACAGAAAGCCCTCTACTGGGGAACATGAGGCATTCAGGCAAGGAACCTCATTAAGAACTAGCTGGGGAACCAGACACCATTCATCATGATTCAACTGGGGAGAGAAAGCATTTCGTCGGGAATAAGGCTTTGGAGCATAGAGAATACATTAGGATGTGCATTACTGGGGATGTGAGAATCCTGGAGCAAAGAAAGTCTCATCTGAATGTACTCAGCTGGGGAGTGAGAATCTTTCATTAGGAAGCACTCGGCTGGGGAGTGAGAATATCTCATGATTTGGTCCGCCAATATGTTGATACAAAGCGCTAGCAAGCATGTACCTGCGAGACAAACAAATGCAAATGCCCCTGGATATAGCATGGTATCTTAGCCTGCTATCCTGGTTACACAAAACTTCGAAGTAAATTCAAAGGTTTTTATCATTTCTAATCATGTATTGTAAAAGCAATGCAGTTTTCATATGCAAAGTTTAACACAAACTCAGGACGTTTTATGCAAACAAAACAGTAAAAGAAAACAACTTTTGAGATAAAAAGAAGTTTATTAAAAACATGCCCGAAAGATGGCGAATACATTTCCGAAGTAGTTCCTAGTAAGAGGTAACCATGCATTTATTGAGTACAAGAGAAACGGCAATGTGAAACGGATATCCATTGGTTTCGATCCCGCTATCACTTTTATAACTCCGACGTTCTCATCTCCTTGCTTTGGAAGACCGTACTCATTAGGATTGATCACTGCCCGATTTAACAACTGATCGGTGTGACATCACCGAACTTGTGGACCCGACGGGGTTTGTGAGTGCCTTTAAGGATTTGAGCTGCCAGGTGCAAACTCAAGAACACGGAGTCTTGCTTATCCCTCGGTCGGGAGCCCTAAACACGACGATTGGAATTTAGAAAATGCTTTATGGATTTGAGCTGCCAGGTGCAAACTCAAGAACACGGAGTCTTGCTTATCCCTCGGTCGGGAGCCCTAAGCATGTATGAAGAGTGATTGCCAAGGTGGCATGCGAGATGTAGTTGTTCGCTTTTGTCCCTTTTTTGCCTAAGCCGCCCTTTCGGGTTTTCAACTTAGCGGGTATATTTTTTTCTTTTTCATTCTTTTGCCTGATTCATTTTCTTTTCTTTTTTACTTTTCTTTTTTTTTTCCTTCTTTTTTTTCTTTTCTTTTTTTTATCAGGTCTATGCGAAGTATTTTTTGACTACATCTGCGTTCACAGGGTGCGGAAAGTTCTCGCCATCCATTGTTGCAAGCATCATGGCACCGCCAGAGAACACTTTCTGCACAACAAAGGGACCTTCATACGTCGGAGTCCACTTGCCTCGTGGATCACCCTGAGGAAGAATGATTCTTTTGAGTACCAGGTCACCTGGTTTGTAGCTTTGGGGTCGCACCCGCTTGTCAAAAGCTTTTCTCATCTTCTTTTGGTACACCTGACCATGACCAATAGCCGCCAAACGCTTCTCATCAATGAGGTTCAACTGATCCAACCGATTCTGTACCCATTCTGACTCGTCAAGCTCGACGTCTTTCACAATCCTCAGGGAAGGAATCTCAACTTCAACAGGCAATACCGCTTCCATACCATAAACAAGTGAGAAAGGAGTTGCCCCAGTCGATGTACGCACAGAGGTGCGATAACCATGCAAGGCGAAAGGGAGCATCTCATGCCAATCGCGGTAGGTCACTACCATCTTCTGCACAATCTTCTTAATGTTCTTGTTGGCCGCTTCAACAGCACCATTCATCTTTGGACGATACGGGGAAGAATTGTGGTGTTTGATCTTGAAGGACTCACAAAGCTCCTTCATCAACTTGTTATTAAGATTCGATCCATTATCAGTAATGATCTTCTCAGGAATCCCATAACGACAGATTATATTGTGCTTGATAAAGCGAGTAATCACTTGTTTGGTGACATTCGCATAAGATGCGGCTTCAACCCACTTGGTGAAATAATCGATAGCAACCAAAATGAACCGATGTCCATTGGAAGCAGTAGGCTTAATCTCTCCAATCATATCAATGCCCCACATTGCAAAAGGCCACGGAGAAGTCAAGACATTCAAAGGCGCAGGCGGCACGTGCACTTTATCAGCATAGATCTGGCACTTGTGACAAATTCTGACATGGTTATGACAATCAGTTTCCATAGTGGACCAATAATAACCAGCCCTCAAGATCTTCTTAGCCATTGTGTGCCCACTAGAATGGGTACCAAACTCGCCTTCGTGCATTTCCTCTATGATTTTCGAAGCTTCTTCCTTAACAACACATCGGAGCAACACACCGTCATGATGCCTCTTGTACAAAACACCACCGTTAAGGTAAAACTTAGTTGCAAACCTTCTCAGAAACTTCTTATCAGTCACCGACGCTTCGGGAGGATACTCTTGAGTTTCAAGGAACTTTTTGATATCATGATACCAGGGGTTACCATCTAATTCAACATCAGCTTCAAAGCAAAATGCTGGTTCGTCCAATCTGTTGATGGTGATGTTAGGCGCTTCATTGGCCCATTTCACTTTGAACATGGAAGCCAAAGTAGCGAGAGCATCAGCAAGATTGTTCTCTTCTCTAGAAATATGCTCGAATGTGATCTCATCAAAGTATGGAATGAGTCTCATCACATGCTCCCTGTATGGAATCAGATTCTGATGGCGAATTTCCCAATCTCCATTGATCTGGCTAATGACAAGATTGGAATCCCCATAAACTTTCAAGTACTTGATTCGCAAATCGATCGCAGCTTCGATACCATAAATGCAAGCTTCATACTCAGCCATATTATTAGTGCAATCAAAACAGATTCTGGCTGTAAACGGAATATGAAAACCTGATGGAGAAGTAATTACAGCTCCGACACCATTCTCGAGTGCATTAGAGGCACCATCAAACACGAGCGTCCATCGCGATCCTGGTTCGGGTCCTTCCTCTGGTCCAGGAATGTTACAATCTCTGATGTACAGCACATCCTCATCGGGGAATTCAAACTTCATCGATTCATAATCTTCGACAGGCTGGTGCGCAAGATAATCCGCCAACACACTACCTTTGATGGCTTTCTGGGTAGTATACTGGATATCATATTCAGTTAAGATCATTTGCCACCTGGCTACTCTTCCGGAAAGAGCAGGCTTCTCAAAAACATACTTGATAGGATCCATCTTGGAAATCAACAAGGTGGTGTGAACCAACATATACTACCTCAGCCGGCGAGCAGCCCACACCAAAGCACAGCAAGTTTTCTCGAGCAGTGAGTATCAGGATTCACAGTCGGTAAACTTTTTGCTAAGGTAGTATATTGCATGCTCTTTTCGGCCAGACTCGTCATGTTGACCCAGCACACATCCCATTGAATTTTCAAGAACCGTGAGGTACATAATCAAAGGCCTTCCTGGAACTGGAGGCATTAGTATCGGAGGTTCCTGCAGATACTCTTTCACTTTTTCGAATGCTTTTTGACAATCATTATTCCACCTGGCCGTCTGATCCTTTCTTAGCAACTTGAATATCGGTTCACAAGTGGCCGTAAGATGAGAGATGAATCTAGCAATGTAGTTCAACCTCCCTAAGAAACCACGAACCTCTTTTTCTGTTCTCGGCTCAGGCATCTCTTGTATAGCTTTTAATTTTGCAGGATCGACCTCAATACCTTTTCCGCTAACAACAAAGCCCAACAACTTTCCGGAACGCACTCCGAAAGTGCATTTGTTTGGATTCAACCTCAGTCTGAATTCCCGAAGCCTTTCAAACAACTTCTGCAAATGAACCAGGTGCTCCTCTTCAGTATGAGATTTTGCAATCATGTCGTCAACATACACTTCAATCTCTTTGTGAATCATGTCGTGAAAAAGAGTCACCATGGCGCGCTGATATGTTGCCCCTGCGTTTTTCAACCCAAAAGGCATAACTTCATAGCAGAAAGTTCCCCACGGTTTGATAAACGTTGTTTTCTCCATGTCTTCTGGTGCCATCTTGATCTGATTGTACCCAGAGAAGCCATCCATGAAGGAAAACACTTTGAAAGGAGCAGTATTATCCACTAACACATCGATGTGAGGGAGAGGAAAATCATCTTTCGGACTCGCCCTATTCAAATCTCTGTAATCCACACACATCCTGACCTTTCCATCCTTCTTGGGCACAGGAACAATATTAGCAACCCACGGCGGGTAATTCACAACTTGCAGAAAGCCGGCATCAAACTGTTTCTCAACCTCTTTCTTAATCTTCTCAGACATATCTGGGCGAGTCCTTCGAAGCTTCTGCTTGACAGGAGGACTATCTTCCTTGAGAGGTAGACGGTGTACCACAATATTCGTATCAAGACCTGGCATATCCTCATAGGACCAAGCAAAGATATCCGCATACTCTTTCAACATATCAATAAGCCTCTGCTTCACACTATTCTCAAACGCAGCCCCTATCTTGACTTCTCGGACCTGCTCTTTAGTGCCAACATTTACCATCTCAATTGCCTCCTGATGCGGCTGAATCGCTTTCTTTTCTTGTTTCAATAATCTGGCCAACTCATCGGGGAGATCACAATCTTCATAAGCTTCCTCCTCGGCTTGGTAGATCGGATTGTCAAAATCATAATAAGCAGTAGCGGAACTGTTACCAATGGAATCCGTGGTAGTGAGACATCTGCATGATTGATGTTTTTATTTTAGTTTTATTTTTATTAAGCTATGTGCAAGTGTGTGCAAAAACATTGCCATTTAAAGAAAAAAGTTAAAAAGAAAGACAAAGAGCAAAACATTTGAATGCAAAAACGTCCTTTTATTTCATGATTAATCTTTGAAAATGCGAACTGCATGGCCCTACAAATGATTCACTATGCCTTGGGCAGAGCGTAGGAATTATGGCATGATAAGAAAAGTAAAAACAAAGAAATTACTCCTGAGCTTGTGTAACTTGGATGACATCTTCAATTGTCCAGTTGCAAGGCATTTCCCCGGGAATACTTGGACGAATCCAGCTATCAAAGTCGCAATCACTATCCACTTCTTCACCATTGACAATGGCATGAACCTGACCGTCTTGAATGACACCCCCACTCACAAACTTGATCGGGCTAAGAATACCAGACTCGGGCGATACGTTCTGCTTTCCAGGATTGAAACCGAGGCCATTCTTGTCAAATTTGGGACGCACGTCAATTACTTGCCCCCAGCCTTCCACTCTTCCAGTCTCAACGACAATCTGAGCATCTTTCAAAGAGGACATAACCGTTTCTGGCTTCGTTATCTCATAAGAAGGAGTTCTCACAGCATTCACAGCCTCAAATGCTTGAAACGGAGTCTCATGTATTTCACCTTCGATCTCCACATATCGGAAGGAGGACAGGTGACTCACGATGTAATCTTCCTCACCACAAACCGTCACCACTTTACCGTCAACCGGATACTTCAACTTCTGATGAAGAGTGGATGTCACAGCGCCAGCTTTATGAATCCACGGTCGTCCCAACAGACAACAGTAAGCAGGTTGAATATCCATCACATAAAAGGTTATAGTAAAGATCTGAGGACCCACTTGGATTGGTAGATCTACCTCCCCAAACACAGACCTCCTTGCACCGTCAAAGGCGCGCACTATTAACTCACTTGGCCTTAACTCAACACCGGCATAGTCAATTCGCATGAGAGCTGATTTGGGCAGCACATTTAAAGAAGACCCAGTATCAACCAAAACACGGGACAAGGTCGTCCCCTTACACTCAATCGAAATATGCAAAGCCTTGTTATGGTTTCTCCCTTCTGGAGGAAGATCACAATCTGTAAATCCCAAATCGTTCCCAGCGGAGATATTATTGGCTACCGCCTCTAGCTGATTCACAGATATTTCATGTGGGACGTAAGCGCCATTCAAAATTCTCAAGAGAGCATCTCTATGACCTTCTGAGCACATCAGTAGTTGCAAGATGGAGATCTTTGACTGGGTCTGACCCAACTGCTCAACCACTTTATAATCAGACTTCCTGATAATTCTCAACAGTTCCTCTACATCCTTGGAAGACACAGCACTATCAGGTGCCCCGTTCTGAATTGGAGGATTCTGGACATCAGTCACTACTTGCTTTCCTTTGGCCTTAGCCAAAGCATCTGCATTGTTCTAAACAAGCTGAGGGGAGAACACCCTACCACTGCGAGTGATCCTACCAGTACCGGCGAAGTTATCAGTGTTTGCAACTGAGGTTTCAACACACTTCTTTTTGGAAGGCTCACCTTCCTCCTTCGTGCCATAGTAATACACGTCTGAACCATAATGCCAAGGAACGGCCTTCTCACTCTCATATGGAATAGGCCCAGGCACGGTAATCATCAACGCCGCTGGTTGTTCCTCATATGGGATACTGACAGGTATCTGAATAGGCACTTGGATACATATTGGAGCAACCGGCTCATAAGGAATTGAGATCACAGACACTTCACCGCCATTACTCTTCGCGCCTCTCAACCTTCGATAAAACTGAAGAGGACCCTCATCAATCAGCCTTTGTACCATACTCTTCAAATCAGCACAACCTTCAGGTTGACTTTTGCAGTTCTCACAATCAACACCACAGCCCGGGAAGATGCCACTATTGACCAGATGTTGCTTCACAGACACAAGAGGGAAAGTCAAACAGCCCACCTCGAATACCACTCTTATCTCTTCACTCTCAATGGCATTCACACCTGAACCTCCGTGAGCAAGCATCGGATTATTGGCAATATTGGGTGTAGGAGTGAACTGGATTATCTTTTGATCCAACAAGTCCTGGACTTTGTTCTTCAATGTAATACACCTCTCTGTATCATGGCCAGCGGCACCTGAGTGGAAAGCACATCGTGCGTTTGCATTGTAATTCGGAGATTGTGTGTCCGGAGCATTCGGAGCATCTCTCAAAGTAATCTTCTCAATCTTGAGCAAATGTTGCAACACTTGAGCATAGGTCATAGGAATCGGATCAATCTTTCTGTGAGGCCTGGTCCTGGGAGGATAGCGATTAGTATTGGAATGATGTCCTTGCTGATGTTGTTGTTGCGGTACTGGGATCATGACAGCATTAACCTGTGAATTGCTTCTCCCTGAACCCCTTCTTCCATATATGGAATCCGCATTTCCTTCCTTCCTTCGGGCATAACCCTCAGCTTGTTTCTTACCACTAGGAGTATTAGAAGAAGCTCCCAACTGAATTTTCCCCATCTTTAGACCCATCTCAACACGTTCGCCATATCTCACCATTTTAGAAAAGTTGGCTGAAGCACTACAGGCCAAGTAATAGTGTCCAGACAAAGTACTGGTGAACATGTCAATCATCTCACGCTCAGTCATAGGTGGCTGAACTCTTGCGGCTAACTCACGCCATTTCTCAGCGTACTCTTTGAAAGATTCTTTAGATCCTTGAACCAAACTCTGTAACTGAGTTCGATTAGGTGCCATGTCAACATTGTACTGATAGTGCTTAATGAAAGCCTCCACAAGATCTCTCCAAGAATGAATATGAGTGCGTTCGAGTTGAACATACCACTCCAAGGAAGCTCCAGCCAAGCTATCCTGGAAGAAATGCATTAGAAAACCCTCATCCTCTGAATAAACTGACATCTTGCGATAGTATGCTTTGACATGAGTCATGGGACAAGTCGCCCCATTGTATTTGTCAAAAGATGGAACTTTGAACTTCGGCGGAATCCTCACACCCGGAACCAACCCCAAGTCATTGATATCCATGCCTAACACCCCTTTGCCTTCAACAGCTCTGAGACGTTCTTCAATCAGACGATACCTCTCAGCTTCCTCAGGTGCACCATCAGCACTATGCCTCGATACCTGATCAAAGTTTTCAACATTGAAATCCAAATTATCACGGTTCTGATTATCTCTCCTTCCCAACAGACGAGACGGAGGTGGAGGTGGAAACCCATGATTCTGATTGAAAGGATTATAGTGTCCTCCCAAGCGATCAAACTCATTCGGATCATGATTATCGTCAATCCTGCCAGACACATCGTCAAACAGCCTCGAATGTCCTCCATTCTCAACCCTTCTGGAATTCTCGACGAGAACTCGCAAGTCATCCTGCCCCTTGGTCACATTAGTCAATGCTTCCATAAACTGCGCCATCTGCGCATTCATCTGCTCTGTCAATTGAGCTCTCATCTCAGCCATTTGTTCCTGAATCTGTTCCATCTGTCTTCTCTGATTGCTCCTAGTCGGATACGGGTGATTAGCCGTCTTAGAACTCCTTCTGGTAACAAAACAGCGAGACATAAGATATAAGACCTGCAAAACCTGCAAATATATGACATGTATGATATATGAATGATATGCATGAAATGTTTGTCAATTTTCAGGTATCCAAGAGTTCATCCCACTTTCAGATAGGACATAGCAACCTTGATACAGAATGTATTTGAACAGCAATCCACACACGAGAATAAATCAGCAAGCTGAGCATATTTCATTCAAACATAATTGAGAATTTGAGTTCATACAACCATGGCACATAACCGTCACGAAGCGCTCATAAGGCATACAAAAGAAATCCAGAATATAACAAAATGCGACCCCATCCAACAATCCTGGACATGGGTGCCAAACATCAAGAATAAACAGCAAATCAACTCCATGGCAACACTAGGATCGCCTGGTAATAGGATGAGCTTCTCCATTTCCTCTCCGTTGGGCTCGGAATCTTGTTAATTCTTCTTTAAGTCGAGCTGACTTGGCTTTTTCTTCCATCAGTTGTTTTTCTGAATCCTGCATCCTTCTCTTGCTATTGTTTTTGGACCTTCGCAACTTCGCACATTCCTGTTGTTTTCGGTACAAGCTTTCTTCCATCAAGTCATGAGATCGCCTTTGAGCATGTGTCAAATTTGAACCTTCACCTTGCGCATGCTTGAGCTTACGAGCCAACTCCGCCTTTTCGCAATCTTGAAAATACCTCTCCAAGCCAACCTCTCGGTCCTTTGATTTCAGCTTGATGTTGTCCGCTTCGGTTTGAATATAGAGTTCAGTCGCAACTGTATCCGATAAAACCGTGGGAGGTTGCTCATACAATGGGCGTGACCTCGCAGATGGCAACAATAGATTTGCCACTCTTGCTTCGACCCACTTTCGGTAAGGACCCATGGCAATAGGAACTTTCTTGCTCAAAGTATTTTGATCTCTCTTGTGAACTTTAGTCCAAGCGTATGCTATCTTTTCTAGCTCCAGGGGGTCTTCACCATCAGCAAAGTACACTGATTCAAACGCTTCTACATCATTCTGAGCCCTTTCCATTGCATATCCCAATTGACGATAGGCGAGCGTGGGGTTGTAACTAATGCAACCTCTGGTTCCCATGAGAGGAACGTTAGGATATTGACCGCAACTAGTGATGATGCTCCAAACCTTCCCCACACAATAGTTCCACCTGATATCATAAGATGTGAGGTTAACAATCCTATCTGACCACTTAAGGGAACTCTTCCTGAGCACAAAAGGTCCTCTCACCGGCAAATACAA
Organism: Vicia villosa; assembly: GCF_029867415.1. Classification (NCBI taxonomy): domain Eukaryota; kingdom Viridiplantae; phylum Streptophyta; class Magnoliopsida; order Fabales; family Fabaceae; genus Vicia; species Vicia villosa. The sequence continues at coordinate 22,133,692 of NC_081183.1, read as the reverse complement.
CATGAAACACCGATACAACAACGGAAGACAAGAACCAACAACATATCCTCCCTTCTTACTTCTCGCATAGATCGAAAAAAGAGCATCCGCAAGCAACGTTGGAACGGGGTTTTTGTTCATAAAGACACAAATCGCCGCCAAACTCACAAAGTTTTCTCTTGATGGGAATAAGACAATACCATAGATCATGATAGCAAGCAAACGACTAAAATCAACCCACTGCTCCTTCTTAGCCGCATCCTCAGCCTTACTAATAAAAAAGCAAAGATAGAAACCAGAAACACCGCCCGATGATTTCCAATTTCTTTCCACCTCCTTAATACCCATGTGAAGAGCTTCGGCTACCTTTTCAAATCTCACAACCTCGGGAACCCGAACGAAAGGTACATCATCAGTGATCCGTATGTTGAGTATGTAAGAAAACTCCTCGAGTGTTGGCACCAATTGATAGTCTTGAAATGTAAAACATCTCAAGTGCGGATCATAGAACTGAAATAAGGTGATCAAAGCCATTGGATCGAAAGATGTATTGAGGATGGAGAGCAAATTGCCATAATCATGATTGAAGTCACGGAGAACCTCCCCTTCCAACCGAGAACTCAAACCAATCAACCCCGAAACATCAATATCCGGAATCTTATAAGCTCTGGTATGCCTCGTGCGTTCTTTGACAGTATCAGTGAGAATGTCCATCTTCAACTTGGGTGAACTCCTGAATATCCCTGAAAATATGACATGCAAATGCTTATTATTATACATTTTTTTTGCGTTTCTTTTGGAAATAAATATGCTATGATGCAAAGTGGTGGGACTTGTTGCCGCCCACCAGGCATTCTGGACTGCCGGTAACACACGTAATACAGAGCCAAAGGTTCGGCCCCCAGATGGTATACCATACGGTACATAGAATGTCAACCCACGGAACCAACATCCATAGAACATAGACCATCACTCGAACGAGAACCATAGTACCCCACGAACAAGAACCAACAGTAACCCTCGAACAAGATCAGCGGTAACCCTCGAACAAGAACAGCGGTAACCCACGAACAAGAACCGAAGTCACCATCAATGTACCTGTTAAGCAATGATTGATTCCCGCCCCACTCACGGGTAAATCTAGGCCAGGGTAGGTCAAAAAGCCAACAGAGGATCGAATGTAGGCGTTATCATACGATATTGCCTCATTCCACCAAGCTCTGCCCGTGGATACGTGATCAGATCAATCAGGCATACGCCTTCTGTCCGTCACGGCCACTCTAGTCCTAGTTCCTATGGTATCACTCATAGCCTGGGTATTGGGCCTTTTACCTCTTGAAACACCCACCCAACAAACAGAGATCCAACCAGTCCAGAATATGATGCAGAAAAGTAAAAGCGCACATAGAATGCAATGCAACAGGTAAATATGCAAAGCAATAAAAACACCCAATGATAAACACACAAGCGCTAGGATCGACTCGCTGAGTCCGGACCAGCAACAGGTCGAGACGTCCCCAGCAGAGTCGCCAGCTGTCGCTACCGCGAAAATTAACAGAGTCGCCACTAACATATTTATCCTGAAAAGGAAGGGAATGCCAGCAAACCACAAAACAAAACAACGGTCTCACGACCAGAGAAAAAGGGTAAGGGAGTCGGTTACGCGAGGGGAAGGTATTAGCACCCCTCGCGCCCATCGTACTCGATGGTATCCACGCCGGTGTCTAAATCTATGGGTGTGTAAGCAAATCTACGCTAATCTGGACTAAAATGAATGCAGAATGTAGGGAAAAGAAAGGATTGTGCTCGCACGGGCCCTACCCCGCTGCCTACGTATCTGTTTTGCAGAATCAGAGCTACCGTAGCTCGGCTAACTAATTTCTGTTTGTTTTGTGTTTTTTAGGTGAACGAGTTACATTCACACTCCGCTGCTCGACCTTTGGAGACTTATGCTTGGGAATGGAGCGGAAATAACAAGCTCTTAAGAAAAGAAAATCAAAGAGTGTGGTTTGTGTTTTAAAAGATGCATGAGGAAGACCTAAGCTAAGGGGGAAAGCTTGCTATCTAATGTTATCATACAAAGGGTACAAGTCTAACCTAAGCTAACAACCTACAAGAAAAGGGGAAGCACACAATGAGCACACAAACGAGCATCCGCTCGTAAAGCAAACAAACCAAAGGCACTGGCCAAATGGTAGAAAGGCGGTCCCGCCATAGCCAAGGGGAGCAGCTCAACCCAAGTCAACCAAGCATTAGACCTCGCGAAAATGATCGGGCCATAGACAAGAGGGCGGACCCCTCTCAGCAACCAAGCCGTCACGGATCGTAAAGGAAAACGGTGCGTGCGTACACCGAGCATCAACGTCGAACAACGCGAGCTATAGGAAAGGCGGGGGTCCGGCTGCCTGAACCCTTTTCCTGACATACTCGATAACAAGATCTTGTGCAGGTTCAGAAGCGAGCAACGCGTAGCGTGCGCATACTGAACAGACTCGATGAGACTAGGCGGGGGTTGATTGCTAACCCTTTCCGCGTGCCTTCCATGAGGACTTAACGGAGTGCCATATAGGACTTATTACACCGTGACTCCCTGCCGCAAAGCACAAATATAAACACACCAACAAAAACAGAGCCTCTTTCGAGGGCTTGGCCAGATGCATGTCTAGATCCTACTTCTCATGTTAAAGGATGATGCGAGAAAGCGATAAAGTGCGAGAGAAATAAAATGAAAAAGGATCAATACCAAACGGATGATGATCCGTAAACTAAAGCGAAGCAAAGCGAAGAAACTAGAATCCCGCGAGCGAGCTAGCAAAGCAAAAGCAAATAGTCAGCACACCGATTAGCCATGAAGCGCACAAATGTCGACTCGCATGTCGAGCATAATCACAATACACCTGCAAGAGTAACGAGCAAACCAAACAAGCAGATATAAAGGAATAAGATCGTGTCTCCAAGTCGAGAGCACGATATGAGTCAATGAGATATAATCGTATTCTGCAAGTGAAGCGGAACACTCAAGCAATGAGTATCAATCGGTGACCGTCCAAACGCCTTGCACACTAGCACACAAGTTAGAGATAACAAACATCGCAATCGGAATTGCGGTTTTATTATAAAGCGAAAGGAAACGGACAAGTAACATGAATATGAAATGGATAATAAAAACCTCAAAGAGAAGACAAACATAAAAGGTATACAAATTAACGAGAAACAAGCATTTAACGAGATAGTACACCTCTCAAGCTTTCCAACGGTATAAGGAACACGTAAAACAAAGCTATGAGTGAAAAGTTATGCAAGAAAGAAGTTAGAGAAGAAAAGGGCCAAAAACAAGTAAGGGAACCGGTTCCCCTATACGGGAACCCGGGTTCCAGCACAAAAACACACATAGGAACCGGTTCCCCCAAACTGGGAACCGGGTTCCAGGGCACTCTGCCCAAGTCACGAACCCAAATAGCACATCAGGAACCGGTTCCCCCAAACTGGGAACCGGGTTCCAGGGCACTCTGCCCCAAACCAAAACAACATAACACGCAGCAGGAACCGGTTCCCCCAAACTGGGAACCGGGTTCCAGGGCACTCTGCCAAGTTCCAACACGCTTTAGATTGAGTGGGAACCGGTTCCTCCATTTTGGGAACCGAGTTCCACTGTAGGAAAACCAAATTTTGTCATTTTTAAAGGCTTAGAAGCCATTCCCACTCAACCTAAACCAATACCAATTTGCAAGCATCATGAATAGCCATCAAAACACATTCAAAACACAATGAAACACCCATGGAAACAAGGCACGGTATCAAGGCAACAATCGATGGCACATGAGAAGATGTGAACCAAGTATCAATGCGAGGCATGCTACTAGTAATAAGCGAACAATCATCAAGCACCAAAGCAACAAAGCCAAACATATATCGATTTCAATGATTAAGCCCAAGTCAAACATGTATCTCTTTCAATGATTAGGCACAACGTAGCATCTTGGCGATGGATAGTCATGAATCCACAAGTCAATTAGGCCAAATAACAACAAATCGAGCAAAGTGCGAAGCGTCAAGCCAAACCACAATTATAATATCATCACCAACAATTACATAAATGCAACAATGGCAACAAGTATTTGCACATGCGATAGTGATCAAGCTACACACCATATTCAAATCATGACTTAAGCATCAAGCAAAGCACACTATCAAGCAAAAATTCACCGCATGCATTTGTACAAACACCTTAAGTGCGACACAAGTCATCTACGTGAATTTTAACAATTAAGCACACACAATCATCAACAAAATCACGGATCCGAAGCGCGAATGTCACAATTCACCAACAATGATCATTAATCACATACAACAATTATTAGATCTCATCAAATCACTATCAATTCTATCAATCCACATACAAATTCACCGATCAATCATGATCAATCAACATTAATCAACAACAAAATATGAATTTAGATCCGAATCCACATAACGATCAACAATTAAGCACATAATTCAAGATCCGAATGCTTACCGGATGGAGATCTAAATCGACGCGCGAACACGGACACGACACGAACGCGAACACAAAAGCAAAGTCGAAAAGCAAATCCCAAGGGAAGAGGAGAGTGGCGCGCAAGATCAAGATGAGGAAGGAGAGATTCGAACTTGAAACCTTGATCTTCAATCCATGTTGTTCTTGATTCTTGAAGAAAATTGATGAATATTGATGAAAGTTTTATGTGATATGTGGTTTTGATCTATGAGAATTGAGAGAGAATTGAGAGAAAAATGTTTGTGAAAGATTGGTGAATTGAAATTATGAGTCTCCTTTTGATTTGTGAAGAGCAAAATGTTTATATATTGTCAACGCGAAATGTCCAAATTGCCCTCGGTGCGTCTCATTTTGGCTCGTTTTTAAGGAAACTCGGTTCGGTTTTGAATTCCGGAACAAAACCGATGCCATTATGAAGATGACCAAATTTGTGACCCGTCGCCGCGAGAATCACCTCAATCCGATAAGCGATGAAGAAAATACGCCTGTTTGAATGACGAGAAACGTCGATTCATCTGGCGCGACTATGCGAAATTTTGTGAGTACCGCTCAAAGAACTCGATAAAACTCCATCTTCGGCTCATAATCTGAACAGGCATGTGTGACAAAGAATCGAAGCTAACGAAATTTCTGAGAGAATGCCGCCGGAATGGACTTCATACGATAAAAATCGAAGAAGTTATGAATTTTCGAACTCGGCGCGACATACCCGAAAACACACTTTTTACCGAAACGACACGACGATCTTTAAAATTCTGGGAATTTTCCATGCACATTTGGCCTTCGGTCCGAACATATGAAATCTTGGTAATGATGCCACGGAGTTCCAGTTAAATTTTCAAGCGAATCCGGCGAGCGGATTAGGAGCTATGAATTTTCCGAGGCGCAAAACCCTACATTCAGCACTATTTTTCACTGCAAAACCTCAAGTAATTTGCCAATTTGAAAACCTTCCTCAAAGAATTGGCTCCCGAGCCGAACATGAAAGTTGTAGATATCGTCGAAATAATGGGGACATCGCGGAAACTTAGCTCATATCACCTTTCCAATAGTATTTATGCATTTTCTCGTACTTTCACTATTTAAACCATTCTTTCACACTTTACCCTCCTAAACCCATGAAAACTCTTTATTATTTTTCTTCCATTTTTGGATGACGAAATAAACGTCATTATTAACTTATAGCTCAAATAAAGAGGGCAAATTTTGGGGTGCAACAGCTGCCCCTATTCAAACTTCTTGAACCTGGCGAGTGAGAAACGAAAGTTTCGAACCGTTGAGGTGGAAGGAGATTGAATACCAGAATGAACTCGAAAATTTGCGCTCTTGATCAATAGAAGATTCCATCTTGAAATAAGAAGGAATGTACCACCCCGCAAACAGGGAGAAAAAACTTCAATTGATCTGAATAATAAATATGCTCCAACTTGTGAAAAAGGAGGAACGGGCACCCACAGGCAGGGGAAAGCACTTCAAATGATCTGGGCATCAAGAGAAGGAACATCTCGACTGATCTGAGTATCAGGCGTAGCAGATGTCTCCGAACATGCATCGGGATAGATGTCTTAAGTTGATCTGGGAATCGAAGGAGATACGCCGGTTGATCTGGACATCAACGGGTAAAAGTATCTCTCATCTGGGAATCTGGGCAGACATCTCTTCTGATGCAATTAAATCATCAGGTAGATATTCCTACTAATATGGGAATTAGCGGCTAGCTCCTTCGTAAGACCACGGGGATCCGGAGGCGGTTCCTTCAACTGAACTGGAAATCAGGATAGGAACAATATCTCTTCCGAACTGTGTACGCCGGGGAAAGAATGCCTTTAAACTGATCTGGACATGATGCCAGAAAATAAGTAGGACAATCTTCATCTGAAAGACAAAGTCGATCAGGCAAACATCTCCATCTGATCTGATGATATCAGTGGCTTGCTCCTTAGTAAGATCACGGGAGATCCGGAGGCGGTTCCTTCAACTAATCTGAAACTGGATATTAGGATAGGAACTGATGTTTCTTCCGAACTGTGTACGCCAGGTAAAGAAAACGTCCTCAACTGATAGTAAGGTATCAGGACTGGGCAAACGAATTTCTTCTTCTGAACGAACTAAATCGTCAGGGAGTAGATATTTCCAACTGATCTGATGTATCAGAGGGCTTGCTCCTTCGTAAGATCTTGGGAGATCCGGAGGCGGTTCCTTCAACTGAAAGTATGATTTATCAGGAATGGGAACAAATATCTTCTACCGATCTGGGGGCATCGGGAATAGGAATGTCTTTGAACTGATCTGAGCTGTGCCAGAAAATAAGTAGAACAATCCTCTTCTGATTCAAAACACCAGGATAAGCGCCTGTAATGACTAGGCGAATATTGCTCTCTAGGGAGCTTTTGAATCTGGATAACTTTCCTGCAGAAAGAGACAGATATGATATGATTTATGCATGATGTATGTATGAATGTGTATGGAATAACGTTTCCGAAGAGGAAGACGCTACACGCTTTTGAGAATGCAATGCAAATGATGCATGACTCGAACGTTGCTTGGGGAGACAACTGAGGAGCACTGAATTGCTGAAAAAGTCCTGGAGAGATTATAGAACTCTGCGGGGAGGACAAGATGGGTGACCAAGGGTCACAAACTGCGAGCTGGCCAAGATGGATCAAGAATCCGCTGGAGACGATCAAATTCGGATGCGAGCTCTGGTTGGGGAATAAATCTTGCTTGAAGATATGAACATCCCGCTTAACTGCTTGGGGAAGACCCATGCAACTTTATATGGAGAAGCAAATTCTCGACACCCTGGGGATGTGAAGGTAAAGACAAGTTATGGAGACAACTCTGATGAAGAGTAAGCAACTTGCTTGTATAGGACGCATCCCGTTAGGGAAGTCCTAGATGAGAACAGATCCTGCTGAGGATGCATGTGAATCTCTGCTGAGGGAAGAAATTCAGTGGGGGAAGATGAATACTTCTGCAAAGCGAGCTGCAGAGGACATGAGAGATCCGCTGGGGATAAGGAACTTAGCATAAGAACCTTTTGTTAAGGCAACTCCACTGGGGCATAAGATGACTCTCTTGGGGAAAACAGGTCAATCTGTTGGGGAGAGAAAGCCCTCTACTGGGGAACATGAGGCATTCAGGCAAGGAACCTCATTAAGAACTAGCTGGGGAACCAGACACCATTCATCATGATTCAACTGGGGAGAGAAAGCATTTCGTCGGGAATAAGGCTTCTGGAGCATAGAGAATACATTAGGATGTGCATTACTGGGGATGTGAGAATCCTGGAGCAAAGAAAGTCTCATCTGAATGTACTCAGCTGGGGAGTGAGAATCTTTCATTAGGAAGCACTCGGCTGGGGAGTGAGAATATCTCATGATTTGGTCCGCCAATATGTTGATACAAAGCGCTAGCAAGCATGTACCTGCGAGACAAACAAATGCAAATGCCCCTGGATATAGCATGGTATCTTAGCCTGCTATCCTGGTTACACAAAACTTCGAAGTAAATTCAAAGGTTTTTATCATTTCTAATCATGTATTGTAAAAGCAATGCAGTTTTCATATGCAAAGTTTAACACAAACTCAGGACGTTTTATGCAAACAAAACAGTAAAAGAAAACAACTTTTGAGATAAAAAGAAGTTTATTAAAAACATGCCCGAAAGAGGGCGAATACATTTCCGAAGTAGTTCCTAGTAAGAGGTAACCATGCATTTATTGAGTACAAGAGAAACGGCAATGTGAAACGGATATCCATTGGTTTCGATCCCGCTATCACTTTTATAACTCAGACGTTCTCATCTCCTTGCTTTGGAAGACCGTACTCATTAGGATTGATCACTGCCCGATTTAACAACTGATCGGTGTGACATCACCGAACTTATGGACCCGACGGGGTTTGTGAGTGCCTTTAGGGATTTGAGCTGCCAGGTGCAAACTCAAGAACACGGAGTCTTGCTTATCCCTCGGTCGGGAGCCCTAAACACGACGATTGGAATTTAGAAAATGCTTTATGGATTTGAGCTGCCAGGTGCAAACTCAAGAACACGGAGTCTTGCTTATCCCTCGGTCGGGAGCCCTAAGCATGTATGAAGAGTGATTGCCAAGGTGGCATGCGAGATGTAGTCGTTCGATTTTGTCCCTTTTTTGCCTAAGCCGCCCTTTCGGGTTTTCAACTTAGCGGGTATATTTTTTTCTTTTTCATTCTTTTGCCTGATTCATTTTCTTTTCTTTTTTACTTTTCTTTTTTTTTTTCCTTCTTTTTTTTCTTTTCTTTTTTTTATCAGGTCTATGCGAAGTATTTTTTGACTACATCTGCGTTCACAGGGTGCGGAAAGTTCTCGCCATCCATTGTTGCAAGCATCATGGCACCGCCAAAGAACACTTTCTGCACAACAAAGGGACCTTCATACGTCGGAGTCCACTTGCCTCGTGGATCACCCTGAGGAAGAATGATTCTTTTGAGTACCAGGTCACCTGGTTTGTAGCTTTGGGGTCGCACCCGCTTGTCAAAAGCTTTTCTCATCTTCTTTTGGTACACCTGACCATGACCAATAGCCGCCAAACGCTTCTCATCAATGAGGTTCAACTGATCCAACCGATTCTGTACCCATTCTGACTCGTCAAGCTCGACGTCTTTCACAATCCTCAGGGAAGGAATCTCAACTTCAACAGGCAATACCGCTTCCATACCATAAACAAGTGAGAAAGGAGTTGCCCCAGTCGATGTACGCACAGAGGTGCGATAACCATGCAAGGCGAAAGGGAGCATCTCATGCCAATCGCGGTAGGTCACTACCATCTTCTGCACAATCTTCTTAATGTTCTTGTTGGCCGCTTCAACAGCACCATTCATCTTTGGACGATACGGGGAAGAATTGTGGTGTTTGATCTTGAAGGACTCACAAAGCTCCTTCATCAACTTGTTATTAAGATTCGATCCATTATCAGTAATGATCTTCTCAGGAATCCCATAACGACAGATTATATTGTGCTTGATAAAGCGAGTAATCACTTGTTTGGTGACATTCGCATAAGATGCGGCTTCAACCCACTTGGTGAAATAATCGATAGCAACCAAAATGAACCGATGTCCATTGGAAGCAGTAGGCTTAATCTCTCCAATCATATCAATGCCCCACATTGCAAAAGGCCACGGAGAAGTCAAGACATTCAAAGGCGCAGGCGGCACGTGCACTTTATCAGCATAGATCTGGCACTTGTGACAAATTCTGACATGGTTATGACAATCAGTTTCCATAGTGGACCAATAATAACCAGCCCTCAAGATCTTCTTAGCCATTGTGTGCCCACTAGAATGGGTACCAAACTCGCCTTCGTGCATTTCCTCTATGATTTTCGAAGCTTCTTCCTTAACAACACATCGGAGCAACACACCGTCATGATGCCTCTTGTACAAAACACCACCGTTAAGGTAAAACTTAGTTGCAAACCTTCTCAGAAACTTCTTATCAGTCACCGACGCTTCGGGAGGATACTCTTGAGTTTCAAGGAACTTTTTGATATCATGATACCTGGGGTTACCATCTAATTCAACATCAGCTTCAAAGCAAAATGCTGGTTCGTCCAATCTGTTGATGGTGATGTTAGGCGCTTCATTGGCCCATTTCACTTTGAACATGGAAGCCAAAGTAGCGAGAGCATCAGCAAGATTGTTCTCTTCTCTAGAAATATGCTCGAATGTGGTCTCATCAAAGTATGGAATGAGTCTCATCACATGCTCCCTGTATGGAATCAGATTCTGATGGCGAGTTTCCCAATCTCCATTGATCTGGCTAATGACAAGATTGGAATCCCCATAAACTTTCAAGTACTTGATTCGCAAATCGATCGCAGCTTCGATACCATAAATGCAAGCTTCATACTCAGCAATATTATTAGTGCAATCAAAACAGATTCTGGCTGTAAACAGAATATGAAAACCTGATGGAGAAGTAATTACAGCTCCGACACCATTCTCGAGTGCATTAGAGGCACCATCAAACACGAGCGTCCATCGCGATCCTGGTTCGGGTCCTTCCTCTGGTCCAGGAATGTTACAATCTCTGATGTACAGCACATCCTCATCGGGGAATTCAAACTTCATCGATTCATAATCTTCGACAGGCTGGTGCGCAAGATAATCCGCCAACACACTACCTTTGATGGCTTTCTGGGTAGTATACTGGATATCATATTCAGTTAAGATCATTTGCCACCTGGCTACTCTTCCGGAAAGAGCGGGCTTCTCAAAAACATACTTGATAGGATCCATCTTGGAAATCAACAAGGTGGTGTGAACCAACATATACTACCTCAGCCGGCGAGCAGCCCACACCAAAGCACAGCAAGTTTTCTCGAGCAGTGAGTATTGGGATTCACAGTCGGTAAACTTTTTGCTAAGGTAGTATATTGCATGCTCTTTTCGGCCAGACTCGTCATGTTGACCCAGCACACATCCCATTGAATTTTCAAGAACCGTGAGGTACATAATCAAAGGCCTTCCTGGAACTGGAGGCATTAGTATCGGAGGTTCCTGCAGATACTCTTTCACTTTTTCGAATGCTTTTTGACAATCATTATTCCACCTGGCCGTCTGATCCTTTCTTAGCAACTTGAATATCGGTTCACAAGTGGCCGTAAGATGAGAGATGAATCTAGCAATGTAGTTCAACCTCCCTAAGAAACCACGAACCTCTTTTTCTGTTCTCGGCTCAGGCATATCTTGTATAGCTTTTATTTTTGCAGGATCGACCTCAATACCTTTTCCGCTAACAACAAAGCCCAACAACTTTCCGGAACGCACTCCGAAAGTGCATTTGTTTGGATTCAACCTCAGTCTGAATTCCCGAAGCCTTTCAAACAACTTCTGCAAATGAACCAGGTGCTCCTCTTCAGTATGAGATTTTGCAATCATGTCGTCAACATACACTTCAATCTCTTTGTGAATCATGTCGTGAAAAAGAGTCACCATGGCGCGCTGATATGTTGCCCCTGCGTTTTTCAACCCAAAAGGCATAACTTCATAGCAGAAAGTTCCCCACGGTTTGATAAACGTTGTTTTCTCCATGTCTTCTGGTGCCATCTTGATCTGATTGTACCCAGAGAAGCCATCCATGAAGGAAAACACTTTGAAAGGAGCAGTATTATCCACTAACACATCGATGTGAGGGAGAGGAAAATCATCTTTCGGACTCGCCCTATTCAAATCTCTGTAATCCACACACATCCTGACCTTTCCATCCTTCTTGGGCACAGGAACAATATTAGCAACCCACGGCGGGTAATTCACAACTTGCAGAAAGCCGGCATCAAACTGTTTCTCAACCTCTTTCTTAATCTTCTCAGACATATCTGGGCGAGTCCTTCGAAGCTTCTGCTTGACAGGAGGACTATCTTCCTTGAGAGGTAGACGGTGTACCACAATATTCGTATCAAGACCTGGCATATCCTCATAGGACCAAGCAAAGATATCCGCATACTCTTTCAACATATCAATAAGCCTCTGCTTCACACTATTCTCAAACGCAGCCCCTATCTTGACTTCTCGGACCTGCTCTTTAGTGCCAACATTTACCATCTCAATTGCCTCCTGATGCGGCTGAATCGCTTTCTTTTCTTGTTTCAATAATCTGGCCAACTCATCGGGGAGATCACAATCTTCATAAGCTTCCTCCTCGGCTTGGTAGATCGGATTGTCAAAATCATAATAAGCAGTAGCGGAACTGTTACCAATGGAATCCGTGGTAGTGAGACATCTGCATGATTGATGTTTTTATTTTAGTTTTATTTTTATTAAGCTATGTGCAAGTGTGTGCAAAAACATTGCCATTTAAAGAAAAAAGTTAAAAACAAAGACAAAGAGCAAAACATTTGAATGCAAAAACGTCCTTTTATTTCATGATTAATCTTTGAAAATGCGAACTGCATGGCCCTACAAATGATTCACTATGCCTTGGGCAGAGCGTAGGAATTATGGCATGATAAGAAAAGTAAAAACAAAGAAATTACTCCTGAGCTTGTGTAACTTGGATGACATCTTCAATTGTCCAGTTGCAAGGCATTTCCCCGGGAATACTTGGACGAATCCAGCTATCAAAGTCGCAATCACTATCCACTTCTTCACCATTGACAATGGCATGAACCTGACCGTCTTGAATGACACCCCCACTCACAAACTTGATCGGGCTAAGAATACCAGACTTGGGCGATACGTTCTGCTTTCCAGGATTGAAACCGAGGCCATTCTTGTCAAATTTGGGACGCACGTCAATTACTTGCCCCCAGCCTTCCACTCTTCCAGTCTCAACGACAATCTGAGCATCTTTCAAAGAGGACATAACCGTTTCTGGCTTCGTTATCTCATAAGAAGGAGTTCTCACAGCATTCACAGCCTCAAATGCTTGAAACGGAGTCTCATGTATTTCACCTTCGATCTCCACATATCGGAAGGAGGACAGGTGACTCACGATGTAATCTTCCTCACCACAAACCGTCACCACTTTACCGTCAACCGGATACTTCAACTTCTGATGAAGAGTGGATGTCACAGCGCCAGCTTTATGAATCCACGGTCGTCCCAACAGACAACAGTAAGCAGGTTGAATATCCATCACATAAAAGGTTATAGTAAAGATCTGAGGACCCACTTGGATTGGTAGATCTACCTCCCCGAACACAGACCTCCTTGCACCGTCAAAGGCGCGCACTATTAACTCACTTGGCCTTAACTCAACACCGGCATAGTCAATTCGCATGAGAGCTGATTTGGGCAGCACATTTAAAGAAGACCCAGTATCAACCAAAACACGGGACAAGGTCGTCCCCTTACACTCAATCGAAATATGCAAAGCCTTGTTATGGTTTCTCCCTTCTGGAGGAAGATCACAATCTGTAAATCCCAAATCGTTCCCAGCGGAGATATTATTGGCTACCGCCTCTAGCTGATTCACAGATATTTCATGTGGGACGTAAGCGCCGTTCAGAATTCTCAAGAGAGCATCTCTATGACCTTCTGAGCACATCAGTAGTTGCAAGATGGAGATCTTTGACTGGGTCTGACCCAACTGCTCAACCACTTTATAATCAGACTTCCTGATAATTCTCAACAGTTCCTCTACATCCTTGGAAGACACAGCACTATCAGGTGCCCCGTTCTGAATTGGAGGATTCTGGACATCAGTCACTACTTGCTTTCCTTTGGCCTTAGCCAAAGCATCTGCATTGTTCTAAACAAGCTGAGGGGAGAACACCCTACCACTGCGAGTGATCCTACCAGTACCGGCGAAGTTATCAGTGTTTGCAACTGAGGTTTCAACACACTTCTTTTTGGAAGGCTCACCTTCCTCCTTCGTGCCATAGTAATACACGTCTGAACCATAATGCCAAGGAACGGCCTTCTCACTCTCATATGGAATAGGCCCAGGCACGGTAATCATCAACGCCGCTGGTTGTTCCTCATATGGGATACTGACAGGTATCTGAATAGGCACTTGGATACATATTGGAGCAACCGGCTCATAAGGAATTGAGATCACAGACACTTCACCGCCATTACTCTTCGCGCCTCTCAACCTTCGATAAAACTGAAGAGGACCCTCATCAATCAGCCTTTGTACCATACTCTTCAAATCAGCACAACCTTCAGGTTGACTTTTGCAGTTCTCACAATCAACACCACAGCCCGGGAAGATGCCACTATTGACCAGATGTTGCTTCACAGACACAAGAGGGAAAGTCAAACAGCCCACCTCGAATACCACTCTTATCTCTTCACTCTCAATGGCATTCACACCTGAACCTCCGTGAGCAGGCATCGGATTATTGGCAATATTGGGTGTAGGAGTGAACTGGATTATCTTTTGATCCAACAAGTCCTGGACTTTGTTCTTCAATGTAATACACCTCTCTGTATCATGGCCAGCGGCACCTGAGTGGAAAGCACATCGTGCGTTTGCATTGTAATTCGGAGATTGTGTGTCCGGAGCATTCGGAGCATCTCTCAAAGTAATCTTCTCAATCTTGAGCAAATGTTGCAACACTTGAGCATAGGTCATAGGAATCGGATCAATCTTTCTGTGAGGCTTGGTCCTGGGAGGATAGCGATCAGTATTGGAATGATGTCCTTGCTGATGTTGTTGTTGCGGTACTGGGATCATGACAGCATTAACCTGTGAATTGCTTCTCCCTGAACCCCTTCTTCCATATATGGAATCCGCATTTCCTTCCTTCCTTCGGGCATAACCCTCAGCTTGTTTCTTACCACTAGGAGTATTAGAAGAAGCTCCCAACTGAATTTTCCCCATCTTTAGACCCATCTCAACACGTTCGCCATATCTCACCATTTCAGAAAAGTTGGCTGAAGCACTACAGGCCAAGTAATAGTGTCCAGACAAAGTACTGGTGAACATGTCAATCATCTCACGCTCAGTCATAGGTGGCTGAACTTTTGCGGCTAACTCACGCCATTTCTGAGCGTACTCTTTGAAAGATTCTTTAGATCCTTGAACCAAACTCTGTAACTGAGTTCGATTAGGTGCCATGTCAACATTGTACTGATAGTGCTTAATGAAAGCCTCCACAAGATCTCTCCAAGAATGAATATGAGTGCGTTCGAGTTGAACATACCACTCCAAGGAAGCTCCAGCCAAGCTATCCTGGAAGAAATGCATTAGAAAACCCTCATCCTCTGAATAAACTGACATCTTGCGATAGTATGCTTTGACATGAGTCATGGGACAAGTCGCCCCATTGTATTTGTCAAAAGATGGAACTTTGAACTTCGGCGGAATCCTCACACCCGGAACCAACCCCAAGTCATTGATATCCATGCCTAACACCCCTTTGCCTTCAACAGCTCTGAGACGTTCTTCAATCAGACGATACCTCTCAGCTTCCTCAGGTGCACCATCAGCACTATGCCTCGATACCTGATCAAAGTTTTCAACATTGAAATCCAAATTATCACGGTTCTGATTATCTCTCCTTCCCAACAGACGAGACGGAGGTGGAGGTGGAAACCCATGATTCTGATTGAAAGGATTATAGTGTCCTCCCAAGCGATCAAACTCATTCGGATCATGATGATCGTCAATCCTGCCAGACACATCGTCAAACAGCCTCGAATGTCCTCCATTCTCAACCCTTCTGGAATTCTCGACGAGAACTCGCAAGTCATCCTGCCCCTTGGTCACATTAGTCAATGCTTCCATAAACTGCGCCATCTGCGCATTCATCTGCTCTGTCAATTGAGCTCTCATCTCAGCCATTTGTTCCTGAATCTGTTCCATCTGTCTTCTCTGATTGCTCCTAGTCGGATACGGGTGATTAGCCGTCTTAGAACTCCTTCTGGTAACAAAACAGCGAGACATAAGATATAAGACCTGCAAAACCTGCAAATATATGACATGTATGATATATGAATGATATGCATGAAATGTTTGTCAATTTTCAGGTATCCAAGAGTTCATCCCACTTTCAGATAGGACATAGCAACCTTGATACAGAATGTATTTGAACAGCAATCCACACACGAGAATAAATCAGCAAGCTGAGCATATTTCATTCAAACATAATTGAGAATTTGAGTTCATACAACCATGGCACATAACCGTCACGAAGCGCTCATAAGGCATACAAAAGAAATCCAGAATATAACAAAATGCGACCCCATCCAACAATCCTGGACATGGGTGCCAAACATCAAGAATAAACAGCAAATCAACTCCATGGCAACACTAGGATCGCCTGGTAATAGGATGAGCTCCTCCATTTCCTCTCCGTTGGGCTCGGAGTCTTGTTAATTCTTCTTCAAGTCGAGCTGACTTGGCTTTTTCTTCCATCAGTTGTTTTTCTGAATCCTGCATCCTTCTCTTGCTATTGTTTTTGGACCTTCGCAACTTCGCACATTCCTGTTGTTTTCGGTACAAGCTTTCTTCCATCAAGTCATGAGATCGCCTTTGAGCATGTGTCAAATTTGAACCTTCACCTTGCGCATGCTTGAGCTTACGAGCCAACTCCGCCTTTTCGCAATCTTGAAAATACCTCTCCAAGCCAACCTCTCGGTCCTTTGATTTCAGCTTGATGTTGTCCGCTTCGGTTTGAATATAGAGTTCAGTCGCAACTGTATCCGATAAAACCGTGGGAGGTTGCTCATACAATGGGCGTGACCTCGCAGATGGCAACAATAGATTTGCCACTCTTGCTTCGACCCACTTTCGGTAAGGACCCATGGCAATAGGAACTTTCTTGCTCAAAGTATTTTGATCTCTCTTGTGAACTTTAGTCCAAGCGTATGCTATCTTTTCTAGCTCCAGGGGGTCTTCACCATCAGCAAAGTACACTGATTCAAACGCTTCTACATCATTCTGAGCCCTTTCCATTGCATATCCCAATTGACGATAGGCGAGCGTGGGGTTGTAACTAATGCAACCTCTGGTTCCCATGAGAGGAACGTTAGGATATTGACCGCAACTAGTGATGATGCTCCAAACCTTCCCCACACAATAGTTCCACCTGATATCATAAGATGTGAGGTTAACAATCCTATCTGACCACTTAAGGGAACTCTTCCTGAGCACAAAAGGTCCTCTCACCGGCAAATACAACATGAACCACCGATACAACAACGGAAGACAAGAACCAACAACATATCCTCCCTTCTTACTTCTCGCATAGATCGAAAAAAGAGCATCCGCAAGCAACGTTGGAACGGGGTTTTTGTTCATAAAGACACAAATTGCCGCCAAACTCACAAAGTTTTCTCTTGATGGGAATAAGACAATACCATAGATCATGATAGCAAGCAAACGACTAAAATCAACCCACTGCTCCTTCTTAGCCGCATCCTCAGCCTTACTAATAAAAAAGCAAAGATAGAAACCAGAAACACCGCCCGATGATTTCCAATTTCTTTCCACCTCCTTAATACCCATGTGAAGAGCTTCGGCTACCTTTTCAAATCTCACAACCTCGGGAACCCGAACGAAAGGTACATCATCAGTGATCCGTATGTTGAGTATGTAAGAAAACTCCTCGAGTGTTGGCACCAATTGATAGTCTTGAAATGTAAAACATCTCAAGTGCGGATCATAGAACTGAAATAAGGTGATCAAAGCCATTGGATCAAAAGATGTATTGAGGATGGAGAGCAAATTGCCATAATCATGATTGAAGTCACGGAGAACCTCCCCTTCCAACCGAGAACTCAAACCAATCAACCCCGAAACATCAATATCCGGAATCTTATAAGCTCTGGTATGCCTCGTGCGTTCTTTGACAGTATCAGTGAGAATGTCCATCTTCAACTTGGGTGAACTCCTGAATATCCCTGAAAATATGACATGCAAATGCTTATTATTATACATTTTTTTTTGCGTTTCTTTTGGAAATAAATATGCTATGATGCAAAGTGGTGGGACTTGTTGCCGCCCACCAGGCATTCTGGACTGCCGGTAACACACGTAATACAGAGCCAAAGGTTCGGCCCCCAGATGGTATACCATACGGTACATAGAATGTCAACCCATGGAACCAACATCCATAGAACATAGACCATCACTCGAACGAGAACCATAGTACCCCACGAACAAGAACCAACAGTAACCCTCGAACAAGATCAGCGGTAACCCTCGAACAAGAAGAGCGGTAACCCACGAACAAGAACCGAAGTCACCATCAATGTACCTGTTAAGCAATGATTGATTCCCACCCCACTCACGGGTAAATCTAGGCCAGGGTAGGTCAAAAAGCCAACAGAGGATCGAATGTAGGCGTTATCATACGATATTGCCTCATTCCACCAAGCTCTGCCCGTGGATACGTGATCAGATCAATCAGGCATACGCCTTCTGTCCGTCACGGCCACTCTAGTCCTAGTTCCTATGGTATCACTCATAGCCTGGGTATTGGGCCTTTTACCTCTTGAAACACCCACCCAACAAACAGAGATCCAACCAGTCCAGAATATGATGCAGAAAAGTAAAAGCGCACATAGAATGCAATGCAACAGGTAAATATGCAAAGCAATAAAAACACCCAATGATAAACACACAAGCGCTAGGATCGACTCGCTGAGTCCGGACCAGCAACAGGTCGAGACGTCCCCAGCAGAGTCGCCAGCTGTCGCTACCGCGAAAATTAACAGAGTCGCCACTAACATATTTATCCTGAAAAGGAAGGGAATGCCAGCAAACCACAAAACAAAACAACGGTCTCACGACCAGAGAAAAAGGGTAAGGGAGTCGGTTACGCGAGGGGAAGGTATTAGCACCCCTCGCGCCCATCGTACTCGATGGTATCCACGCTGGTGTCTAAATCTATGGGTGTGTAAGCAAATCTACGCTAATCTGGACTAAAATGAATGCAGAATGTAGGGAAAAGAAAGGATTGTGCTCGCACGGGCCCTACCCCGCTGCCTACGTATCTGTTTTGCAGAATCAGAGCTACCGTAGCTCGGCTAACTAATATCTGTTTGTTTTGTGTTTTTTAGGTGAGCGAGTTACATTCACACTCCGCTGCTCGACCTTTGGAGACTTATGCTTGGGAATGGAGCGGAAATAACAAGCTCTTAAGAAAAGAAAATCAAAGAGTGTGGTTTGTGTTTTAAAAGATGCATGAGGAAGACCTAAGCTAAGGGGGAAAGCTTGCTATCTAATGTTATCATACAAAGGGTACAAGTCTAACCTAAGCTAACAACCTACAAGAAAAGGGGAAGCACACAATGAGCACACAAACGAGCATCCGCTCGTAAAGCAAACAAACCAAAGGCACTGGCCAAATGGTAGAAAGGCGGTCCCGCCATAGCCAAGGGGAGCAGCTCAACCCAAGTCAACCAAGCATTAGACCTCGCGAAAATGATCGGGCCATAGACAAGAGGGCGGACCCCTCTCACCAACCAAGCCGTCACGGATCGTAAAGGAAAATGGTGCGTGCGTACACCGAGCATCAACGTCGAACAACGCGAGCTATAGGAAAGGCGGGGGTCCGGCTGCCTGAACCCTTTTCCTGACATACTCGATAACAAGATCTTGTGCAGGTTCAGAAGCGAGCAACGCGTAGCGTGCGCATACTGAACAGACTCGATGAGACTAGGCGGGGGTTGATTGCTAACCCTTTCCGCGTGCCTTCCATGAGGACTTAACGGAGTGCCATATAGGACTTATTACACCGTGACTCCCTGCCGCAAAGCACAAATATAAACACACCAACAAAAACAGAGCCTCTTTCGAGGGCTTGGCCAGATGCATATCTAGATCCTACTTCTCATGTTAAAGGATGATGCGAGAAAGCGATAAAGTGCGAGAGAAATAAAATGAAAAAGGATCAATAACAAACGGATGATGATCCGTAAACTAAAGCGAAGCAAAGCGAAGAAACTAGAATCCCGCGAGCGAGCTAGCAAAGCAAAAGCAAATAGTCAGCACACCGATTAGCCATGAAGCGCACAAATGTCGACTCGCATGTCGAGCATAATCACAATACACTTGCAAGAGTAACGAGCAAACCAAACAAGCAGATATAAAGGAATAAGATCGTGTCTCCAAGTCGAGAGCACGATATGAGTCAATGAGATATAATCGTATTCTGCAAGTGAAGCGGAACACTCAAGCAATGAGTATCAATCAGTGACCGTCCAAACGCCTTGCACACTAGCACACAAGTTAGAGATAACAAACATCGCAATCGGAATTGCGGTTTTATTATAAAGCGAAAGGAAACGGACAAGTAACATGAATATGAAATGGATAATAAAAACCTCAAAGAGAAGACAAACATAAAAGGTATACAAATTAACGAGAAACAAGCATTTAACGAGATAGTACACCTCTCAAGCTTTCCAACGGTATAAGGAACACGTAAAACAAAGCTATGAGTGAAAAGTTATGCAAGAAAGAAGTTAGAGAAGAAAAGGGCCAAAAACAAGTAAGGGAACCGGTTCCCCTATACGGGAACCCGGGTTCCAGCACAAAACACACACATAGGAACCGGTTCCCCCAAACTGGGAACCGGGTTCCAGGGCACTCTGCCCAAGTCACGAACCCAAATAGCACATCAGGAACCGGTTCCCCCAAACTGGGAACCGGGTTCCAGGGCACTCTGCCCCAAACCAAAACAACATAACACGCAGCAGGAACCGGTTCCCCCAAACTGGGAACCGGGTTCCAGGGCACTCTGCCAAGTTCCAACACGCTTTAGATTGAGTGGGAACCGGTTCCTCCATTTTGGGAACCGAGTTCCACTGTAGGAAAACCAAATTTTGTCATTTTTAAAGGCTTAGAAGCCATTCCCACTCAACCTAAACCAATACCAATTTGCAAGCATCATGAATAGCCATCAAAACACATTCAAAACACAATGAAACACCCATGGAAACAAGGCACGGTATCAAGGCAACAATCGATGGCACATGAGAAGATGTGAACCAAGTATCAATGCGAGGCATGCTACTAGTAATAAGCGAACAATCATCAAGCACCAAAGCAACAAAGCCAAACATATATCGATTTCAATGATTAAGCCCAAGTCAAACATGTATCTCTTTCAATGATTAGGCACAACGTAGCATCTTGGCGATGGATAGTCATGAATCCACAAGTCAATTAGGCCAAATAACAACAAATCGAGCAAAGTGCGACGCGTCAAGCCAAACCACAATTATAATATCATCACCAACAATTACATAAATGCAACAATGGCAACAAGTATTTGCACATGCGATAGTGATCAAGCTACACACCATATTCAAATCATGACTTAAGCATCAAGCAAAGCACACTATCAAGCAAAAATTCACCGCATGCATTTGTACAAACACCTTAAGTGCGACACAAGTCATCTACGTGAATTTTAACAATTAAGCACACACAATCATCAACAAAATCACGGATCCGAAGCGCGAATGTCACAATTCACCAACAATGATCATTAATCACATACAACAATTATTAGATCTCATCAAATCACTATCAATTCTATCAATCCACATACAAATTCACCGATCAATCATCATCAATCAACATTAATCAACAACAAAATATGAATTTAGATCCGAATCCACATAACGATCAACAATTAAGCACATAATTCAAGATCCGAATGCTTACCGAATAGATCTAAATCGACGCGCGAACACGGACACGACACGAACGCGAACACAAAAGCAAAGTCGAAAAGCAAATCCCAAGGGAAGAGGAGAGTGGCGCGCAAGATCAAGATGAGGAAGGAGAGATTCGAACTTGAAACCTTGATCTTCAATCCATGTTGTTCTTGATTCTTGAAGAAAATTGATGAATATTGATGAAAGTTTTATGTGATATGTGGTTTTGATCTATGAGAATTGAGAGAGAATTGAGAGAAAAATGTTTGTGAAAGATTGGTGAATTGAAATTATGAGTCTCCTTTTGATTTGTGAAGAGCAAAATGTTTATATATTGTCAACGCGAAATGTCCAAATTGCCCTCGGTGCGTCTCATTTTGGCTCGTTTTTAAGGAAACTCGGTTCGGCTCTGAATTCCGGAACAAAACCGATGCCATTATGAAGATGACCAAATTTGTGACCCGTCGCCGCGAGAATCACCTCAATCCGATAAGCGATGAAGAAAATACGCCTGTTTGAATGACGAGAAACGTCGATTCATCTGGCGCGACTATGCGAAATTTTGTGAGTACCGCTCAAAGAACTCGATAAAACTCCATCTTCGGCTCATAATCTGAACAGGCATGTGTGACAAAGAATCGAAGCTAACGAAATTTCTGAGAGAATGCCGCCTGAATGGACTTCATACGATAAAAATCGAAGAAGTTATGAATTTTCGAACTCGGCGCGACATACCCGAAAACACACTTTTTACCAAAACGACACGACGATCTTTAAAATTCTGGGAATTTTCCATGCACATTTGGCCTTCGGTCCGAACATATGAAATCTTGGTAATGATGCCACGGAGTTCCAGTTAAATTTTCAAGCGAATCCGGCGAGCGGATTAGGAGCTATGAATTTTCCGAGGCGCAAAACCCTACATTCAGCACTATTTTTCACTGCAAAACCTCAAGTAATTTGCCAATTTGAAAACCTTCCTCAAAGAATTGGCTCCCGAGCCGAACACGAAAGTTATAGATATCGTCGAAATAATGGGGACAAAGCGGGAAGTTAGCTCATATCACCTTTCCAATAGTATTTATGCATTTTCTCGTACTTTCACTGTTTAAACCATTCTTTCACACTTTACCCTCCTAAACCCATGAAAACTCTTTATTATTTTTCTTCCATTTTTGGATGACGAAATAAACGTCATTATTAACTTATAGCTCAAATAAAGAGGCCAAATTTTGGGGTGCAACACGTGCCTGTCATTTTGTTGTAATATTTGGATATCGCCGGCCAATTTGGTCGGCAGTTAATGCTTTAATATTTTGCATTCATGCTTGTTCATCCCTGTGGGTTTTGTAATTTTTATTGTTGCATGATTTTGGGTCCGGGTTCTGTTTGTTCCGGGGAGGTATTCCAACACTTACGAATATTTTGCTTTTGCAAGTATGGTCGGGTTTTAATTATGTTCTTGTCTTTGCAAGTATTGTTTAATGTTTATTGCTGCATGAAATTTGCGGTCGGATCATGTGTGTGATCGGGACGAGTGATATCATACTTAGAAATATTTTGTTACTGACTATGATCGGCCTAGGTTAATTTTCCGGGCGTGTGATGTACGGTCCTGGGGCGCAGAGCAGGTGTGCGCCATTAGCAGGCACGAGACTGCATTCGGAGCCAAGTGCTCGCGGCGTGAACGGTCCCATCGCGAGCTGGGGTTCTGCCTTGCAGGTACTGCCACGGAGGGTTTGGGTGTAGAATCCGCCGCGTAGTCGGTCCTTCCCTTTGACAGGGAGTTCTGACCGTTGTTGTCGTGGAGCACTCGGTTCGTACTATGACGCGAGTCCAAGCCCAGCTTCCTCTCGTGTTCGGGAAGAGCGGCCGAGGAGTGTTAGGTTGTGTCTAACTGTAGTAGCGTATGAGTTTTCAGCGTTCCAAGGTCGAGCAAGTTTTTCGCCGAGGAGGTTCTCGAGGTAATAGGCGCCATTCTCGGTTTTATCGTAAACTCGGTATGGGCCTTCCCAGTTCGGGGCTAGTTGCCCTCGCGCGAGTCTTTCATGTTTCTGTGGAGGACTAGGGCGCCGACTTCGAATTCGTGTTTGATAACTTTGGCGTTATGGCGTAGATCTATCTGTTGTTTTAATTTTGCTTCTCGGAGGGAAGACCCTGCACGGATATCCTCGACCATGTCAAGTTCTTCCCTCATAGCCTAGTCGTTGAGCTCTTCTTCAAGAGGCGACTCGGTCCGCCGAGAAGGTTCTCGGATTTCCACGGGAATCACGGCTTCGGTGTCGTAGGTTAGCCTAAATGGTGTTTCGCCCGTGCTTGAATGGGGTGTCGTTCTATATGCCCAAATGTACACTGTGTAGTTCTTCGACCCAAGCTTTCTTAGCTTCGCCGAGTCTCCTTTTCAATCCTCGGAGGATGACCTGGTTGGCTGCTTCGGCTTGCCCATTCGTTTAGGGATGCTCGACCGAAGTGAAATGTTGTTTCGTGCGGAGCTTGGCCAAAAACTCTTGGAATTTCCTATCAGTGAATTGGGTACCATTGTCGGTTATGATCGCTTGTGGTACTCTGAACCGAGCGAGTATGTTTCGTTTATAAAAACGGAGTACGTTTTGGGACGTGATCTTGGCGAGCGTTTCGGCTTCTATCTATTTAGTGAAGTAGTCTACGGCGACTACCAGATACTTGTTTTGGTAAGACCCGACTGGGAATGGTTCGAGGAGGTCCATTCCCCAGGTGGTGAAGGGCCAGGGCGATGATAGAGATTTAAGTTCGTTCGGGGGAGCTAAGTGCATGTCGGCATGACGTTGGCACTTATCGCATTTCTGAACATGCTCCTTGGCGTCTTGCTGCATGGTCGGCCAGTAGTACCCAGCCATGAGGGCTTTTCTCGCCAGTGATCGGCCGCCGAGATGCTGGCCACTGATCCCCTCGTGAAGCTCTTGACGTATCTCGAGCGCTTGCGAGGCGTCGACGCATTTGAGGAGAGAAATGGAGAAACCTCGTCGGTATAATTTGTTCTCGACGATAGTGTATGAGCAGGATCGTCTCTTGATCGCGGAAGCTTCTTTCGTGTCGGTCGGGAGTTCGTCCTTTGTGAGGAAGTTGTACACCGGGGTCATCCAGCAGTGGTCATACCTGATCAGAAGAATCGTCGCTGGCTTCTCGGAACTGGATCTTCAAGGAATGAGGAGGGGGTGTACCTGCAAGGTACTCCGATGCCAAAGTGAGTAGACGAGCAAAGGAGCGCAAGTACAAGCTAAAAGTGAGTAAGAAGCGAATACCTGACCCTCTAGTAAAAGAGGGTATTTATAGCCCCCAGCGCTGGGCCATGATCTCGCTACTGGGTTGGACATCCAGGCCCAAATAGGAGACTGTCAGGTTTCCTGAGCGGAAATATCGGAGGTGCGTGAGTGCCCTCTGTCCTAGTTAACCGCTCCGAAGCTTAAGGGATACGCGGTCTTTTAGGGACCACGTGGTCTCCGTATTCTTCGGAGGGTTCGATGCGGAAAGAGCCCTACGAGGAGCGGGGTCCTCGGTGGAGAACCTGCTCGTACAGAATGAGGTCTTCGGAAGGGTGGAGCTTCGTGGGGAGCATCTCTGCTAATCGTCAGATGGTTTACGAGGATGGTCATGCCGAGCATGATAGAGACAGACATCCTAGACCCAAAGGTGGGTCACAAAGGGATTTGGGCCTCTGAGGTTTAGTGGGCCGAAACCATGTTGGGCCTAGTCTTGGCCCAGTCCAGAACACTAATGTTTTAAAACCCGAACCGAACTGTCTGGTTCAACTGATTGGACCGGGAATCGGAGGTGATTCCGGCCTGGTTAGTTTTGTAAAATCGCAGGTAGATTAAAACAGGAGTTAAATCAGAAAAATTGGATTAAACCGCTTAAAATTATTCTAATCAAAGAACTGAAGTCAGTTTTGTAAAACTGTCGTGTTCAAAGAAATGTATGTCATTGAAACTTGAGACTTTTTATTATAAAAAATTGAAAATTATTAGCATATTAATACTTAAAATATTTTCACTTCACAAAAAAAAGATCAACACTAAGTTATAATAATTGTGTTTCTTTAAAAGTACTATTGTATTGTGTAATTATATCTATAATTGATCTCTTAGTATTTAATTTGTAATTGATTTTTAAAATATTTAAAATAAATGTATGGACATGAATATATGACTTATACATAAAATAACTAAATTTACATTATCAATTTATTTAATAAACGGTTCGACCGTAAATTTAATCGATTGAATCAAATAAACCTGAAACCGAAAGTCTTGTGGGTTCGACCTCTGGTCTGGTTTTTAAAATATTGATCTAAACAACAATATTCATTAATATTCCACTGATTGAAAGATATTGTTTAGAGAAAAAACTAATTCTCTTGCATATAATTCATTGACATAATAGTGCAACCGCTTATACCTCTTATAATTTGTCAAACAAAACTTACAGTAGCAAAATGCAACCGGTTGACAAAATATGACAACTGGTTACACCTGAAATATTTTAGTTAAATATTGAGTCTGTAGCTAAATGCAACATGCTGACATAATATATTAAGCGGTTACATCTGAAAGTAAGTTTTCAATTTTATTTGTTTGATAATTGTACCTTATCTTGTGTAATTGTATAAATACCTTTGGGGTATCTCATGAATAATAGATTGCATATTTTTACTCTCTCTCTCTCTCTCTCTCTCTCACTCTCTCCACACTCAATTATTCATAAACCTTGTGGTTCCAAGTCATTTAGAATCATGAACAAAGTTTGATCCATCAAACATCTAGTATGCAAAATTGAATTATGTCGCCAAAGAAAGAATCTATGTAAACTTACCCATCCTTGATGCGATGACTTACGAGAAATTGTACGAGAAATAAAGGTGTTGTTTGGCTACCAAGACGTTCTTGATGTGATCAAGAACGATGTGTATCCTCTTATTGAATGTGATATTCAAGAGCAAGAATATCACATAGGGAAGAAAAGAAGAAATATTTCAATGGGTTGATTTTAATCCATCAATGCGTTGATATGAATAATTCTGAAAAAGTTGGTGATTGCGAGTCATCGAAGAAAGCATGGAAAATCTTAGAGAAGGTATATACAAAGACTGACGAGGCCAAAGTTGTAACATCCCAATTTTTGAGTTATTATTTTATTTGATTATTTGTGATTTAGTTGTATTTTAGTGTAATTATTATGTGTGATAATTGAATTAATTTGGACAATGGAGATGAGAGTGTGGAGAGTAATTAGAGTATGCTAGAGTTTAATTAAAATTATGAGAGTTTATTTTAATAATTAAAATAATAGAATTTCATTAGCTTTATTTATTTTAATGGAAAAATAAAGGGTTTGGGAAAATAGTAGAAATTATGAGAAATGGAAGGGAAGAGGGAGTAACAGGGATAAAAGTTTGAATTAGGAGCATAACCTAAGTTTAAGAGGATTTTAGTTATCAGTGCGTAAAAAAACCACAATTCTAGAAAGAGAGGCTAGAGGCTAGAAGACTAAAGAGGAGAGAAAGAGCTTAGGATATAATCAATTTTCTTATAAGTGTATAATGAAATCTGAATTACTAACAAAGACAATGAAATTTATGAAATATATATTTTCTTTGCGATTATTTAAGGTAGCGACAAGTTTGGGTATAAACGAATGGATCGAAGCCCCAACACAAAGACTCACGGGTATTGTTGCAAACTCCACGAGCGTGCGACAACAACAATCATAATCCCATGGCATGAAGCACACATACAAAGAAAGTGGAAAAATCACTAAAACGACAATAATGATCCACCCCTCTAGTAGCTAGTCATTCTAGAGGTTGCAGTGGGTTGGCCTCACGTCGACCTCGGGTTCGATTTTCACTTGGGGGGAGAAGAATCGACCTTTGGCCGGGAACAACCTTTGAGACGTCCTATAAAATTTGAGGGAAGACCTTGTAAGTTTGCAGGGATCCCAGAGCAATGTACTCGGGATTGAACACATACACCGTAAATAGGTAAAAATAGCACCATATTCAATTCATTTCAATTATACTTTACAACATGCATTGCAACAAAAAAAAATAGCTCTGAAGGGAAAGGATCTTCCCATCGTTGAGTATCTGGAATGGCCAAATCCTATCTCCCAATATATGAAAAGGATAGTGAAAATGATCCACTAACTGCAAGACATTCTAAATGGACTCTGAAATAACCGCGACACTAGAAGTGGATCACTCGATTAAACATTGAGCCAAATAGGATTTTTCAAGATGTAGAGCCTCTAAATATCTTTGAATTGCATAAAGACACACCTAATTAGACAATAAAGTGGTATGAGTAGAAGCTATAGATTTATCCTTCGTTGTTGCACTGCTCACCAAAAGAGTTACCTGGTCGACAAGAGATCTAGGAAGATTTAGGGCATGTAAAGTACCACCTACCCCTAGTAAGAGAAGCATCGGCTTTTTGTATTTCTTGCAGGTATGTATCCACTGAAGTATCAAGCTACAAACACTTTTCTTTAGCCGTTTTCTCTCTTTGCATCCCTGGTCAGACAAGAAAGCGACCTAACGTCTTATCCCTCCAATGGCCAGAGCAGTAGATGCATGCGGAGTATAACGTGACAAAGTTGTCAGTTCTTCCTCAAGAGCATGTCAATCAGATTGGAAAATTAGGAACAATCTTCTTCTAAAGGAGATGCCTAATGTTCTTTAAGAGGGCAGGGGCCTGACCCTATCAATTGTGTAGGAGCCGGAGGACTCAACACATGCCACAATTGATAGGTATCATTTGAAATGTCAAAATTCCTAGAGGGCTCGACACATGCCACGACTTCTAGGTATCATGTGGGTGAAGTAGCATTGAACAGCCAATAAGCAGTTTAACGGCGTGCTGCAGTTCATGTTGATTGGATTCTCCTTCTTGAAGGGCATAATGCCTTTTCATCTTTCAATGAATATGTAGAAAATTATTGCCAAACTAGGCACATTATAAATAATTGAGTGGCAGACGAATAAGCCAAATGCATCAATGGCTTACCAAAAATAACCTTCCTTTTCTCCATGGCAAGAGCCTCCATCAATAGGAGGGTGTTGATGATTTGTGTCAATCACTTCTATAAAGCTTAATCCCAAGGAATAATACTTTTGGAATAACCCAAATCCTTGACAAAGCTCATTAGCTGCCTCTTTAGATACAAATCCTTCTGAGATAGGTTCTCTCCTTTGTAGACATACAATTCATTCGTCATTAGGAAATTACCCTCGCTCTAATACTTGGGAAATAACTCAATGCATCCAGTTGCCACTCTGTCCTCGATGATGCATGACAGTTTCATGAGCCTGCAAGCGGAGTGGGGGTAACAAAGAAGAATTGATTTTTGAAATTATTCAAGCCCTCTTAAAAGGCCCTGAAATTACGAACAATTAACACCTAGTGAATCAAACCATGACCTAGTGCTTTAGTCGCATAACTATATTAAATTTTGAAGATATGGAAGAGAAGGGTTAAAAAAGGTTTCCTATTTAATTATTCACACCAATATTGAAAGACTTTTACATATGCCCAACTCGAAGGATGCAGTTGCGACAGAGAAACCATCAAAAGATTTAGAACTTATATTTCAAAGCCATTGAGGGGCATTCGAAAACCAAGGATCGAGAAAAAACACTCAACATCCACAAAAGTTCTGTCAAGACTATCCTCTCAAGCAAAAACAAAATAGTTAAAGAAGAAACAAGGTCCAGTAGAAGAAGAAAGGCTTCGTCAATAAGCCTACATATTTTCTTTTGATAAACACTACTTTCTATAAACACTACTTTCTATAAGTACATAAACCATATAAGTGCTTTAGATCACCTCTATTAACCACTCAAGTGCTTCAGTTTCCGAAGGTCATTATGAGAGTACCTCTGAAAAGACATTTGAAACATGTGGCTTATTAAAAGCGTGATTCCCAAGAAATAGTAACACCTTCTCTTGGATTTTTAGGAAAACTAAAAAGGATACAACAAACTCTTTCACTATCATACAAGGCAAGAGCTTGGGGGAACTACTCCAGGTCGATCGGATTGACCATCGACCAACCACTCTGAAGAAGTACCATTCGTTTGGATTGCTATTAATGTATGGAAACTACCTTGAGGATGATTACATATGATCCATATCCAAGATACATCCAATGGCTCTCGCATAAGTGTTAATCTTGTTGGTCAAATCCTCCTCTTCCGCATCCGAAATTCAAATCCATCATTGTTAATTGTAATTCTCCAACCAATTAGTTCTATAATGAAACACTTACTCTACACAACATTTTAGTTTTATTTTAATTATTCATTAAGATAATTTTTCTGTCCATCACAAGGATACAATTACTAATTTAATTGAATATATACATTGTTCCATCAAATTTTGTATGTGTCATTTTAAACTTCGAATTCAAATTCTCATGGCTTTATCATATTTAAAATTAATATGATTTTTCATTTCAGATGCTATTGTCGGTTGTTGATTTTACATTAAATAAAAAGTTCAAAAATACCATATCAGAAACTTCTTTTAGTACATCTTTGTGTGTTACCTAAAATTTCCAAATTTCAACAAAATTTCCAAAAAAAAATCGATGCTACAATTTTCAGTATCAAATCGATACGATATCTCTATAGACACTAAGTCAACCTTATTTGGAAGTCATTAATTATATTTACTTGAGTCAGAAGACTATTCTTTTTCTTACATTTGCAAGTTGCATCTAAGGTTTCAAGGGTTTATACTTTATATACTACTGAAAGCTTTTTCTAGGGTTTTTATACTACTAAAAGATTTTGATGCATTAATTTGAGAAGAAATAAACAACCAAATATATTTCAAAGAGTTAGAAACAACTTTTACTCATACAATAATAATCATCTGACTTGCATTGCATCCCTCATTGCTTAGGTTTTCACTTTGATTTATGGTCTGCTGAAGTTTAACAGTCCTTCTTTTGTTTGGACAATTTCCATTGTTTTTCATCATTTTCATCTAATATCTCCTGCATGCAACATATATCAAAAACATATCAAAATCATGGCCTATGAAGTTTGCATCCTGAAAAGAAACATTAACCTTAAACAATCTACAAGTCATACCTTGGAATTCCCTTGATAATCATTCCACTGAGTTGCTTTCATTTTCCTTTCATCATCAAGTTTAATCCTAGATGCTTTCCAATTCTCTTCAGCAGAAACCTTTCTCTTGGATGCCTCCGCAACTAGCTTAATATCAACCATCTCGTCATACTTTGTTTTTATTTCTTCCAATTCCTTCTTCTTTTGCGTTAAAGTGTTTTCCAAACTAGATTGAAGCTTCAAGGCTTTCCTTTTATCCTCAGCTTCTTTTCCGGAAATAGTTTTCAAATATCCTTTTTCGCTAAGGTGTTTGCCAACAACGTCACTGGAGTTATAGTCATCACTACGTCCCATCCACCCAAAGAGTTTATCTCCTCGTTCCCTTGAACCCAAGTAATCTCTCTTGCCACAATGTTCTGCTTCAAAGCTTCTCTCTAGCGACATGGCATTGGCGAAACCATCCCATTCATTTCCAAATTCAACTATCACAAACTTTGTTTGCCCTCTAATATTCCACGGTGTTGTAACTTTCAGCGGCTTAAACCCTTGAGCAATAAGTTCCTCCTTAATTTTCTTACTACTCTTTCCTACATACTTACGAGAGTTCGGGTCAAATTTTGTAACATTGTTTGCCATAACTACCATCCAAGGCCAAACAAACAACTCATCTTCAGCAGCATTCTCATTAAGTGACTTAAGAGTATCATCAACATTTGACTTATTTTCAGAAATTTTAGAGTCAAGATACCTTACAAGGGCATAATGTTTACCAATTTCTTTCACAGTCTCACCATGCACATCAGCAACAATTCTTGAAGCATGTCTTGAAAGGTCAGTCAAAGAATAATAATCCTTGTTGAGACAGAACGGACACCTAAATGTCGAGTCCGAGACTTCCAACTTGTAGTAATTATCTTTCAACTCACTGTAATATCTACCCTCGTAGTATTCCAAACCAGATTCACGAGTATATTCTACTTTTCGGTTCATCATGTTGGAAATTTATGGTTGTTTAAAAAAATATAAATATTGCAGTAGTAGAAAGAAAGAAAAAATTGAAAGTTTTGATTGATGAAGAAGGTGTTGTTGATTAAGTTTAAATAAAGTTGCAAACAGTGTGTGGTAGAAGCGTGTCCGAGTTCAAACTTTGCGTTTGTTCATTCAGATTTTCGTTACTCCTTTTCGTAAAACAATCTTTGCAGTTAATACGTTCCCTCCTCAGTGTTATATATTGAGAACTCTTCGGAAGTCAATTAATGGGCAGCAATATTTGCAACAATTTAATGGGCTTTGGATAAGATTAACTAATTCGAATCTTATAAATATATATATATATATATATATATATATATATATATATATATATATATATATATATATATATATATATATATATATATATATCTTTTAGTAATTTATAAAAAAAATTGATTTAAACTCTTTAGTTATTTTGAAATTAAATATTCTATTCAGCAATAAGTGATAATTTAATTTTATATTTTGGATTAAATATGATTTATTTTTTTAAAATACAATAACTTCAATTTTTAGTTCATTTAAAATTTATTTTAAATTTCAGCCCATAAAATTTTCTTTTAAATTATAGTTCGTATAAATTTTTCACTAGTAGTTTTAGTTTCAATTTAATAATTTAACTATTTAGTTTTTGTTAATTAATTCCTAATTTTACAATTAAGTTTAAATTGTTAAATTAAAAATTAAATAATTAAATTAAAGATTAAAGAGGTATGTTAGTGATATCATTTTCAATCCATGTATACCATATTTAATATTAATTGTTAAAGTTTTTAAATAATGTAGATGAAGATCAAATCACATTAAAGATTTAAATTTAAATTCAAAATATAACAAATCTTTTTTTTAAAGATTTTTATAGAGAAAAGCCCATAATGCATTACTATTTAACGAGACTCATTTCTCATGTTTGACAACAAGTTTTGTACGCTAGGATTGAGTTCTTTATGCTAGGGTTTTGGGTCCTTTGTTACTTGTATTCCACGCTAATGTTATCACTTGATCTTACCTGATCAGATGGATCTTCAAGGCCTACTACGATCTGGAACTTCTGTGAACTGGGGGGGTGTACCTGCAAGGTACTCTGATGCCAAACTAAGAATACGAGCAATTAGAGCGCAAGTACAAGCTAAAGGTTAGAAGAGAATGAATACCTGACCCTCTAGTGAAAGAGGGTATTTATAGCCTCCAGCGCTGGGCTAAGATCTCGCTACTAGACTGGATACCCAGACCCAATTAGGAGACTGCCAGGATTCCTAGGCGGAAATATCGGAGGTGCATGAGTGCTCTCCTTCCTGATCAACCACTCTGAAGTTTGAGGGAGACGGTGTCTTTTAGGGACTACGTGGACTCCGTATTACTCGGGGGGTTGGATGTGAAGGAACCCTACGAGGAAGAGGGTCTTCGGCATAGGGAAAATAGGAGAAAGGTCCTCGGACGAGGAGACGCTCGTTGGGAACGCGCTTGGTATGCTTGGGTCCTCGGCATGCTCGTCATGTGGGATGCTCGCGGGGAGCACCTTATGTCGAGCACTGTTTGCTCCTTATGGGTTAGGAATGGTTTGGGCCTCCAAGGCCAAGTCGGTCGAAAGTAGACTAGGCCGAATCTTGGCCCAGTCCAAAACAGAAGCCCCCCAAGTCGGAGTTTCCGAGCAGGAAGCTTCGACTTTGCATATGCCCGACCCATACTCAGTTAGTCCCCGTCTGCAGGTCACGCCCGTGTGAAGCCGTTCCTGGGAGGAAGGTGTAGAGTCGCGCGTGCCTAACACTTGCTGACGTGGCAGCTAATAAATGAGGCAATGATTATTGAGGGGTAGATGGTGGCGCCTAGGATGGATGTGTCAGCCGGCGTGACATTTCTTTTTCCGAGCGTCCCTCTTATAAAAAGGCTTAAACCCCACCATTTAGGGTTTTAAGCTCTGTTTTGTGTCCTCGGCCTCATATTGATAGCTTCAAGAACTTCATCGCTTCAGCAACATCCACTCAGGACCACGCTTCAGTTGCTTGAATCATGTCAACATTAGGTACTATTACGAACCTAACTTGTGATTTCAAGTTCTTTTTGCTGATTTTACGGGGTTTGCGGAACGAGTCCCCACCCCCTTTATCATCTACATCGGCGTTTTCTCTTAGAGAAACTCAAAGGCATTGCCCTTTCCCCGGGTTATTCAAGCTATGCTTGGGGGATGGGTCATTAGTTAGTTGATTTTTTTGATCCGGCCCGACAAATCCATGTTTCGGCTCGGCAGATTCATGGGTTTGGTCGGTGCCTTCATGTTTTTCCTCGGGAGCTCCCAGTATCCGGTCGGCTCATCCATGATGATGCCCGGTGTGTCCCAGAGTTTCCTCGGACGTACCGTGTAGGACTAAAATGCGTAATGTTTTTGTATTTTGTTAAGTTTTATCGGAGGGGATCCTCGGCTGGCGGACAAGAGTGTCCTTGACAAGGGTTTTGCCAGGTGGCTCTGCCGCTCACCGCTCTACCCTTTCATTTGTGTTACGGTGGGAGGTGGATTTGATAAACCATCGAATTCATTTTTTCCTTCTGCATGCAGGTGAGTCCAGCTCGGGATCTAGCTCGGAATCTAGTTCGGGGTCTAGTTCGCAGGATACGACCATGAGCACCTCGGATGTCGAGATAGTGAGCCCGCATCTATCTGACATAGAAGAGGAAGGTGAGGGGGGTTCGTCCGGCCCCGAGGCCGAGGAAGGAACTCTGATATTTGATTATGAGTGTGAGGTGGATTTAGGCTGGTTTGCTGATGAGCCTATGACTGTGGTCTCAAGATATACCGAGTCTCTGAGCGGGGCTTTCTGAGAGATCGAAAATAGGGGTTCGAGCGACCCTTGAAATTTTAAGGTCGAATGTCCGTTAGTAACTGACTGAATTTATTCTCGTTTTGTCGGGGACAGTTTTGCTATGTATAAATATGTCTTTAGGGAGCTTGGTTTTCTTCTGCCTTTCTCTAGTTTTCAAGTAGGTTTGCTGACCAGCCTTAGCCTGGCGCCGTCTCAACTGCACCCGAATGCTTTTGCTTTTATGCGGGCTTTTGAGATCGTCTGGGAGTATCTCAACATCGGCGCTACTACTACCTTGTTCGGCCGTTGTTTTCGCGTTCAAAGGCAGCCGGTTGAAGGACGCTATAGCTGGGTCTCCTTCAAGAACGCCGACCGAAAACTCTTCAAGATGTACGTCGACTCGGTCAAAGATTTTAAAGACCGTTATTATGATGTTCATCTGCTGAGTCAGGCAGCGTATACTTCGTTGGCTAAGTTGGTGACTGTGTGTGGCGAGGATGGTAGCCCGGAGCGTGACGAGACCGGGGCGGTGAGGATAAAGCTCTGCAGTATATTTCCTTTTTTCTGGTGGGAAGGTTATTTTAATGCCCCTCAAAAACATTATGCCTGGGAAGACGGGGATTTGGATGAGCAGGATGTTGCGTCGTTCGCGATCCTCTGCAAGTATGTCGACAGCTTCTCTCTGGCTCAATGGGTGAAGAGGATCAACGATCCCATTTTGAACGAGCAAGGCGAAGTGATGGTTGAGACCCGGGTGATAAATACGAAGGCCTTTCTCTCATGCAAGACACCCGAGGAGACTAGGGCTCTGCTAGGTTGTACTTGGGTTATTCTTCTTTTGGATTTCTGATTAATGTTCCCCGCTAAATCGTTTGTTTTTTTTTTCAGATGGAATGCCGACGAAGGACGACAAAGTTATAAAGATGGCTCAGGATGCCAAGAGGCTTCGGGCAAAGAACAAGGTTCGGACAGGGCCCCCAGGCGATAACTCCGGGTCGACCGGCTCTCCAATGGTCCATTTAGATGCCGAGGGGGTACCGTCGGGAGGACTCCGAAGAGGCAACGGCGGGGCGAGGAAACTCGTGAGGAGACGTCCGGTTTAGAGCTTGACCATGCATTCGTTCTCCCTCCTTGTTTCAAAGACAGAAAATACCTTAAGCGATTTCCTCTGTCTGTCTCCTCCGATAAGGCTCGGAGAATATAGGAGATGGACACTCCTGCTCGCTTCAAGCAACTCACCAGCGACAATGCCGTTGTTATTAGGGTCCTGGAAATATGTGGTTGTCGAAAACAATATAGCAGACTAGATAAAAGAAATTTGAAAGTGTTGATGATAAAGAAAGTGTTGTTGATTAACGTTTAAATAAAGTTACTAACAGTGCGCCAGTTCAGTTGTAGAGGCGTGTCCTCTATGATCAATGGTCATGAGTGTGAAGGCAAGCTTCTACAATACTATGTTTTGATGAAGACAACTATCATGAGCATGCATCAGAAAAGGATGAGCAAAAAGATCAAATTAGCTATGGTTCAAGATTGCAACTTTCATGGAGATTAGCTTTGATTGATTGATCTTCATGTCATAATGGTACAAGCTAAATTCCTTTTACATTGATATTTCTTAGTGCTCAAAAATCATATAAACTTTCATTCATACATACTCAAACTTATATATGCATGGCATAAGTTTCACTCCAAAGTAAACTCTTGTTAAAACCTTTTTCAAAGTCAGAATCCTAAGTAAAGGTTCTAGGAACCGGGTTGTCCCAGGTGGGAACCGGTTCCCAGCATTCTCAGTTTTCAGCATTCTGTGGTTTACTATGGGGAACTGGGTTGTCCCTAGGTGGGAACCGGTTCCTCAGTTCAAAATTTGAATATTTCTGCTGTAACGTTCAGCAGGAACCGGGTTGTCCTATGCAGGAACCGGTTCCTACTGAACCAGTGTGTTTTTCCATTGCATGTTTTCATCCAAACGAAAATATATTCTCAAACCTTAAACATTGCATTGGTTGATCATTTTATACTCTTTCTAAAGGGTGTAAATACCTATATAAATACCATAAAATTCAGATTTAAATCACACCTCTTTCATTACAATTTACCACATTTTTGATCATATATTTTCATCATATATTTTCATACAAGTGTTTCATACTTGAACTTTCATTGAAACTTTTTCTACACATTGTTAGAAAAGTTTCTCATTCATACATAAACACTTGAGCACTATTATATCATTGTAAATTGTCTTTCTTGAAAGAGAAGATCAATCTTATAGATTGATATATGTTCATTAACATTTCTACTCAAATATATTCATTATTATTGACTTGCTATTCAGGATTGTTGAAAGCAAGGGTTATTGATTAGTGAGAGGATTGTTCTCATAATCAAGATAGTAAATCCAAGAGGATTATTCTTGGTGGTTGAAATCTTGTTTGTCCAGGATTGTTGGAAACAAGTTAGTGAAAAATCCAAGAGGATTGTTCTTGGTGGTTTTGTTAGAAGATTGTAGGAGGAGTCTTGGTATAGTCTTGTACAAAGATCTAACAATAGTAAAATCTCTTTCGTGTTTGAAAGGGGACTGGAGTACTCTCGGATTGTGAGGGGAACCAGTATATATCGTTGTGTTCTTTACTTTTCCGCAATTTACCGCTTTCATCACTATTATCAAGAAAAGAAAAGAACCATTCAAAAACCTTCAAACACTTAACCAAAAATAAGTACAAGTATTCTAAAAACCGGATAAATCTTTGAAAACCTAATTCACCCCCCTCTTAGGCGCACTCTTAAACTTACAATTGGCATCAGAGCAGGTTATAGGTAACCTGTTCTAAAGATCCAGAATGACTTCCGCAAATCAAAATCCAGTTTTTAGAGATGGTGGTAGTAACAACAAGCCTCCATTATTTTGTGGTGAATACTTTGACTTTTGGAAAATCCGAATGAAGGCTCACTTAGAAGCACAAGGAGAAGAAGTATGGGAAGCAGTCCAAAATGGTCCATTTGTTCCTACAACTGTTGTCGATGGTGTTGAATCAACAAAGCTTAAAGTTTCATGGAACGATGATGATAGAAAGAAGGTTCTTGCTGACAAAAAGGCGGTCAATCTTCTTCAAGGTGCTCTTAGTATGGATGAATTTTTCCGAGTATCGGCATGTACAACCGCAAAGGAAATATGGAATACTCTTGTAGAAACTCATGAAGGTACCACCGAAGTTAAAAGATCAAGATTGAATACCTTAAGTCAAGAATACGAACTGTTTAGAATGAAGCCTAGAGAAACTATTCTCGAATTGCAAAAACGATTCGTTGATTTGACAAATCACTTGAAGGCACTTGGTAAGACCCTCACTAGCGAAGAACTAAATTTAAAAGTGCTTAGATCTTTAACGAGAGAATGGAAACCGAAAGTAACGGCGATATCCGAGAAAAAGAATCTATCAAAGATGACTTCTGCAACCTTGTTCGGTAAACTTCAAGAATATGAAACAGAACTCGGAAGACTTGAAACGCATGAAATTCAAATAAAAGATTCAAAAGATATTGCCTTGAAGACAAGAGTCAAACATCATGATAGCAATCAAGAGGATGAATCCACTAGTGAAGAAGATAATGAGTTTATCAAAAAGTTTGAAAAATTTCCAAGAAAAGAAAAGAAAAAGGAGATCATTAAAGAGGAAGCACCAACAAGGAAGATTAAATGCTTTGAATGTGGAGAAAGAGGACATGTCAAAAGTGAATGCCCTAAACTTGAAAAGAAGAACAAATACTTCAAGAAAAATAAGGATAAAAAATCAAAGAAAGCATATGTAGCATGGGATGACAATGAAATAAGTTCATCTTCAGATGAAGAACATGCGAATCTTGCATTGGTAGCAACACGCCATTCTGATGATGAAGACAATGAGGTTAGTAATGAATTTTCTCTTTTTGATAATGATGTTCAAGATGCTATAAATGAATTGTTAAATGAGTGCAAAATTCTCTATAAAACTATCTCTTCTCAAAAGAAAATAATATCATCTTTAGAAGAGAAGGTTAAGATAATTGAAGAAGAACAAAAAGATGACAAAGAAAAAATGATTAGTGTTCAAGAAGATAGTGTTGCATGCAAGAATTGTGAATCACTTTCTTTTCAAATTGTTCAATTAAAGAGAGTCCTTGAAAGGTATGAAAAAGGACAAATTGGGTTGGAAGGTGTCCTTAGGCAAAAAAGATTCCCTAATGATAAAAGTGGTCTTGGATATGCAAAGTCTAAACCAAGTACTAGTAAAACTATCTTTGTGAAGGCAAGTGAACAATTCAACAAATTGGATAAAGCAAAAAAGGTTCATCATCATCCTAAAAGGTTTCCTAAAAAGAAACCATATGTTCCTAGATATAAAAGCAACTTTGAACCTACTTGTTTTTATTGTGGTATTATTGGTCACACACCCAATTCTTGTTATGTAAGGAACTTTAGTGTTCCTAGTGGACATTATGTATGGGTGAAGAAAGGAACTAACTATGATGGACCCAAAGCACATTGGGTACCAAATCAAACTTAATTTGTTTTGTAGGTTTGCTTAAGGACCACTTAAAATCTATGGTATTTTTTGACAAGTGGTGGTTCTAAGCATTTGATGGGAGACATAAACTAACTTTCAAATCTAGTTATAAAGTCCAAGGGTGATTTCACATATGGAGAATACCTTAAAGGAAGAATTCTTGGCATTGTCAAAGTTGCAGTACTAACTTTCATATCAATTGAAGACTTACTTTATGTAGAAAGACTAAAGCAAAATCTTCTAAGCCAAAGCCAACTTTGTAACAAAGGCTTCAAAATAATATTCATCAAAGATGAATGTTTGATGAAGTCACTCATGAGGTAAAACTCATAGGTAAAGAATTAATTGTGTTCATATTTTATAATAATTTATCTTTTTCCCATCCTTTTTGATAATGACAAAGGGGGAGAAGATATTTGTGTGTATGTGTATGCTTGCTTGTCTCTAACATTTGCAGCCATAAAGAAGTTAAATTCTCTATAAATCAAGGGAGAGATTTGATCAAGGGGGAGTTATCAAATTTAGGGGGAGCATTCACATAAGAACATTACACTTCATATTTCAAAGGTTGTCATCATCAAAAAGAGGGAGAATGTGAAGGCATGCTTCTACAATACTATGTTTTGATGAAGACAACTATCATGAGCATGCATCAATAAAGGATGAGCAAAAAGATCAAATTAGCTATGGTTCAAGATTGCAACTTTCATGGAGATTAGCTTTGATTGATTGATCTTCATGTCATAATGGTACAAGCTAAATTCCTTTTACATTGATATTTCTTAGTGCTCAAAAATCATATAAACTTTCATTCATACATACTCAAACTTATATATGCATGGCATAAGTTTCACTCCAAAGTAAACTCTTGTTGAAACCTTTTTCAAAGTCAAAATCCTAAGTAAAGGTTCCAGGAACCGGGTTGTCCCAGGTGGGAACCGGTTCCCAGCATTCTCAGTTTTCAGCATTCTGTGGTTTACAATGGGGAACCGGGTTGTCCCTAGGTGGGAACCGGTTCCTCAGTTCAAAATTTGAATATTTCTGCTGTAACGTTTAGCAGGAACCGGGTTGTCCTATGCAGGAACCGGTTCCTACTGAACCAGTGTGTTTTTCCATTGCATGTTTTCATCCAAACGAAAATATATTCTCAAACCTTAAACATTGCATTGGTTGATCATTTTATACTCTTTCTAAAGGGTGTAAATACCTATATAAATACCATAAACTTCAGATTTAAATCACACCTCTTTCATTACAATTTATCACATTTTTGATCATATATTTTCATCATATATTTTCATACAAGTGTTTCATACTTGAACTTTCATTGAAACTTTTTCTACACATTGTTAGAAAAGTTTCTCATTCATCTATAAACACTTGAGCACTATTATATCATTGTAAATTGTCTTGCTTGAAAGAGAAGATCAATCTTATAGATTGATATATGTTCATTAACATTTCTACTCAAATATATTCATTATTATTGACTTGCTATTCAGGATTGTTGAAAGCAAGGGTTATTGATTAGTGAGAGGATTGTTCTCATAATCAAGATAGTAAATCCAAGAGGATTATTCTTGGTGGTTGAAATCTTGTTTGTCCAGGATTGTTGGAAACAAGTTAGTGAAAAATCCAAGAGGATTGTTCTTGGTGGTTTTGTTAGAAGATTGTAGGAGGAGTCTTGGTATAGTCTTGTACAAAGATCTAACAATAGTAAAATCTCTTTCGTGTTTGAAAGGGGATTGGAGTACTCTCGGATTGTGAGGGGAACCAGTATATATCGTTGTGTTCTTTACTTTTCCGCAATTTACCGCTTTCATCACTATTATCAAGAAAAGAAAAGAACCATTCAAAAACCTTCAAACACTTAACCAAAAATAAGTACAAGTATTCTAAAAACCGGATAAATCTTTGAAAACCTAATTCACCCCCCTCTTAGGCGCACTCTTAAACTTACAATTGGCATCAGAGCAGGTTATAGGTAACCTGTTCTAAAGATCCAGAATGACTTCCGCAAATCAAAATCCAGTTTTTAGAGATGGTGGTAGTAACAACAAGCCTCCATTATTTTGTGGTGAATACTTTGACTTTTGGAAAATCCGAATGAAGGCTCACTTAGAAGCACAAGGAGAAGAAGTATGGGAAGCAGTCCAAAATGGTCCATTTGTTTCTACAACTGTTGTCGATGGTGTTGAATCAACAAAGCTTAAAGTTTCATGGAACGATGATGATAGAAAGAAGGTTCTTGCTGACAAAAAGGCGGTCAATCTTCTTCAAGGTGCTCTTAGTATGGATGAATTTTTCCGAGTATCGGCATGTACAACCGCAAAGGAAATATGGGATACTCTTGGAGAAACTCATGAAGGTACCACCGAAGTTAAAAGATCAAGATTGAATACCTTAAGTCAAGAATACGAACTGTTTAGAATGAAGCCTAGAGAAACTATTCTCGAATTGCAAAAACGATTCGTTCATTTGACAAATCACTTGAAGGCACTTGGTAAGACCCTCACTAGCGAAGAACTAAATTTAAAAGTGCTTAGATCTTTAACGAGAGAATGGCAACCGAAAGTAACGGCGATATCCGAGAAAAAGAATCTATCAAAGATGACTTCTGCAACCTTGTTCGGTAAACTTCAAGAATATGAAACAGAACTCGGAAGACTTGAAACGCATGAAATTCAAATAAAAGATTCAAAAGATATTGCCTTGAAGACAAGAGTCAAACATCATGATAGCAATCAAGAGGATGAATCCACTAGTGAAGAAGATAATGAGTTTATCAAAAAGTTTGAAAAATTTCTAAGAAAAGAAAAGAAAAAGGAGATCATTAAAGAGGAAGCACCAACAAGGAAGATTAAATGCTTTGAATGTGGAGAAAGAGGACATGTCA
The DNA here is from genome assembly GCF_029867415.1 of Vicia villosa. Lineage (NCBI taxonomy): Eukaryota > Viridiplantae > Streptophyta > Magnoliopsida > Fabales > Fabaceae > Vicia > Vicia villosa. The sequence goes on along the minus strand of NC_081183.1, from coordinate 22,091,692 downwards.
AAAGTGAATGCCCTAAAATTGAAAAGAAGAACAAATACTTCAAGAAAAATAAGGATAAAAAATCAAAGAAAGCATATGTAGCATGGGATGACAATGAAATAAGTTCATCTTCAGATGAAGAACATGCGAATCTTGCATTGGTAGCAACACGCCATTCTGATGATGAAGACAATGAGGTTAGTAATGAATTTTCTCTTTTTGATAATGATGTTCAAGATGCTATAAATGAATTGTTAAATGAGTGCAAAATTCTCTATAAAACTATCTCTTCTCAAAAGAAAATAATATCATCTTTAGAAGAGAAGGTTAAGATAATTGAAGAAGAACAAAAAGATGACAAAGAAAAAATGATTAGTGTTCAAGAAGATAGTGTTGCATGCAAGAATTGTGAATCACTTTCTTTTCAAATTTTTCAATTAAAGAGAGTCCTTGAAAGGTATGAAAAAGGACAAATTGGGTTGGAAGGTGTCCTTAGGCAACAAAGATTCCCTAATGATAAAAGTGGTCTTGGATATGCAAAGTCTAAACCAAGTACTAGTAAAACTATCTTTGTGAAGGCAAGTGAACAATTCAACAAATTGGATAAAGCAAAAAAGGTTCATCATCATCCTAAAAGGTTTCCTAAAAAGAAACCATATGTTCCTAGATATAAAAGCAACTTTGAACCTACTTGTTTTTATTGTGGTATTATTGGTCACACGCCCAATTCTTGTTATGTAAGGAACTTTAGTGTTCCTAGTGGACATTATGTATGGGTGAAGAAAGGAACTAACTATGATGGACCCAAAGCATATTGGGTACCAAATCAAACTTAATTTGTTTTGTAGGTTTGCTTAAGGACCACTTAAAATCTATGGTATTTTTTGACAAGTGGTGGTTCTAAGCATTTGATGGGAGACATAAACTAACTTTCAAATCTAGTTATAAAGTCCAAGGGTGATTTCACATATGGAGAATACCTTAAAGGAAGAATTCTTGGCATTGTCAAAGTTGCAGTACTAACTTTCATATCAATTGAAGACTTACTTTATGTTGAAAGACTAAAGCAAAATCTTCTAAGCCAAAGCCAACTTTGTAACAAAGGCTTCAAAATAATATTAATCAAAGATGAATGTTTGATGAAGTCACTCATGAGGTAAAACTCATAGGTAAAGAATTAATTGTGTTCATATTTTATAATAATTTATCTTTTTCCCATCCTTTTTGATAATGACAAAGGGGGAGAAGATATTTGTGTGTATGTGTATGCTTGCTTGTCTCTAACATTTGCAGCCATAAAGAAGTTAAATTCTCTATAAATCAAGGGAGAGCTTTGATCAAGGGGGAGTTATCAAATTTAGGGGGAGCATTCACATAAGAACATTACACTTCATATTTCAAAGGTTGTCATCATCAAAAAGGGGGAGAATGTGAAGGCAAGCTTCTACAATACTATGTTTTGATGAAGACAACTATCATGAGCATGCATCGATAAAGGATGAGCAAAAAGATCAAATTAGCTATGGTTCAAGATTGCAACTTTCATGGAGATTAGCTTTGATTGATTGATCTTCATGTCATAATGGTACAAGCTAAATTCCTTTTACATTGATATTTCTTAGTGCTCAAAAATCATATAAACTTTCATTCATACATACTCAAACTTATATATGCATGGCATAAGTTTCACTCCAAAGTAAACTCTTGTTGAAACCTTTTTCAAAGTCAAAATCCTAAGTAAAGGTTCCAGGAACCGGGTTGTCCCAGGTGGGAACCGGTTCCCAGCATTCTCAGTTTTCAACATTCTGTGGTTTACTATGGGGAACCGGGTTGTCCCTAGGTGGGAACCGGTTCCTCAGTTCAAAATTTGAATATTTCTGCTGTAACGTTCAGCAGGAACCGGGTTGTCCTATGCAGGAACCGGTTCCTACTGAACCAGTGTGTTTTTCCATTGCATGTTTTCATCCAAACGAAAATATATTCTCAAACCTTAAACATTGCATTGGTTGATCATTTTATACTCTTTCTAAAGGGCGTAAATACCTATATAAATACCATAAACTTCAGATTTAAATCACACCTCTTTCATTACAATTTACCACATTTTTGATCATATATTTTCATCATATATTTTCATACAAGTGTTTCATACTTGAACTTTCATTGAAACTTTTTCTACACATTGTTAGAAAAGTTTCTCATTCATACATAAACACTTGAGCACTATTATATCATTGTAAATTGTCTTGCTTGAAAGAGAAGATCAATCTTATAGATTGATATATGTTCATTAACAGTTCTACTCAAATATATTCATTATTATTGACTTGCTATTCAGGATTGTTGAAAGCAAGGGTTATTGATTAGTGAGAGGATTGTTCTCATAATCAAGATAGTAAATCCAAGAGGATTATTCTTGGTGGTTGAAATCTTGTTTGTCCAGGATTGTTGGAAACAAGTTAGTGAAAAATCATAGAGGATTGTTCTTGGTGGTTTTGTTAGAAGATTGTAGGAGGAGTCTTGGTATAGTCTTGTACAAAGATCTAACAATAGTAAAATCTCTTTCGTGTTTGAAAGGGGACTGGAGTACTCTCGGATTGTGAGGGGAACCAGTATATATCGTTGTGTTCTTTACTTTTCCGCAATTTACCGCTTTCATCACTATTATCAAGAAAAGAAAAGAACCATTCAAAAACCTTCAAACACTTAACCAAAATTAAGTACAAGTATTCTAAAAACCGGATAAATCTTTGAAAACCTAATTCACCCCCCCTCTTAGGCGCACTCTTAAACTTACAATGAGTTCAACCTTTGCATTTGTTCATTTTAAATTCAATTTGTATTAAAGTTACTTACATCCTTTCGCAACACAATTTTTTTGCAGTATATTAGTAGAATACTATATTTATTTATTGAGAAAATTGGTAATGCAAATGATATTTTCAATATTAGTAATATTAGTAAAATATTAGTAGAATACTATATTTACTTACATCCAAATGATATTTTCAATATAGATCCTTATTCTCGTTTATTTAACATTTAGAGTTTGTTTGGCCTAACTTGACTTTAAAGTTAAAGTTAAAAATAAGAGTTTTTAAAATAAAGTTAAAGTTGTTTAGTTATGATTATTTTTAAAACTTTAAAATTATTTTTAATTTAAAAATTGTTTCGTAATATATATATATATATATATATATATATATATATATATATATATATATATATATATATATATATATATGCATATTGATTAATTATTGTATTAACATATAATTAATGTATAGTATAAGAAATTAATAATATTATTAATATTGAAAATTATTATACAATAAAACAAGATATAATATACAAAATAAATAAAAAAAGTTGGACACTATTAGTATCTACAAAAATGATGATGTAAACAGAAGAAGGAAAAAAAAGAATAAATAAAATATAACTCTAGATGTTTTATATATAAACTAAAGAAAAATTTGAAAAACTTATGGGTCTATTGTACTAGGGCCATTTTTTTACAGAAAAGTACTTTTAATGGGATTCGAACCGCGACCCCATGTTTTAAACTCCGAAATAATTGATTTCAACTCTTTTCTTACAAGCTCCTTTGATTCAATTTTTTATTTAAAAAAAAATTACTTTTTTCATAAGAATTTTATAAAAAATGTGTTTGACCTGCATTTTCTTATAAGGAGAAGAAAAGAAGATAACAAGTAGATAAAAAATGGTTATTTTTTTTGTAACCGTCTGTTGAATAAAAATTAAAATAAAAAATTATTAACATGACATTTTTTTGAAATATTTTACTTTAATTTAAAAAAATAGAAAACTCAAATAACATCCATTCTAAAATCTAAAGAAAATTTTCAAAAACTAGTCATATAACAAACTTTTTGTATCTCTTTTATTCCTTTTCATTTTTAACATTTTTCAAAATCTTAGACGAGCTTGATTTGTTACAAATTTTTGTATTAAAACGACACAAGATTTTGATGGGTGTAAGGTCAATTGATTTGAAACTTACAAATAAAATTCTTGAATCAACTCATTTAAACTATTTTTTTCAACTCTATCAAAAGTCAAAACAACAATATTCATTAATATTTCTCTGATTGAAAGCTATTGTTTAGAGAAAAAACTAATACTCGTGCATATAATCGGTTGACAAAATAATGCAACCACTTACATCTCTCTGGTAATTTGTCGAACAAAACTTACAATAGTAAAGTGCAGTCGGTTGACATAATATGTCAACTAGTTACACCTGAAATGGATATTTGGTTTTAATCGTAACTTTATTCATTTGTCAGTAATCAACACAGAGTCTCATACTATCGTCCTTCTTCTTTATTAACAACACCGGAGCTCCCCAATGCGACACACTTGGTTTCACAAATTTCTTTTCAAGCAGTTCTTCTAATTGCTTCTTCAACTCTACTAATTCATATACTGATATCCTGTATGGTGCCTTAGAAACAAGTTTGGTGCTAGTGACAAGATCAACAGTAAATTCCACTTCTCTTTCTGGCGGCACATCTGGAATTTTATTTGGAAAAACTTTGGCAAATTCTCGCACTACTGTTAATTCATCAATAGTAGCCCGATTCTCAACAGACAAAGAGGCCATTAATGCAAACACCTGAGCTTCATCTTTCATCAACTCATTTAACTGACTAGAAGATAAGAACCCAGTTTCTCCGTCTTCATCAGGAGTAAAAAAACACACATATTTGTTGTACCAATTAATGTGTACACAATTGTATTCCAACCAGCTCGTACCCAAAATCACATCGAGACCGTTCAACGGTAAACAGACTAAGTCCACATAAAAGTCTATCAAAAATTGACAAAGGACACTTCGAACATATAGGAGAAGTAGTCACTAATCCCTTAGATGGAGTATTGACAACCATTTCTCCCTTTATAGAGGACAAGACAAGACTCAACCGTTCCACACAATCAGCAGCAATAAAATAATGAGTAGCACTGATATTAATAAGAATTAAAGGAGTACTATTAATGAAACATATACCTCTGATCAAACGGTCTTCGCTAGATATCTGAGTCCCAACTAAAGCAAAAATTTTCCCTCCGGTCTGAGCTCGCTTCGGTTTCTGACATTGAGCACCGATATGTCCTTCTTCACCATAGTTAAGACATATTACTTGTTTGTGTCTACATTCAGCTATCTCATGCTAAACTTTTCCACAATGGAAACACCTATTCAATTCAGTAGTACACTCGTTACTCTTATGACCCGACTTACCACATCTGAATTATCTAAGGTTAGCAGGAGCGCCTCCCCCACTTGGATTCTTCCAGTTAACAACTCTTGGTTTACCTTTATTATCTGGAGCATTGTAAGGTTTCCCACGATTATGTTGTTGCTTTCCACTCTTACACTCATGGCCTTGTAATGAGCCTTACTATCCTCTTCGTAAGTTCTGCATCTATCCACTAAATCCGGAAACTTATGAATTTTCTGATATCCAATTATTCCCTTTATTTCTGGGCATAGCCTGTTTTCAAACTTGATGCATTTGAAAAATTCAGCAGTTGCTTCACTATAATGAGGATAAAACTTTGCTAGTTCCGAGAACCTAGCAGCATACTTATCACTGATAAATCTCTCTGTTTCAATTCGAGAAATTCAATTTCCTTCTTCCCACAGACATTTTCCGAAAATTACTTCCTCAGAAATTCTCTGTTGAACACAGTCCAAGTAATAATCTCTCCCGCAACTTCTACCCTCTGATGAATTTCAAGCCATAAGTCACCAACCTCTCCAACCAGCATATGGGTACCACATCTTACCTTCTGCGTTACAGAGCAATCCATCACCTTGAAAATTTACCATCTCTTTGAGCAAAGCTTGTTCCCTATCACGATCATACATGCCCTTGAAAGTAGGCGGGTTATCCCTCTAGAAAATTGCCAAGCTGCGGGACTCGTCAATCACACCAACGTTAGGCTAATTCTGCATAGTCTGATCCATATCTTAGCTACTTCATTTCATTTATATGTTACCCATATAACGGTAACATTCAAACAAAAGAGATGAGATATCATAACAATATAAGAGAAATTGTCTTACCCCAAAAATTTCCCCTTATGTATTAGCAAATGTCATTTTATTCCAAATAAGTTACATAGCCTAATTGGTAAGTGGGTAAGGCTTGCGATTACAAGGTGTCTGGTTCAAATCTCAACCTCCTTACATTTTTTATTTTTTATTTCCTTTAATTTTTTATTTTATTTCTTTAGATTTTTTATCATTATTTGTTACTATTAACATTAGACTTTTAAGTGCTATCTTTATTCTATCATAGTAGTTATAAGTACTTTTTTTTTTTGGTAATACATCAACATTATCACTTTTTACTAACATTTTATTTCAGTTAATTTAATTTTTTTCCAAATTTTCATTAGCATTTACATCCTTCCCATTCATTTAGACCGTGGCAATCATCTTGAAAATAGTAAAAAAAAACTTTCCAAGTTATATTTCAATCGGATCAAAACAAAGAGGAAATAATTCATGATCTCGTCACAAAAAGCTCCAATCAGATTCGGTCCATAAACAGAAAATCGGCTTCATGATTGAGATTGATTACAAAAGATACAAGTTCAAACCTCTCAAAATCACAGTCCGAAAGATGCATAAAAATAAAAATCGAATCTCAAGCATCAATGGAAAAATCCAATCTTTCCATGAAGAAACAGTCTTTGCATTGATACTTTGGACCCTAAACCTCCACTATAAAAAGAGAGAAAGTCACAGAGAAAAGGGGGAGCCGCAGAAAAAAAATACACAAACCAAAAACTATACCAAAGTTATTGTTCATCCTCCATCAACCTGCAAAACTTATGTCGAAATAATTTTCCATCATCAGCCTCACATTCAAAACCGAGTCACCACCATCGCTTTCAAATTGATTCAACAGCATCACCACAAATCATTGCGATTCGAATCGAAAACGAAAAACAAAGAGGAACATATCATAGTATACCTTTGAATCGAATAAAGCAGCAATAAACAGACTCAGACTCTGTTCAACATCCTTCATCATCAACACCACTTATGAAAAGTAGATCGAATCCGAGGAATATTTGGAATCTCTGGGAATTTACCACGGCTGACGAAGCAATCAATTCTATATATTAACAAAATATTATTTTTCTCTCACATGAATAATCAATTCCAGATAATGTCAAATAAATAACACATGAGTCTACTTTTACAAAAATGAATTTAATTAATTTTTTAATTATAAATAACACTACTAAAACTTTGATCAACTAACGTACTTTTTATATTACTACTAAAAATTTAGTATCATATTGATGTTAATGAAAAATATTCTTTTTTTAATTCTTAAACAAATTTCTCATTATTTTCTTCAATTTTATTTAAATTAAAGAATAAAATTAATATTTATATGTATAATATATTTACATAGTAGAGATTCATTTAAATTTTAATTGTATTCTCTTAACACAATACAATTTACATTTACTACTATAATTTCTATCAAATTGGTTTTATACGAAATAAAAAGTTTCTTTTAATTTTTTAAAAATATTCTCAATGTTTTTTTAATTTTATTAAAATTAAACTCTATTCTATTCACTTAAAATAAAGTATCAAATAATTTATTTGTAAATAAAGTAATAGATAGTTTTCAAAATGTGCATAAAAAATTGTTGAAAAAGTTTAATTATAAATAATAATTACAAAATATTTTAATTTAAAAAAAGATATTAATAATTATTATTATATCTTAATGATATATATATATATATATATATATATATATATATATATATATATATATATATATATATATATATATATATATATATATATATATATATATATATATATATATATATATATATATATATATATATATATATATATATATATATATATATATATATATATATAGAGGAGGGATATTCTTACTCCAGGAGTAAGTTATTTACACTTACTCCAAATCTGGATCATTGATTCTTCTCAATCTAATGATTAAAAATATTAAGTAATTGAATGTGGAGAGAGAAAATCATTACTTATTACTTTTAACCATTAGATTGAGAAGAATCAATGATCCAGATTTGGAGTAAGTGTTAATAACTTACTCCTGGAGTAAGAATATCCCTACTCATATATATATATATATATATATATATATATATATATATATATATATATATATATATATATATATATATATATATATATATATATATATATATATATATATATATATATATATATATATATATATATTTAATAAATATTTTAATTAATACAATTAATTATACTATTAATTGTATTGATTCTCCTTTATTTTGATTTTTTAATAATTATTGAACTTTTTCGGAAATGCATATCCGTGATTTCGGAAATGCATCTCCGAAAACACTTTTTTTTTGTGTTTTCAAAAGTGCACTTCCAAAATCAACTTTTTTTCAGAAAAAAGTGATTTCGGAGATGCATTTCCGAAATATATGGGCATTTTAGGAATTTCGCCGCGGGTGATCTAGAAAGTAGGGAAGTGGATAAAGAAATTTTGTTTATTTATATTTTGGTCTTGAGTGTCATTAGCATTAAGTATTAGATTCATGATAACTAATTTAAATTAAGTGAAATAATTAATTAGTTTAGTGTGGTTAATTATAAAACTTGTATCATAGGTTAATTAAGTTGTAAAACTTGTATCTTAAAATTTGGCTGAAGAATTAAATGAATACGTTAATTAGGTTATAAAAATTTTAAAATAGTTAGATAGATTTAAATAATTAAAACTATTTTTCAAATAGAATTTTAATTAGATTAATTTGTATATAATTAAAATATAGGGTTAATTTTAATTAGGATTTTTAGAATAGATTTTAAGTTAATATAATTTTGTTAGATTTAGCTTTTAACTGAAAAAAAACATAGAACATTAAAGGTTGTGTTTGGTAAGTGTTGCCCATTACCTGTAGTCTATGTTTTTACCGTTAGGTTTATCCGTTAGATTTTTTAACCAACTTAAGTAATTAGGTTTCAACCTTTAATCCTAACCCTGATTTTGTTAGTCCTCATCCATCTTTTAAATTCCCGGTTGTTGGGGTAAAACTTGTTTATTTATTTATTTGTTGTTTATTTAAATTCTAGAAATCAATGTATAGGTAGCAAGGTTTTTTGTAATAGTAAATAGTATTTTATTTCCGCACTTTAGTTTCCACTTTTTCCCGAGCTTTTGGTTATGTAATCCCCCACCCGAAGCATTGTGATAGCGTAAGACTTTACTTTTTGCATTTATATTTCTGCCTTTTTTTACTACGTGGTTAGTAATCTAGGGAGTGATAAGATGGCCAATTGAACATAAATCACTAATTATAAGATAAATACCTAAATCCAACTCCGTGATTGATGCACCCACACACCTTTTAGGGTAACCCCTCTTATTGTTGTCTTTCGATTAAAAATAGTCAAGTCCCTCGGATACGTGGATGCCTTAGAAAATGTTGCCCTCAGTTCATTATCATCATCAAAGATCATAAGTCCCTTCAATGTTGCCTACAAATGTATATGATCTTGTCCCTTGAGGTTGCCTACGGTAAGATGATGATATTCTTTTTCGAATGCTAAGGTATCCTCACTGGTTGCCTAAAATGACTATTGTAATACGGTGAACTGACTTTTTTATCGAAATGTTGCGGATAGCAAGAGTCGCCACCGACTTTTATTTTATCCAATTGGAAAGGCAAAAAGAACAGGAAAGACCTTTGAAAGATTTTGAGTTCGGGGGTAGGTTATACAAAGGGAATGTGTAAGGCACCCTTTGCATCCATGGTTTTCCATGGGCTCTTAATTGCTTAGCTCACTTGTTTGTTTGAAAAGTGTCGTGTGTGAATAGTAAAAAGATTTCGTTAAGGACTTTAGCTTGTAAATAAGCGTAGCCTTGTTTGAAAGTATTTGAAAAGAGGTGTGAAAAGTATTTTTAAATTTGGATTTGAATTTGAGCAAACAATTAAGAGAACCTACTCTAAGATTGTCTTTCTTGTTCTTTACGTTTTCGTTTGAAAGGGTCTATCCATACCATGAGAGGGCAGAAAGTCTTTCAATTGGATGTTCGGGTCATCGAAGGGTCATCGTGGGTAATCGTTCGCCACAAGACTGTCCCTTGCCATAAAGAGAGCAGGTAGTCTAAGGGAAGGATATAATAGTCATTTAGGCAACATGTAAAGGCTCCTTAGCATTCGAAGGGACGATCATCATTTATCGAGGCAACATCGTGGGGCGAGATCATATTTGTCGTAGGCAACTTGAAGGGACTATGATCTCTTATTCCGAGGGACTATGATGATTTTATCGAAGGCAACAGGCTAAGGAGTCCCTACGCTCGAAGGGACTTGACTATTTGATCGAGAAGGCAGCATAAGAGGCGTTACCTTAGAGGTGAGTGTGTGCATCAATCACGTGAGTTTGATTCAGGTATTTATCTTGTATTAGATGAGCTATATTCGATTACTTGTTATTAAACCTAAATTACCAACTAATTTGTTATTCTAAAATTAATTTTATGAAAAGAAAACTTATAAGAAAATTCTATATTTTAAATTTTAAATCCTAATAATAAAACTATGTTAAAAAACAATCTTGTTTAATAAATAATAATAAAAAAAGAAGCAATAGAATACATAAAATAAAAAACAAAAATAATTGGAAAACCTGGCACCAGATCTAATGTGACGCTCCTGTAGGGTCTATGGTGTGCTGCAGATTCTGTAGACGTTGGATCCATATTCAAAGTCATCCAACAGCCTTGAAATGAAGGTGCATCGTAGGCTCCCCTAAGTGATGAACACATGATCCTGTAGCTTAATTCAAAAGAAAAGAACTTGTAGGGATGGAAGAATCGAACCCATGCCTCTTCAGTCACGTGAATGTCTCGCTTGCCATATGTGTCGTCACTTTCATCTGTCAATACAACACACGTTAATAATTAAAACAAGACACAAGTACCGAACCCAGCAGTCAACGTGGGCCCCGGGAGAGTTCGTTGTATCCAATCATGAATGGGATGGGGATTCAGACTTTTTGACCAACCAATGGTCTCGTCACACGAATGCGGAGAGATAATAGACTTATTGACTGACGAATCAGGGAGATGGGATCCGCCAAGCGTGCTACACCTGCGACCTTCAAGCCACCGCCGGCGATAACTCTTCATCTTCTCCGGCGAGGGTTTTTTTTTAAACCTGCAAAATCACACCAACACGAACGAGAAACTAACCCAGATCTACTAACTAGCTTGCTGCGAATCCCATGGTATCTTCCCCTTGGTCTGAAACGTACCTTAGCCAAGGCATCTAGAGCTTCCCGACCTCGAGCTTCATCAATGGGCGATCATGATCTATGGCCTTGAACTCCCATGTGGCACGTTAAACCTGCACCAATAATCTTCAGGAACATGTTAGAATCATCATATTTTGTTAAAACATAACAAAAATAAACATAAAAAGTTTCAACGTGAGTGATGAAGATTATCATGGCACGTTGCGTTTAGGGCACTGCAACATTTGTTTCTGGATCAGTATTCACTCCTTGCGATCTCAGGGAGAGACTAGGATGATTGTAGATGGATGCAACTCGATATGGAAGAAGTTCTTTTATGCCCTAGGTTCTTGGTGTTTCGGCCACGTGAAATCCTTGTTCTCCAACCCTCTCTCTTCGTGCTGAACGTGTTCTTTACATAGGAGAGCCAATTAGGATTGCTTATGGGCTTGGACATCATGTCTTTTGAAAGATACAAATTTTATTCAAAATTATATAATTCTTTCTAATACTAGACATATACTCTTTCTCCCCATCATGTTTACACGGTTTGCTGAGTATTCTTGGGCCTCCATATGTATTAGGAACAAAACCTTATGACTTAGCTCTTGTTTTCATATTTTATTCAATTTAATATTTAAATAAACAAAAATTCAAATAAATATGAATAAATATCATGCACATGTAGAAATGAGTTTAGAATTCACAATTGAGGTCATAAACATGTTAGAGCCCTAAAAGTTAGGTCACCATGTCCAAGTGTACAAGTTTGTCCACCTTGCCTTTTGTGTGTTACTCTCAAGAATTGCCTAACTTGCACACTCCATAACTCGCTCAATTTTGATCAGATGAAGATGTTATTATACTTTTTAGAAAGCTCAGAGTGTCCCCTAAATGTTGCTTCTGGTTTCATCTCAATTAAATATTCCATGCTCAAGTTATGAGCTTTGACCCAAAAGGTGTCTTCATTGACTTTTTTGGAGGACCTGTAATGTACTGGCTCATATCTCCCAAATGGTGCATTTCTAGCCTTGGCATGTGAGAGACAAAGTTGTAGAGAATTCAATTTCCTTTTAAATGAGCTTTGGATGGGAAAATTCTGATGTTCCATAGGAAAGTTATGGTCGGTCAAAGTTCAGTTGACTTTTCCCTAAAAAAACCCTAATTTAGAAACTCAGGTTCTTGATAATTCTGGAGCTTTTCTTGATGAATCATGATCAATCCTTGATCAAATGATGAATGATACTCCATAATGAGGATGTTGACAAAAAATCATAAGTTTTGACTGTGGTTTGTCCATAGTTTGACTTTTAGGTCAACCATTCGATTATTGATTGTTTGAGCAGTTGACTGAGTAATCTATTGAATCAGGGCTTGAAACTTGGCCTGAGGATACTATGAGGCATATGAGAGACCATGAAGTCCACTTGAGGTATCAGAAGCCGATTTTACTTTGAGAAGATCAAAACCCTAATTTAGAGGTTGTCGTTTAGGAGAGAGACTGTATGCTTCTTTCTTGAAAGTCAGATATGAATAAATATGTTGGGCAAATTTTGGGGTATGACAACTATTGTATCCTTCCCTAAAGATTACCTGCCCTCTTTATGGTAGAGACAGTCTTATGGAGAACGATAATCCTTGATGACCCTTTTCAAATCCAATGAAAAGACTACCTTCCTTTTTTATGGTATGGATAGCCCTTTCAAACGAAAGTCTTAAAGAACAGGAAAATCAAACTTAGGGTAATTGCTTTTAATTGCTTGCTCTATTCAAGAACTTCAATTTCAAAATCACTTTTCACACCTCTTTACAAAAACTTTTCAAAAAGGCTACGCTTATTTACAAGCTAAAGTCCTTATCCAAATATTTTCAAAACACATACTACACTTTTCAAACAAACAAAACAAGTGAGCTACGCTATTAAGAGCCCATGGATAACCATGGATACAAAGGGTGCTTACACCTTCCCTTTGTATAACCTACCCCCGAACTCAAAATCTTTCAAAGGTCTTTCCTGTTCTTTTTGCCTTTCCAATTGGATAAAATAAAAGTCGGTGGCGACTCTTGCTATCCGCAATATTTCAAAAAGTCATTTCTTCCACCGTATTACAGAAAGTATAATAACGAGTAGATAACAATTTAAGCATACATAATTATACTTCAATATTAAATATCAAGTCATACAAAATGTAATGCAATAGGACTGAGACTGACCCAATGCATATGGTAACATCAGAATATAATCCCTCACCATCACGCCAATACAGGTAATCTTAAGGAACATAAGTCCTGATCATGAATGCATGCGACACCGACATGCAACAACATAGAAAGCAACGATATTCCAACATAAAAATACCACGCCAGTACAGACCATCATCATCATCATCATACAATACATCATACAAAACAATTGAGTCATTCATACAACGTCGCCATACTCAATTACAACGTTTAGTCATCGCATATTACACAAAACGCGAACAGATAAGCATAAACTTATATCAAATAATTTTCTAGAAGTTTCCAAATTATTTTTAGAAGATATAAAATAATTTTAGGTTTTTATCAGTCCAAACGGCGCGTCATTCGGACACCCGAGTCAAAATATATGGATTTTAGTGGTAACCAGTTACGGCCATACGGCTAAGCGGTTATGTGGACCTCCGTTTTTTAATCCGAGCCATACCTCTGATCTGTAGAGATACGTGAACTGACTCTTTTTTATTGCTTAATGCTTTCGCATTTTTGAAAATTCACAGAGTCGCCACCGACCTTTTATTTTATCCAATTAAGGAAAGGTTTATAAAAGACACAGAAAAAGACCTTTAAGAAATTCTGGGTAAGGGGGTAGGTTATACAAAGGGAAGGTGTTAGCACCCTTTGTATCCATGGTTATCCATGGGCTCTTAAGTTTGCTTAGCTCACTTGTTTTTCGATCATTTTTCAATTGCTCTGAAATTGCTCATATGTGGTTCCAAATACTTTTGTAAATTGAATTTTGTAATGATCCGTGTGTGGATGTATACAAAATGCTTGTTTATCTTTCGAAAGATGTTTTTGAAAAGAACGTTAACTTTGTAATAATCCGTGTTTGGATGTATACAAAGTATTGCCTTTTTGAAAGTTTTGAAAAATCAACAGTGTATGAGAATTTTGTTTGTTTTGATTTGAGCAAGCAAACTAGGAGGTCTACCCTGAGTTGTAAGGTCTTTATCCTATTTCCTTTAAAAATCTATCCTTTCACCGGATATAAAAGCAAGGTTCAATTTTGTACTCAAAACAGTAGAATTTGACTTTGATTTTGAAAGAATGAGAAGGGTATTACCTGAAGAGGTGCAAGTGTGATTGTGATTGGATTCAGATATTTATCTTTGAAGTTAGTGATCTAACGGTTCAATTTTATCTTTGACATACACGCAGTTTATATATTTGCGGGAAATTAAAATGCGAAAATGTAAAGTGCGGAAAGTAAATCTACGCTATTACATCGATTGTGCAGGAAATGTAAACTAGCCTATTTACATGAATTTGACATCCTATACATTTATCTAGGAATTTAAATTGCAAGAAAAATAAAAGGCATGTTTTTGGATTTTTTTATGATTGATTTTAATTATAATTAATGCATGATTAATTAAATTAAAATGAAGAAAAAAGATGAAAATAGATTTAAACCTAGAAATTAAGTTTAAAATATGTACAAAATATTTGTTAATTAATTTCAAAACAAAACTAATTTTTTTGGAATTTTTGAAATTGATTTGAAATTGATTTAAGTTAATTAATACATAATTATACAAATAATTATACAAATAATTAAAACTTAAAGGGAAAATTATTCAAAATATGTACAAAATTAGTTTATAATATATAAACAATATTTAATATAAAGAACAATTTTTTTTATGATTTTTGATTGGTTAGAATAATTAAAAAGCAAATATATAAATATATACTAATTAATTATGCAAAATATTGAAATTTTGAAGAAAAATAAAATATTTTTATTTCAGAAAATAATATATTATTTTAGAAGTCTAAAAATATTTTTTGTGTATTTTTTGGATTTTTAAAACTATTTTTAATTAATTTAACAAAGAAATTAAAATAAAAATAAGAAATAAAAGGATACTGATCAGATGTGGAATTTAAATGAGGGAGTATGATGCGCATGCGTGTTCTGAGGCGTTGGATGAGCTGTTAAGTGAGATCTGATGGTCCAGAAATTGAGGCACATGGTACACGTTACACCTGCAAAACACTTGATTAGTGGAAAGTTTAAAAAAGTACGCGCGCTGCTGAACCAATGGGAGGAAGACACGTCTTCGTCTTCAACCTTCAGACAAGGCTTTTCACAGCGCTTTTGTAAAAAAGCGCTATAGTAGGTGAGCCCTAATTCTGCAAAATAACGAATAGGGGTAAACAAGCAAATAAATTTGGCGCGATGGTGCCATTCAACTCGTCTTGTCCATACGAATCTAATGGTACTATTTAAAACCTCTAATTTTGCCTATTTCAGAAAGCCCTAATTTTGAGATGAGGAAACCCTAAAATGGTATATGCTACAAACAGTCATTAAAGTCCAATTGAAGCTCCGGAAACGACCAGAGCTTCAAACCAAACACAATTATGCATCTACATCTTGTTAAATATGCGTGAGTTATGAGATATAAGTTGGTTTTAGTTTGAACAAACAGTGGCCTAGGTAGC
The DNA here is from genome assembly GCF_029867415.1 of Vicia villosa. NCBI lineage: Eukaryota > Viridiplantae > Streptophyta > Magnoliopsida > Fabales > Fabaceae > Vicia > Vicia villosa. Next base: position 22,075,668 of record NC_081183.1, on the reverse strand, counting down.
TCGATTTATGAGGTTTCAAGACTTGGAAATGATTGAGATATGTTCAGTAATGCTTGAGGAAGGTGTTTAAGTGTTTAGTTTATATTGAAAATGGATTAAACTCAGAATTCGAATTTTGAATTTCTTTGAAATTTTCAAAGTGTTACAAGCATGGTACAAGCATAAGAATGGCTCTGAATTCGTGTCTCTCTAGTCACTGAAGTATGATAGTCTATATATAAGCATTGAGTGCTTAGAATTGAAGCTAAGAAGCATCTTAGTTGCCTTTGTTGAAAGTTTGATTTTTAAATATTAAAAATCTTTGAAAACTTGACCAAGTCTTGCTCTCCTTCAATGCACTTGCCTTGCTCTTCAATTCTCTGCAGAAAGGTAGAGATTCCTTGGGTGAGTCATGCTTGATTTGTAAGCTAACCATTATCCATCCATTTTCCTTTTAATTTTAATCTTAAAGTAAGATAAAATCAATCAAAAAATGAATAAAAATGGTGTGGGCTTAGCCTTGGTCGTGGGAGGCCCATAATAACATGGAAAAGATGTTTGAACCATAAAAACTTGGCCCCTTTTGGAAAAAATGCATTTTTGAACAATGTTGGTTTCATGCATTTTCCAAAATTTAGCCAACTTCAACAAGGTGTAAATCCCTCAATTTTTGTCATATGAAGGAGATCTTGCACTTTTTGGAAACCTCAAAGAGTCCTCTAACCAATGTCTTTGGTCTCATGTCAAAATGATTTTTGATGCTCCTTGTGTGTCCTTTTGAAAAAAGTGTCTTTTTGTTGATTTTGAAAATGACCTGTAATGTCTTTGGTCATATTTTTCAAATGGTGAATGCAATGACCATGGGATCAATTGCATTTGAAAGATAATTGAATTTCCTTCAAAATGAGCTTTGGTTTGAATTTTTTGGATGAAGGATGAGAGAGTTATGACCAGTCAAAGTTGAGTTGACTTTTCAGGCAAAAACCCTAATTTTGAATCTTAGGGTTTTGTTGATTTTTGATCTTTCCTTGATGAATTATGATCATCCAATGATCAAATGATTAATCCTTTGACAAAATATGGACTTTGACAAAAAATTTCATTTTTGACTGTCTGTTGACTTTTTTGGTCAAACGGGTCGTTTGTTGACTGTTTGAGCTGCTGACGGTGCGTCTGAGTGAATTGAAGTTTGAAAATTTGTATGATGGTACTTTGAGATATATGGATGTGCATGAAATCCATTTGAGCTCTCAAAAACATGTTTCTCCTGTAAAAACAAGAAAACCCTAGTCAGGGACTGTTTATGTAGGAGACAGTTAAGCGTACCTGATTTTTGTGCAGTGTTGAGTCTCTGCTAATCGCGTGATATTCAGAAGACTTCTAGAACAAAAATCTTGGAATTTTGAATTGTGAAAGATTGATTTGAGTGATGGTACAAAACACTGAGAATTGTACTGCCAGCAGTTTGGCTGTCAACTGACTGTCCAGGTATTGATGTAGCAGTTAGAGTGAAAAATCAACAGTCAAAGTTAATTTTCTTTTTTGTTGTTTTTGTTTTATGTTTTATGTGAAAAATGAAAGTTTATTTACATGACTTGTTAGAAAAACACAGACATAATAAATAACTAATATTTACTGTATGCGGGCAAAACTACCGATAATAATCCTGAAAATCATTTAATGCACAGAAAAATGAATATTTGACTGGCAGAAAACACATAAAATATTATCTGAGTAATTAAGCAATATTATGACAAATAGTACGATATTTAATACTGACAGTACAAATATTTCATACTATATTGAACAGTACGACGAATAAACGGTACATTTAAGAAATAAGAAATACGGCAAATTTTAAGAATGACGATTGATAACCCATGCTATGAGCAATAACATGTAGATGATTGGGAGCATAACCATTGCAGGTCCACACTCTTCAGGACTATGCAGGCAGAAGAAAGTCATGATCACCGTAGCAATGGTGATGACTGTAAGAGACAATGTCTCTATCCACTTTGTCATTCTTGTCAGGGAAGAAGAGAAAATAGATATGAGGTAGGAATTTGAAAGATGAGTTAGAATTTGATGTGAGATTTTATGGAAGAAAATGAGAGGTATTTATAGAATGGAAAGGAGGATAGAGACGTTGGGGAATGATGTGATTCCGTACAAAAGGAAAATTTGAGTGGAAATAAGATTTTGAAAGAAAGTGGAGATAGTGTTGGGAAAAAGAGAGATTTGATTTTTGAAAAAGAGATTTGAAAAGATTTTTGAAAATAATGGAATATAGTACAAAATTAGTGGGAAACAAAAGATAATAATAATCTACTTGTTACCAGTACAGTCTGAGTTTCCTGATTCTGCGCCTGCAAAAAGATTTAACTCTGTACCAATTGTGTCAGTACTATTTATCTGTAAATAAATAAATAGCATGTGTGAAGTAATAAACAGCATTTGGCGTTTGCGTAAGAATAAATTCAACTGCAAGCCAAAATACTGTAAGAAAAATTCTAAAAACTAAGTATTTCATATGTCAGGATATTTGTTGAAATAAAAATCCATGATTATATGAGACTCTTAATTTTCAGATTGGAGTTTTCTTAAAAAATGATGCGGGCAAATTTTGGGGTATAACAGGTTACACTACATTACAATAGCGAACCATGTCAAAACACTTAGTGGTAACCTGTTACATCCAGGAGTGTACCCAGTTCCCGTCTCAGTTTTCACTCCCATAACCAAAAAATACATTGTGTAACCGATTATGGCCATAAGCGTACCCGGTTATACTTGTTGCAAAATAAAAAATCTGCATATTTTCAAAATACGATTTCCAATGTTTCAAGACCCAAAATTCTAGTTTCTGCAACCAAACCAGTAGCTTTTATTCGATCAATCAGGCACAAAATTTACTAACCAATTCAACTCAATTCACATCATCAATTTCACCAATTGCACACAAAATACATCAAAAGTTCATCAATAGGTAAAATTCTATAAAACAAAATAGTGAGAACTCAAGAACTTACAACTATGAAAACCTGATCACCAACATTCTCCATCATTATGCAACCCATTATATATCTAGTTAGAACCCCACCCTTACTTTTATTGATGAATCTAAGCCTTCAATGGAAAAATCTCCGCCCTAGCTTGTACGCTTTTCTCTTCTCTTCGTTCTTTCTTTTCTCTGATTTCTATGATCAATTGGAATAATGATTCTTTATTCCCTTGTATTTCCGACTTTTAATCCTTAGACCTCTAATTGAAAACCTAACATTACCCTTCTTATTCAAATAATTATTCAATCTACTAAAATAACATTTATTTTATTATTCCACTAATCGTACAATATACTAATTAAAATAATTTAAATGAAAAACGAGATGTAACAGATGCTACTCAAGATCAAAGAGCATCGCATAGGGAAGAAAAGAAGAAACATTTCAAAGCGTTTTTTTTATCCGTCAATGCGTTGATACGAATAATTTTGAGAAAGTTGGTGATTGTGAGTCATCAAAGAAAACGTGGAAAATCTTGAAGAAGACATATGCAGAGTGATCGCGACAAAATGGTATGTCTATGATTATGACTGCAAGTGCACAGTCTATCGCGTAGCTTTAAATATTATCAAACCCAAAGGACTAAGAATCGACCTACGGTACTCAATTGTTACTACGTAAATCTAAGGCTAATTAGGATCAGACGGGGGAAATAGATAATTAGAATTAAATTGAATCAAGAGAGAATTATATCGGTGTGCAATGGTCGGACGTCGGGGATCTAGTAAACTATCGATGCAGTTTGTAATTCAAAGTACTTTTCTTTAGAAATCGTTTGCTTAAAAACCTTCCTCTCACACTCTCGTGTTTGTTGATTATGATCTTATTATTAAACCTAAGTGAGTGCTCTAGATGTGTTAATTAAAGTTTAAAATAATTTTTGAAAACAAATGAAGACTAATTAACCTTAAAGCGCTCTCGTTGTATTTAAGGTTAATGCTTAATTCCAACTGTCCAGTTAAAATCTCAAACTCTCATTTTTATTGATCCTAACTTCTATCATTTTTAACTCTCGTTACAAAATGGTTTAATTAAGTATTAGAAATTATAACCAGATAAATAGGTGTTAGAACAAGATTTGTTCTTATCAATTATCTTAGTTTTGATGATAACAACAATATGAATTTTGCTTAAGATAATATGGTACTCTAATCCAATGCAATTTCCCTTTCAGGAAATATATATAAAGAGTACGCATAATTCAGCGCTCAGAAGTTGTATCTCAAATGGTTCAGCATGCAACATCAGAACATGGTCTGGCAAGACATCAGAAGATGGTCGAAGCAGAATCAGAACATGGGTCTATGGAAGCATCAGAAGAACATGAGATCAGAAGCACTGAAGATCAGAAGATGGTATCACGCTCAGAAGCACTTCAAGGTCAGAAGATCAGAAGATGCTATGCACCAAGCTGTTTTGACTCTGATGATATTCAAACGTCGTATTCACAAACATCAGATCAGAAGGAAGTACAGGTGGCAGACTACGCTGACTGACAAAAGGAACGTTAAAAGCTACTAAAGGCTACGTCAGTAGACACAGCGTGAACAAGGCTCGAGGTAGTTGACAAAAGCGTATAACATTAAGTGCAATGCTGTACGGAACACGCAAAGCATTAAATGCATTCAACGGTCATCTTCTCAACGCCTATAAATATGAAGTTCTGATGAGAAGCAAGGTTACCAATTCTTAACAACTCTGAACGAAAATAAACCTGCTGAAACGCTGTTCAATCAAAGCTCAGAATCTTCATCAACTCACTACATTGCTGTTGTAATATTTTAGTGAGATTAAGCTTAAACGTTAAGAGAAATATCACAGTTGTGATTATCGCTTTTAAGAAGCATTTGTAAACTCTTGAATAGATTACATTAAGTTGTAAGGAACTAGAGTGATCAGTGTGATCAGTATACTCTAGGAAGTCTTAGCAGTTGGGTGAGCAGTTTGTAACTAGAGTGATCGTGTTGATCAGAATACTCTAGAGAAGTCTTAGGAGTGAACTAAGCCTAGAGTGATCGTGTTGATCAGTAGACTCTAGAAAAGCCTTAGAGCGTATCTAAGCAGTTGTTCCTGGAGTGATCAGTGTGTGATCAGAAGACTCTGGAAGACTTAGTTGCGGACTAAGTGGAAAACCATTGTAATCCGTGCGATTAGTGGATTAAATCCTCAGTTGAGGTAAATCATCTCTGCGGGGGTGGACTGGAGTAGCTTCGTTAACAGCGAACCAGGATAAAAATAATTGTGCAATTTATTTTTATCGTCCAAGATTTAAAGTCACACTTATTCAATCCCCCCCTTTCTAAGTGTTTTTCTATCCTTCAATTGGCATCAGAGCGCCGGTTCTAAGGTGCAAGCACTTAACCGTGTTTAGAAAAGATTCAGGAAGAGAAAAACGCTTCATTTAAAAGATGGTTGATGAAAGTGGAAAGTCTACATCTACACCTGCATCTACATCTGGCTCTGCTGAGCAATACAACGGAAACAATGGTTATACTAGACCGCCGGTATTTGATGGTGAAAACTTTGAATACTGGAAAGATAAACTGGAAAGTTATTTTCTGGGTCTAGATGGTGATCTATGGGATCTTCTAATGGATGGTTACAAACATCCAGTAAATGCCAGTGGCGTGAAGCTGTCAAGGCAAGAAATGAATGATGATCAAAAGAAGCTTTTCAGGAATCATCATAAATGTAGAACTGTTTTGCTGAATGCTATCTCTCATGCTGAGTATGAGAAGATATCTAACAGGGAAACGGCCTATGACATATATGAGTCCTTGAAAATGACTCATGAAGGAAATGCTCAAGTCAAGGAGACAAAAGCTCTTGCCTTAATCCAGAAGTATGAAGCCTTCAAGATGGAGGATGATGAAGACATTGAAAAGATGTTTTCGAGATTTCAAACTCTGACTGCTGGATTGAGAATTCTTGACAAAGGATACACCAAGGCTGATCACGTAAAGAAGATCATCAGAAGCTTACCCAGAAGATGGGGTCCTATGGTGACTGCATTCAAGATTGCAAAGAATCTGAATGAAGTTTCTCTGGAAGAGCTTATCAGCGCCTTGAGAAGTCATGAAATAGAGCTGGACGCAAATGAGCCTCAAAAGAAAGGTAAGTCTATTGCATTAAAATCAAATATCAAGAAATGCACTAACGCTTTTCAGGCCAGAGAAGAAGATCCTGAAGAATCAGAATCTGAAGAAGAAGATGAACTGTCCCTGATCTCCAGAAGGCTAAATCAACTCTGGAAGACCAAGCAAAGGAAGTTCAGAGGCTTCAGAAGTTCAAGGAAATTTGAACGTGGAGAATCTTCTGATGAAAGAAGATTTGACAAGAAGAAGGTCATGTGCTATGAATGCAATGAGCCTGGACACTACAAGAATGAATGTCCAAATCTTCAGAAGGAAAGTCCCAAGAAAAAGTTTCATAAGAAGAAAGGTCTTATGGCAACCTGGGATGAGTCAGAAGATGATTCAGAAGATGAGCAGGCCAACTGTGCGCTGATGGCGACAGAAGATGACGGATCAGAATCTACATCAGAATCAGATTCTGAAGAGGTATTTTCTGAACTTACTAGAGATGAGTTAGTTTCCGGTCTAACTGAACTTCTGGAACTCAAGTCTCAAATTAGTCTCAAATACAAAAAGCTGAAAAAGCAATTTGAATTTGAAACAAAGAAGCTTGAGTTGGAGAATTCTGAATTAAAAGAAAAACTTTTAAAATTATCCAATAATGTTGGATCTCCTTCTTATTCAGAAAAATCCACTCCTAGTCTAAACCATATTCTGAAAGAATATGATTTAAGTTTCAGGAAGTTCCTATCTAGAAGTATTGGCAGAAGTCAGCTAGCTTCTATGATATATGCTGTGTCTGGAAACAAAAGAGTTGGCATTGGTTTTGAGGGTGAAACCCCATACAAACTTGAACCTGTTGATGAAATGAAAATTACATACAAGCCATTGTATGATCAGTTCAAGTATGGCCACTCTCATGATATTAGGCACACTTCACATGCTCAAAGTTTTCACATAACACACACCAAAAAGCATGTGACACAACCTAGGAAATATCATGAAACTCACATTAAGAATTATCATGCTGTTCCTTCTATTGCTTATAATGTCAAACCCAAGTTCAATCAGAACTTGAGAAAATCTAACAAGAAAGGACCCAAGAAAATGTGGGTACCTAAGGATAAGATTATTCCTATTGCAGATATCCTTGGCTGCAAGAAGGACAAAGCACAACATGTCATGGTACCTGGACTCTGGATGCTCACGACACATGACAGGAAGAAGGTCTATGTTCCAAGACCTGGTGCTTAAGTCTGGAGGAGAAGTCAAGTTTGGAGGAGATCAGAAGGGCAAGATAATTGGCTCTGGAACTATAAAGTCTGGTAACTCTCCTTCCATTTCTAATGTACTTCTTGTTGAAGGATTAACTCATAACCTCTTATCTATCAGTCAATTGAGTGACAATGGTTATGATATAATCTTTAATCAAAAGTCTTGCAAGGCTGTAAATCAGAAGGATGGCTCAATCCTATTTACAGGCAAGAGGAAGAACAACATTTATAAGACAGATCTGCAAGATCTTATGAGTCAGAAGGTGACCTGTCTTATGTCTGTTTCTGAAGAGCAGTGGGTCTGGCACAGAAGATTAGGTCATGCTAGTTTGAGAAAGATTTCTCAGATTAACAAACTGAATCTGGTCAGAGGACTCCCTAATCTGAAATTCAAATCAGATGCTCTTTGTGAAGCATGTCAGAAGGGCAAGTTCTCCAAACCTGCATTCAAGTCTAAGAATGTTGTTTCTACCTCAAGGCCATTAGAACTCTTGCACATTGATCTGTTTGGACCAGTCAAAACAGCATCTGTCAGAGGAAAGAAATATGGATTTGTCATCGTAGATGATTATAGCCGCTGGACTTGGGTAAAATTCTTAAAACACAAGGATGAGACTCATTCAGTGTTCTTTGATTTCTGCATTCAGATTCAATCTGAAAAAGAGTGTAAAATCATAAAGGTCAGAAGTGATCATGGTGGTGAATTTGAGAACGGATCCTTTGAAGAATTCTTCAAAGAGAATGGTATTGCCCATGATTTCTCTTGTCCTAGAACTCCACAGCAAAATGGGGTTGTAGAACGAAAGAATAGGACTCTGCAAGAAATGGCCAGAACCATGATCAATGAAACCAATATGGCTAAGCATTTCTGGGCAGAAGCAATAAACACTGCATGCTATATTCAGAATAGAATCTCTATCAGACCTATTCTAAATAAGACTCCTTATGAATTGTGGAAGAATAGAAAGCCCAACATTTCATATTTCCATCCTTTTGGATGTGTATGCTTTATTCTGAACACTAAAGATCATCTTGGTAAGTTTGATTCCAAAGCTCAAAAGTGTTTCCTTCTTGGATATTCTGAACGCTCAAAAGGCTACAGAGTATACAATACTGAAACATTGGTTGTAGAAGAATCAATCAATATCAGGTTTGATGATAAGCTTGGTTCTGAAAAACCAAAGCAGTTTGATAATTTTGCAGATTGTGATATTGATATATCAGAAGTTGTTGAGCCAAGAAGCAACGCATCAGAAGCAGAGCTCCTCAGAAGCAAAGAACCAGAAGATCAAGTATCAGCTTCTCTGGAGGATCTAAGTATTTCTGAAGAACCATCTGTCAGAAGATCATCCAGACTTATCTCTGGTCATTCAGAAGATGTCATTCTTGGAAAGAAGGATGATCCAATCAGAACAAGAGCATTCCTTAAGAACAATGCAGATTGTCAATTAGGTCTTGTATCTTTGATCGAGCCAACTTCTGTTGATCATGCTCTAGAAGATCCAGACTGGATAATTGCTATGCAAGAAGAACTGAATCAGTTTACAAGGAATGATGTTTGGGATCTTGTTCCTAGACCAGATGGATTCAATATAATTGGTACAAAATGGGTCTTCAGAAACAAGCTCAGTGAGAAAGGTGAAGTGGTAAGAAACAAAGCCAGACTGGTGGCTCAGGGTTATAGTCAGCAAGAAGGGATTGATTATACAGAAACCTTTGCACCAGTGGCCAGGTTAGAATCTATTCGTCTATTAATTTCTTTTGCCACTCAACATAACATCACTCTCTATCAAATGGATGTTAAGAGTGCCTTCTTAAATGGTTATATAGATGAAGAAGTTTATGTCCATCAACCTCCTGGTTTTGAAGACTCTATGTCTCCGAATCATGTGTTTAAACTAAAGAAATCATTATATGGATTGAAGCAAGCTCCCAGAGCTTGGTATGAACGCTTAAGTTCTTTCCTTCTAGATAATGGTTTCACTAGAGGAAAAGTGGACACTACTCTCTTTTGTAAAACCTTTGAAAAGGATATTTTAATTTGTCAAATATATGTAGATGATATTATTTTTGGAACATCTAATGCTACACTTGGAAAGGAGTTTGCTAAGTCTATGCAGGCTGAGTTTGAAATGAGCATGATGGGAGAACTCAAGTATTTCCTTGGAATACAAATAAATCAAACATCAGAAGGAACATATGTTCACCAAACCAAGTATGTGAAGGAACTTCTGAAGAAGTTTAATCTTCTGGACTGCAAAGAAGCCAAAACTCCTATGCATCCAACATGCATCCTAGGTAAGGATGAGGTAAGTAAGAAGGTAGATCAGAAGTTATACAGAGGTATGATTGGATCTCTTCTATATCTGACTGCTTCTAGACCTGACATTTTGTTCAGTGTTTGTTTGTGTGCTAGATTCCAATCAGATCCTAGAGAATCTCATTTAACTGCTGTTAAGAGAATTCTAAGGTATCTGAAAGGTACTACTAATGTTGGCTTAGTTTACAGAAAATCTAAAGAATACAACTTAGTAGGATTCTGCGATGCTGATTATGCTGGAGACAGAATTGAAAGAAAAAGTACTTCAGGAAGTTGCCAATTTCTTGGAAGTCATTTGATCTCTTGGTACAGCAAGAAGCAAGCAACTATTGCTCTATCAACCACAGAAGCAGAATATGTCGCTGCTGCTGGTTGTAGTACACAGATGCTCTGGATGAAGAGTCAGTTAGAAGATTATCAGATATTTGAGAGTAACATTCCTATATTCTGTGATAATACTTCTGCTATATGTTTATCTAAGAATCCTATTCTTCATTCAAAAGCTAAACATATTGAGATTAAACATCATTTCATAAGGGACTATGTTCAGAAGGGTGTCATATCTTTAAACTTTGTTGATACAGACCATCAATGGGCTGATATCTTTACAAAACCCCTGGCTGAAGATAGGTTTAAGTTCATTCTGAAGAACATCAGTATGGATTTATGCCCAGAATGAGAAGATGAGAAGTTCTCATGTATGAGTATCTTCTGAAATGAATGTGGAACATTTTTTTGTCAGAAGTTCTGATTGAAATCTTTTAGAAATTATGATTCGGTTATTACTAACGTTTCATTGTCTAAGTTGATTCAGAACCTCTTTTAAAGCAAAACAGCTGTTACGTTTTATCTCGGGATGGTAAACCTGTCGTTACTATTCGTGGATAAACGTGCGTACAGTTGAAGGGTCGCCGACCATAGGTAACTGTGCTAGTCACCTCATTTGTCTTTATTATCTCTCCTCACGTCACGTAACATTAAATGCTATTCATCATTTGTTTCATTTTATTTTGTTTAAATACTCTTCAAACTCTCCTCTTTCCCTCTCATCTTTGCATTCCTCATCAAGTTCTTCTCTCTCTCTCTTCCATATCAAACCCTATTTTTTTTCGCAAACCCATCATGAACTCTTCATCAAGCCCAGGAAATAATGAAAATGATCAAAACAACAAAAGAAAAGCTGTTGAAACATCACCTTCCAAACCCAAAAAGATCAAAATCACCTATGATCCTCTCAAGGTGAATCCTTTCGAAGCAATGTTGTCTGGAAATTATTCTAGACGAGTGTTTCATCCTCCTGGTGAAAGCCCTCCATCATCTCCATCTTCTTCCTCATCTTTCGACCTTCAAGACTCAGCCTCCTCCTCATCTATCCTTTCCTCTCCCTTAATCTCTTCTGAAGAAGTCTCTTCATCTTCACCTGCTGGGAATGTTGTCTCTGGTAAAGATGGTGGCAGATCTGCATCAGAACCAAGTCTCCCTGACTCCTCGCCTGAAAGCCCGAGAAGCAGTCAATGAAGCGTTTCACTCCTTCATGGCATGCTGGCACAGACGTTGTCTTAGCTAGGGTCTTAGGATTTGGTCTTTGTAGTTTTCTTTTCCCTTGTTGCATCTGCTTGTTAAACATAGGAACTTCTTGTAATCCTTTTTTGATTATAAATGAAAAGTTTCTTTAATTTACATTCCAGTAAATATTTTATTTGTCGTTTTATGCATCTGATTTTTTTTAAAAATATTCTTTTTGATGTTATGACAAAAAGGGGGAGAAGATAAATGATAAATGATTTGATTAATCTATCAGTTGCTGGGTAAAGGCTCCCACACATTCACTAACAAGAACTGCAAGTTCTACATGGTTTGAGTGTTTTGCAGGTACAGAGAAGTGAAGTGAATCTTCAGAAGCAAACACTAGAAGCAAAAACCGTGGAAACTGAAGCAAGCTGAGTGCTGTCAAGCTTCAGAGATCAGAAGCAAGAAAGAAGAATGAATCAGAAGCACTGATAATAGAATTTGAATATCATTGTCTATCCTGTTCTGACAAAATTCTATTTGCTCTGATACATATAATGTTATGGCTCTGATACATTATTTGCTCTGATACATTATTTCAGCCTATATGGCTCTGATACATATAATGTGTTCAAACATACATTTTTATGTTCTAACTCGTTCATGCTGACTTTTGTCGTTTAGTTATTGTTCTGTAACATTTCAGGATGTAGAGATGCTCTGATGATGCTCTGGTACATTCAACAATGTTCTGATACAAATCTAGCATGAAGTGATGTTGGTAGACATTCAAAGTTCTTAAGCTATCCGAGGGAAGCAGAAATCAGAAGATGTGAATGTTCTAAAAGATCCAGAAAATTCAAATTCTGAAGCTGTCCTGAATGGAAGCAGAAGTCAGAAGCTGTGAATGTTCTGAAGATCAAAGAAAGTCAAGTTCTGAAGCTGTCCTGAATGGAAGCAGAAATCAGAAGCTGTGAGTGTTCTAAGGATCTAAAGAAATTCAAGTTCTGAAGCTGTCCAATGGAAGCAGAAGTCAGAAGCCATGAATTCTCTGAAGGCAGAAGCTTATATGATCGTCTCTACCGAAATAATCAGGGAAGTCTTTTATCAAAGTTCTTCGAGTATTTATTTCAGGGGGAGATTATTTATCTCAGGGGGAGATTGTTAATCTCAGGGGGAGACATATTCATATGCTTATGCTATAGCTGTGTAATTTGTCTTTTGCCGTCTACTCTTTCTGATCGCAAATTCATATCATTTATATATGTTTTTGTCATCATCAAAAAGGGGGAGATTGTTAGAACAAGATTTGTTCTTATCAATTATCTTAGTTTTGATGATAACAACAATATGAATTTTGCTTAAGATAATATGGTACTCTAATCCAATGCAATTTCCCTTTCAGGAAATATATATAAAGAGTACGCATAATTCAGCGCTCAGAAGTTGTATCTCAAATGGTTCAGCATGCAACATCAGAACATGGTCTGGCAAGACATCAGAAGATGGTCGAAGCAGAATCAGAACATGGGTCTATGGAAGCATCAGAAGAACATGAGATCAGAAGCACTGAAGATCAGAAGATGGTATCACGCTCAGAAGCACTTCAAGGTCAGAAGATCAGAAGATGCTATGCACCAAGCTGTTTTGACTCTGATGATATTCAAACGTCGTATTCACAAACATCAGATCAGAAGGAAGTACAGGTGGCAGACTACGCTGACTGACAAAAGGAACGTTAAAAGCTACTAAAGGCTACGTCAGTAGACACAGCGTGAACAAGGCTCGAGGTAGTTGACAAAAGCGTATAACATTAAGTGCAATGCTGTACGGAACACGCAAAGCATTAAATGCATTCAACGGTCATCTTCTCAACGCCTATAAATATGAAGTTCTGATGAGAAGCAAGGTTACCAATTCTTAACAACTCTGAACGAAAATAAACCTGCTGAAACGCTGTTCAATCAAAGCTCAGAATCTTCATCAACTCACTACATTGCTGTTGTAATATTTTAGTGAGATTAAGCTTAAACGTTAAGAGAAATATCACAGTTGTGATTATCGCTTTTAAGAAGCATTTGTAAACTCTTGAATAGATTACATTAAGTTGTAAGGAACTAGAGTGATCAGTGTGATCAGTATACTCTAGGAAGTCTTAGCAGTTGGCTGAGCAGTTTGTAACTAGAGTGATCGTGTTGATCAGAATACTCTAGAGAAGTCTTAGGAGTGAACTAAGCCTAGAGTGATCGTGTTGATCAGTAGACTCTAGAAAAGTCTTAGAGGGTATCTAAGCAGTTGTTCCTGGAGTGATCAGTGTGTGATCAGAAGACTCTGGAAGACTTAGTTGCGGACTAAGTGGAAAACCATTGTAATCCGTGCGATTAGTGGATTAAATCCTCAGTTGAGGTAAATCATCTCTGCGGGGGTGGACTGGAGTAGCTTCGTTAACAGCGAACCAGGATAAAAATAATTGTGCAATTTATTTTTATCGTCCAAGATTTAAAGTCACACTTATTCAATCCCCCCCTTTCTAAGTGTTTTTCTATCCTTCAATAGGTTTTATTAATAAATTACGTCGAGAGCATTACTAGATTCCCTCAGTTATATGACCTTACATACCAGTAATAAATATTTAGCCGGACATTATTTTAATTGACGGATCAGAATAGATATAGCAGGTGTCGCACGCTCGCGAAAAATGAACAGAGTCGCCACCAATATATTTATCCCATAAGGGAAAGGAATATCAGAAAACCTAACAAAGGAAGGAACAGGGTCTTGCGACCAGAGAATCAAGGTACGGGAGTCGGTTACGCAAGGGGAAGGTGCTAGCACCCCTCACGCCCATCGTACTCAATGGTATCCACCTATGTTTGTTTCTATCTAAAGGGTGTATAACTATGTCTATGTCTAAATGCGAAATGAATGCAAAATGTAGGGAAAATAAAGAATTGTACTCGCACGGGCCCTACCCCGCTGCCTACGTATCCTTTTCAGGAATCAGAGTTACCGTAGCTCGGCTCACGATTTTCTGTTTGTTTTTGTGTTTTTTATTGGGCGGAGTTAACGTTCGCGCTCTTGCATAAGGGATCGCCTACGATGCGTTCGAGCGGAAATAACGGTGCCCTTAGGAAGGAGAAAAAGAAATGATTGGTTTGTGTCTTTTAGGGTAGATGAGTGATGAACAGTTCCCAATACCGGGCCACTCACCACTTTCTCTACTTTGCTTTAGTCTGAACCATTGTTAGATGTTTTAAAGTGTTTTTGGTTGTGTATTTTTTAAGGGAATTTACTTCACGATTCGAATCACATAAAATGTATAATGATCGAGAAGCAGATTAGGGAATGAATCCCACTCGCTTCCATCCCATTATGTAATGTTTGAGAAACAGATTATAGAATGAATCTCACTCATTTCTCTCCCATTAATTAATGTTTGAGAAACAGATTAGGGAATGAATCCCACTCGTTTCTCTCCCATTAAGCAGCGACCGAGAAACAGATTAGGGAATGAATCCCACTCGTTTCTATGCCACTAAGCGATTGAGAAACAGATTAGGGAATTAATCCCGCTCATTTCTCTATCACTTTCTTAATGTGATTCGCATCTTCCTTTTATTAATGTTTTAAAGAGTTGAAAAGAAAAAGAATGCAATGGGGGACTAACCTATTCTCTAATCTAAGTTATTCTAATCTATAATTGGCCCTAAGGTTTAGGATAACTATCCTATCTTAATTCCCCTTAACAAAGAAGGAAGAGTCTAAGGGAACATGGCAAGCAATAGTAAGGAGTAAGCAACATCAAAGCAAGGAATGAGAGGCTAAGCATGGAAATGGGAGAAAGAGGCCCCAAGTCAGTAGCAAAACAAGGGATTGAATGTCCCAAATCAAATACAAAAGCATCACGGTATCATACAAAAATATCCACAAGAAGTTACCAAAGTATCGCGTGCGTCGTTACTTACCAATTAGCGGACAAACATCAATTAATCAAAACAAAGACAAGTGAACACATGAGCTAGGCTTGAAGTCAGTAGCAAACTCATTCATTTAGTTCCAATACCCTATGTTAATCTATATTAGTCAATTAGCATGAAACAATACAAAACTCTAACCAAAACTAGACAACACTAGGTTAATACTAGCTAAACGGTTTCAAATTGCGAATGAAGTTAGAAACATGCAATCAAATGGTACAAGTCAGTAGCAAATAGCCTATACTAGGTGCCTAAACAACCACAAAGTCATGCCAAGAAGTTCCACACAAAATTACGGGTCATTTGTACAAGTTACGGTGCAATCGTCAACAAAAAACAAGTTATTTACATGTGCGAAAGAAAAATCGAGTAAAATGGGAAAACATGATTTAAAGTTTTCAATTCCAGGTTTTAGGACCTCTAAACATCCCTAATTATATGTACAAAAAGGAACCAACATTGTTGCATGAATGCATTTCAATTTGAGAGCACGAACGTCACGAACATCTATTAGCAACGCATGTTAATCGAGTCAAACAACACTAACCAAATACCAATCAAAACAAAGAATTAGGAAATCATTTTTTGTACACAACATCATGGATTAGTCTACAGTAACTATACAAAAATTGGTGATTAAATTCTGATCCTAAGGTGTTAAACGAAATTACTTTGCAAAATCTATCAAAATCAAGAGAAACATGAGCATACCAAAGTAAATGATTTATTTAAAATAGCAAACTAGTTTCTAAAAATCTATAAAAAATACCACAATTATTTACACACATAGAAGTATCTAAAACATATTTTTGTTTATTTTTTATTTGAAAGAAAACTGAATTATGAGCTAAAAGTAGAAGAAAAAACAAAATTAGAACAAAACCTAAATCTGCCTAACAGGAGGGGTGTAGAAGTAAAAACAATGAAGAACTAAAACCAGTTATAAAGGCGTTTGGGCCCAAGCTAGGGGTGTGCAGAAAGCAAAAGATCCGCAGGCCCATGGTTAGTAGGGTGATCCATTCTTGATTTTTTGGGTCTAATCTTATTCAATTCAGCACACACAAAAACAGAGGATGTGATTGGGCTTAGGAGGGTATGCATAGCAATTTCGGATACAGGGCCCAAAAGCAATTTTGTTATGGCAGTTTTCAGAATTTTGAATCCAATCTTCAAACAATTAAACTATCAGTTAATCACATTAAACTCACGTTAATTCACAATCCTATCTCAATTATCACATTAATCTCAATTACTCAGCTAATCAAAACAAAATAAAATGAGGAATTAGGTTACTTGTTTTGTGGCTTTTGAACTTCTGAACGCGTCTTCTTCTTCCTTGAACTCAGGCGGTGCGGCGGTGGAACCAACGTCTCCGGCCAAAGCCTCTCCATCCGCTCCCTCACACTATTCCGTCTCAGTCTCTCTCGCGATCTCGATTAATGAAAACGGCGGCGAACCTCCTCTCCTCCGATTGTATTACGATGGTGGCGCGGCGGAGCTCCTTCTCCGTTCTGTTCCGATCTCAGTTCTCTCCCTCGATTCGAAGTCCCACCTCTCTTGATAACTTCTCCGGATCCATTTCTCTTCACATCGATCTCACTCAGTTCGTCTCCGATTCACACCTCTCGCTGATACGCAAATCGTCGAAGTTGTTACACGCAGAGCGATGACGATGTCGTGAGTAAAGTTGCAGATGCGCTTCTGAGTTGACGTTGAACACCGTTATTGTTGCAAGTAGTGATGGAGAATCGAAGATTGTTCTTCTATCTGATTCTTCTCCTTCTTCTGTTCTTGAGTATGCCGAGGCAATGATGTTGATACGTTGTTGTTGCTTGCAGGTCCGTTGTTGTAGCGGATTCAATGATGCTAAGCGAAGGCAAAGATCGTGATGAATCGATGATGATGATTGGAGATGAATCTTTGAGTGATTGTGCTTTTTCTGTTACAATTTTCTGCAGGTTCTTAGAGCAAGAAGCGAACTCAAGATTAGATGAATGATGGATGGAGATCGCAGGGAACGGTTATGGTTCGAGATTGATTTTTCTGAGTTTTTGATGAAAAACGAATCGTGGAGATGAGGGAGAGAGATTAAGAAGAGTCGAAGAATGGTGATGGAAGGTGAATCAGTGAAATGGTGTGTGTGAGAGAATGGTTCAGGAATCTGAATGAGGTTATTTCATGTGTGGATTCAGAGAGTATAATTGAAGATGATGAAGGTTTTGATGTTGTGATGAAGATGATGCAGAGAGGAAAATGAGATGAATCGAAAAATGAAGAATGGTCAAAAGAGGGAAGGCTTCAAGAATTGGTTTCAATTCAGTTATTGGTGAGTTTCCACTTCTGAACCGATTCTCTCTTCTTTTTTCTTTTTTCTGATATTTCGTTATGGATCCTTTCCCCCTCATTTTCTGTTATGAGGTTGTTAGGGATGGTTCTCGATTGAAGGGTGACGAATTTGGTTAATTGAAAGGGAGGGAAATTCTGTTTGAAGTTTGTTATATGGTGTGGGGATTCTGTTTTGACAGTTAGGTGTCGGTTAGAAGGGAATTGTTGGTTAGGAGTTTTAGAAATCTGTCAATGGCTTGGTAATTGTTATTGTGAACTGATATTTACTCTCCTTGTATTTTCTGTTCTGAGAATGGTTTTATGAGAATATATGGAGGGAAATTCTGTTTTGTACTGTTTCTGGTTTGTTTATGTGCAAGTGAGGTTCTGACTTTGGCTCTTCCTTGTGCGGCAGGTTTGGAATGTTGTAGATATGTGCAGGGACGAACATTGAATGTGCTACAAGTCTGTTTTGGTTTGAATCGGTGCTGTACGCGATTTATCCGCCATATATTGAAGTGAGCCGGTTTTGGTGTTTATTTGAATTTGGATTGGCTTGAGATGTCATAGCGGTTAAGAGGCAGAGCTACTGTTTTTCTTTGACATGTATCTATGCTTCCCTTGTAATAAGTAGCCTTAGAAATTTTGTGATGTAGTGATAGGATTGGATGTATAACGAATAGGGTATGTTGTATGGGATTTGAATGTATGTGAATGCTGTTTTGTACTCGGAACGAATGTAAATGGAACTTGAACAGCGATATTGAAATGTGGACTTTTTGCAATGGATTTTGAATGGAATTGTGAGTTTGTAATGAATGATGATGTTGAATGAAACTTGAAAAGGTGTTGGTGCTCTTGTAATCCTTGTGACCTCAAAGACCTGTTGCCAATACACAACATTGCACATCAAATCTTAAGAACATCGGCTCACTTTGGTTATCTACAAATTTAGATCCGCTTCACATCTCAACGAATGACTTCCAATCACCTTGCATCTTAAGAAAGCTTGGTTCACCTAACAAGTCTTCACCTTCAAATTTTAATGACAACTCTTGAATCTTTGACTTTAATTCTCACGGTCCAAATTAACTTGCTATTGAAGTAACAAATATATGATGAGAATTAGAAATTGTGTTGAGCAACTCAATCTTCCATGTTGTTGCATTTGTAGTTCAATCCCCCCATAACAATAATGTTTCGAAGGAATCCTTGAAGAAGATAATAATTGAGCATAGAAGAACGCCTTAACACGAAATCCAGTGAACAACAATCTTAGACACAATGTGTAGGTAACTCTAATCTCTTGATACACACGAGGATGTAGACCTTAATCCTTCGAACTTGGTACATCTTGAGAGATAGTACCACTGTATCCTTTGAATGAATGTGAGAGCCTCAAAGCAATATAGGAACCCTAATTCTTCACGATCCTTGATCCCAATGCCAGATTTATTGGTTAATGACGCATGATATGTAAGATGACCTAATGGAGGTATGTACATGAGACTATGAAATGCATAAGCCTAAGCCAGATGAAAGTTAGAGAGGTAGGACAAATTTGGGGTATGACAGCAGGTAAATATTATTCCGGGCATAAATAGACAATTTAACATAAACGATAAACAATAGTTAATGCTGAAAATAAAACCTGAATTAAATTGCATAACTGGAAGTATCAATCCGATAGTACCCAGTCTTGAATCCGAAAATGGAATTAAATTGCTAAAACAAATTCTATTCCTAAAACTAAATCTAAATTTTGAAGCTGGAAAAGAATTTAAATTGCAATAGTATTTTCGGTGTGGAAATCTATTGTTGAAAATAGGTTGGGAAGAAGACTTGAATGAGCTGGAAATAAATTGCAGACAAAAGGAATTTGACGACAGCAGGTTAAAACTTCACCCCCTTTTCAAATCTTCTTGCTGGGTATTTATAGAGTAGCATTAGGTTCTTGAATCTTGAATTGTTTCGTCTCAGTGCTTGCTTTACGGAGGAAAAAATAGGCGGAGAGATAATAGGGTTGACGACGCTTCTTCTCTGGGTGTGAATGTGGGACTCACGTCACACACTAAAATAAATGAGGCATGCCGACCGGCAGTAGGGGTGGTTGAGGAACGGTGTGGCCTGGTGGGTGCCACTCGTCATGGGCCACTAGGTGACGTGCATCTCCATCTTCATCTTGGGCTTTTGGTTCATGGAGGCTAGGCTGACATGTAAATTAAGCTAAATATATGATACGTTTTCGTGTTATCACAGAGGCTAGGCTGATAGTGCAAAAGTTGTAACACCCTAATTTTTAAGTTATTATTTTATTTGATTATTTATGATTTAATTGTATTTTAGTGTATTTACTAGGGGCGGTAATTGAATTAATTTGGGCAATGGAGGTATGTGACCTTGAGGTGAGAGTGTAAAGAATAATTAGAGGTTGTTAGAGTTAAATTAAAATAAAGAGTTTGGTTTAATAATTAAAATAATAGTATTTTATTAGATTTATTTAATTTTAAGGAAAGATAAAGGGTTTGGGCAAATAATATAAATTTTGAGAAGTGGAAGGGAGGAAGGAGTAACATGGATAGGAGTTTGGGTCAAAATTATAATTATAATAAGATTTACCCTAATGATATAAATTAGGAGCATAACCAAAGTTTAAGAGTTTTTTAGTTATCAATACGTAAAAAAAACAGAATTTGAGAAAGAGGGGCTACAGGACTAAAAAGGAGAGAAAGAGCTTACAGTATAACCAATTTTTTAAGTGTATAATGAACTCCCGATTAATGATAAAGATATTGCAATTTATGAAATATATATTTTCTTTGCGATTGTTTAAGGTAACAACAAGTTTAGGGCTATCATACCCCAAAATTTGCCCCTAATTTTCCTTGTTGTCTTATGATTTTATTTCTTTTTATTTTGATTTTATTTCATTTAAAATCAAATAAAATCAAAATAAATTAAAATCAAATCATGTAAAAGATTTCTATTCACAAAAACATGACCAAATGCATTCCATAATCCCAATCACACGTGAAAAAAACCTTGGAAAATAGATTGGAGCTTGAATAAGAAAGTTTTCATTTGATTTTCAAACAAAAATCTTTTGCAATGAATCAAATTGTTTCTTTCCAAAACTCCTAACCCTAAATCATCCCATATAAATACCTAAAGTGTGCAGCCTCCCTCTCCATGAAACCCTTGCCTCAAAGTGCCTCTCAAAAGTTCCAAAAAATCTCAAACAACACAACTTTTCGTTTTCGGATCTTCAGCCTCCTTCAAGGTTAAGCAGTCATTCCAATCTTCTCTACAGGTAGTATGAAGTGATAATGGACCAATGATAATGTCCCATAACATGCATAACGTTAATCTCATGTTCATATTATTCATACACTATTATTTTTTCGTTTATCATGTTTTGACGTTTTTCCATTAAATCTAATGTTTTGTATGAGTTCATGGTATTGTTTAAGACAGGATTGGGCCTTTAGAATGAAGTTTAAACGCGTGGAATAGAATCCACCATTTCTAGGGCAAAGAGAAGCTTCCCATCGGTTTCATATTTATGGACGTTTATAGCCCAAACTCACGTCATATTTGTATTCAGAAGAAGATTTCCAGTCGACCTGTGCTATTTGTGTTTTCGTTTGATCCGTTTTCTGCAGGTGTTCAAAGTGCAGAATTTTGCTACGAAATCTTCATGAGGAAACCATAGCTAAAGTGCAGCAGATTCGTAGCTATTATGGGTCAAAATATCCAGGTGATGAAGGATGGGGAAGATGAACGCGTGGCGTTTTAGGCTCTTCTGATTCGTTGGTTCGTTACGCGCGGGGCCCAGTCGGAGTATTTGTTTGACTTTTTTCCAATTTTCACATGTTTTGGTTTTTGTTAATTGATAATTGGTATTCTAACAACTAACCATTGCACCTCAATTGGTCAAGGGTGTATACTCATGACCTAGGAAACCAGGGATCGATCCCTCGGTGTGTTTTATTTGTTTTCTTTGTTCTAACTTTATTTTCTAACCTATTTTTATTACAAAACCATTAACCAATAAAACCATAAATAACTAACCAATAATTTAACTTCACCATAAAATTTTAAATATTTTTTTAATTTTAATAAATTAGTAAATTAGGTTTGATAATTTTAAATATAGCTTTTATTTTCTTTATAATTTAATTAAATAGATTTAAGTTAGTTAATGATTTAAATAACTTAATAATTAATTTTAATTTAGGAATTAATCAAGTAATTTTAATTTAATTAACCATTAGTTTTTTTTATTTTCTTCCGATTTCTTCTCATCTCAAAATCCCGTGTATGGCGCATGTTTGATTTATTTTATTGCTTTTATTTAGACATTAGAATGTATATAGGTCAAAAAATGTAAATATTTAAATAAGTCTCTTTACTTTCCCGCATTTTTAATTTCCGTATTTTTGTTGTATATATATTATGCTTAGATGTATGCTAATTAGGGCGTGTATGGCAAGATAATTTAATCAATAGTTAGCTCATCAAAAATAGAAGATAAATTGTAATCGAATACAACACACTTTGCACGCACTCACCCCTAAGGCACGCCCCTCTTGGTTGCCTTCAATTAAAAGGTCGTGTCCCTCGAAATGTAGAGGTATCCGTTAGCAAAGTCTCTCGATTAACAATTATTGCAAAGATCATAAGTCCCTCGATGACCCGCGATGTTGCCTACGATAATATGATCTAGTCCCTCGAATGGTTGCCTACGAAACAATGATCGTCCCTTCGAATATTGCTAAAGGTACCTCTACCTGTTGCCTTCAAACTAGGGGTGTTCGTGGTGCGGTTTTGTTCGGTTTTGAGCATAAAAGTCATCCTAACCGCGAGAAAAAAATGCATGCGGTTCGGTTTGGTTCGATTAATTTTTAAAAAGTCATCCAAACCAAACCAAACCAAACCAATGCGGTTAGGATCGGTTCGGTGGCTGCGGTTTACACCATGTGTACTGGAATAAAAAAAAAGGAAAATAATTCATTCTTCCATACATATATTACATATATTACAATACCATTAAAAAGAAGTTTTTCATACTAATTACACCAAAACAATTCATTCTTCCATATAAGTATTTTACACCAAAATTACAACCATATAAGTGTATCATGTATTTTACATATACTACATACTAAATTACTAATATAAATTCAGTTATTCATACTACATATTAGATACAGTTTTTCATACTAATAAACTATATACTAACTAATCAACTACATACTACATATATACAAGTATCAGATAACTTCAGATATAAATATTAATACAACATTACAACTTCAGGATTAAATATCATAAATACTGTCATACCCTATTTTTTGACCCCCCTGAGATGACATATATTCAGGATTTTCATCAGGTCAAAACAAGTACCCAGAGCAGTCACTTCTTCATCTGGCATTTAATCAAGGATGTTCAAAGACAAGAAAACTCAGGCAAAGGATCAATCAATAGAAGGATTGGTCTCTAACACAATCATAGGACTCAAAAGCTTCACTTTTATATTCACCTATGATTGATTAGACACCCAGTCATTTGAGTACAGGTTTACTCAGGTCACCAGACTAGGGTTTTTGAGCCTATCAAGGATTGAAATCAGGGATCACCTTTGGGAAACCCTAAAAAGCCCCAGGGGATCATTCAAGGACATCAATCATATTAAAATAGCTCATATGACAAGATCCACTGGACATCACACCTCAATTCAAGGCCTACAGTCATCATTTTCATCTGGTCGACAATTAGGGTTTTTGACCTAATTCACCAGGATAGTTGACTTTTAATCAGGACATGGATCCAAGACTCAAAGCATGACTCAAGAGCTTCTATTCCCTCAATATAATCCATTCACATCACTCATTTGAAGAGGAGATTTTGATTCATCACAAAAGTCCAAGAATTCACATCATCTGAAAAAGTCAACTGCATAGGATTACCTTTGACTTTTTGGAAATTTTGGTCAACCATGACTTTTGGAGTTTTAAATCATCAATGTATGATATTTAAAGTCATTTGATCAAAGAAAATCAAGAAAATCAATCAAAAAGTCAAAAGTTTGACTTTTCATACTTTGAAAATTTTCTAAGTGTTTTCAAGTGATTTTTGCCAAACTTTGGAAGGGATTTTCTTAAAATTTCACCTACAAACTGAAAAAAACTTCCAACATGAAAGTTGTAGATTTTGATCAAATAAACAACTTTGACACATATGATGTTTTGGCTAAAAATTAACCATTGAAGAGTTATGGAGCTTCAAAGTGGCTGCCTTCACAAAACATGCAAGAAAACCCTAGTTTTCTTCAAACTTCATAGGACTTTTTCACTAATTTCCCTAAAGAATTTGGGCAAACACTAAGCTAATGAATCAAAGTACATATTAAGGGCTTTCCAAATTGTGTTCAACCTCTCCCAAATTCATTTTGAGCTAAGAGATATGGTTGATCAAAGTTAGGCACTTGAAGTGAAAATTATAGGTCATGTACAATTTGAAACTTTGCAATTTTGTGCAAGTGACTTCTCCAAATGATGCTACCCGACCTCTAATGCATGTGAAGACATGCCATACATCCAAATTCATCATTGCATAAGGATTAGAGAAGATTCCCAAAAAACAAAGGCATGTGATAATGTAATGATTGCATTTTTGAATTTATGGCAAATGGTGAATCATCAAGGAATCTTGCTCTAAGCCAATTAGAACTCTCCTATGAATCATAAATTTTCCCTAAGATCATACAAGATCAATGGTTGGGGAAGCTAGCCCGAAAATGCATCATTGCATTTGGGATCTTTTCAAATTTTCTTCATGGCTAAGAAACCAAACTCACTTCACTAAGCAAGCTCACTACACACAATTACTCTGAACCAATTGCCTATAAATAGAGGGCTCTTTCTCATTCAGAAAACACACAAAAGCAACCATATTTCTTGCTTTCTCTTTCTCTTCTCATGCTTATGGTTTTTCAAAGTTCTTTGGCAAGAAGAATCGTTTTCTTCAAACCAGAGCTTATCTTTGGAAAGTAAGCATTCTAACATCTCAAGGGGGTTCATTTGAGGTGATCCAAGCACCTGGATCACTTCTGTAAGTGGAGGAACACCATTGTTGCTCTCACTTTGGAGCTGTTGCAGTTGGAGGTCCATAGAGCAATTCAGAAGGTTTCCAACAAAGCCAAGCATCCAGACACGTTCCTCAGGTCATAGTGAAGCTGTTCAGATGGCTGCAGCTCATCTGTAACTCAAGAATCATCACCCTCTATGTCCACTTGAAGCTCAAATCGAGGGAGGTCCATAGAGAAATTCAGAAGGTTTGAGGTCACAACAAGCATCTAGTTAGCATCACTGAGTCCCAAGGAAGCTTTTAGGATCATTCATACAAGCCCAGGTGCTCTCTAACATCCTCACGATCTCCATTTTCAGAGGTAAGTTTCTCAACTCCACCTCTTTAATTTGTGTATCTTTTTGGTTAAAACTCAACATCATTTCATTCAACATCATAAGAGGATTAAAAACCCTCTATCATCAGTCATTTATGCTTCAGTATAGCCATTTATTTTAAATTTCAAATTTTAGGGTTCTTCATGTATTTTAGATAATTCAGTAGATGTAGTTAATATAAATTCATATTAGTTACATATTTAGAATCGTGAGTGAATTTAGAGCAAGTTTGGTCTTTACATCTTTGCAAATGGTTGAGAAATGAGCAAGTTCACAAATTCAAAATTTGAGAGCTTGAGGAAGAAGACGACTATGGCTATGGCGCGCAAATTTCAAATCTCTGGGCAGAGTTTATTTTATTTTCAATGGTAGGCGTTTTCTAAACGAATGAATAACTTGCCCTAGTGGCCTCACATGCGCTCTTAGTCTCCTCATGCCTCAAGTCTGGGGTTCGAATCCCCCTCGCCCCATACTTTTTGATTCTTTTATTTTTCAATGATTTATCACTTGTTTTGAAACATAACCAAATGGGTGTGTGTTATAATCACCAAGCGCGCGTTGGCTCAGTGGTGTTATTTTGAGCTGGTGACTTAGAGGGCGTGTGTTCAAACCTTGGAGGAGACAAACCCAATTTTTTACCACTATTTTTCTTTGTTTTATTCACAAACTTCACACAATTATTTAACCTATCAAATAAATCCATTTTCACCTCATATTTCACACACTTGTTATTTAATATATCTATTTTGTGAATAATCAAAAAAATCATAAAAATATTATTTGTTTTATATATATTTTTTAGGTTTAAAATGGCATGTTTTAAGTGTTTTCTTAAATACTTTAAATATATATCTTCATTTTGTTTTAACCTAATTATTTTGGTGAATAATTTTATGATAAAACCCTAATTTATTTAGGTCTTAATTAGGTATAGATTTCATCTTTGCCTTAATTAAGTTGACTTTTGTCAATGTTCAAAACTGTTTTCAGTCTCCGATTAAACAGATGATTAAGGTTTTCAAACAATAAAGCCTTATATCATTTCAAAATCATTCAACTGTTTTCATAAACAGTAAATCATTTTCATTGGGCCTCTATTAGAGTGTAAGACCCAACACCTTCTTTCTTTTCATAGTTTGTTTTCAAAAACTGTATTTTCAAAATCTCCTTTCTGTTTTCAAAACATTCTTCTGGTATTTGAAGGGCATTATTCCCGGTGAAACTCTTCAGATACCTATGTGACCTTTGTCCATCTTCACTTCTTCTGTTTTCAAAACCCTTAACTGTTTATAATAAATATTCAACTGTTATCAACAAAACAACAAAAAATTACTGGTAAGGCTTTGTACATACTTCTTCAAAGGCCTCCACTCCATCCAGGTTAGGCTTTACAAGCTTTCAATTTACAGTCTTTGTTTAAATTACTGTCAAATATAAACTGTACATATATTTGTTTAGAACTACGTTTGAGTGTAAACCCTAGGACAGTTAAACTATATATATATATTATAGGAATATGGCCTAGGATTGAGAATGTCTTCCCGGTGAAGGCTCTTTCCTAATTAGAGATCTGTAGTTCAAACCCCCAAGATGAATTATTCCCGGTGAAACATCTTGGCAAAAACCTTAGAATCCAAAAAAATAGGACACATCCACCCAAACAGGAATTATTCCCGGTGAAACCTCTTACCCATTTGCTTAGAGCCAAAATAAGTTCAAAACTACATAGCTTTCTCTTGTGCTATAACAAGGACCCTCGATTAGCCTCCTCTTGGGCTTTGTACAAGGACCCACAGGCTTCTTAAAAGCATTTCCAGCTTCCTGTTGAACTTGTATACAAGGACCCATCAGGTTTCTTATAAACATAGGAACAGGTCTTTAGTCACCTTTTAACATACCCTGGTGAGTTTCTTCCAATTTAAACCAGACCTTAAACAAGCTAAGATTGTCTCAATTTCATATTGAGTACACTTTTTGGAATGAGAGACATGGGAGAGTCTCTGTCACCCTTATCTTCATTAATCTTCCTTAGCAGAGTCTAGGACCCATGTTTTGTTTATCCTCAGTCAATGTCAGCCTTCATCTTGGGCTTTAAACAAGAAGTCTCACTAGATAATCTTTCTGCCATCATTTTTAACAAAAATCCCTGGAAAGGGTCAGCCTCCACACATTCTTTCATTTTAACAAAAACCCCTGGAAAGGGTTAGCCTCCACACCATTCTTTCATTTCAACAAAAACCCCTGGAAAGGGTTAGCCTCCAAATCATTCTTTCATTTCAATAAAAACCCCTGGAAAGGGTCAGCCTCCAAAATCACTCATTCAAATCCAAAAATTCATTCTCTTAAGAGATAATTTCCCCAAAAGAGTCAAAACCCCTGGAAAGAGTCAGCCTCCAAAAACATGATAAAAATTCAGTCTTTTAATAGTCAATTTCTCCTGCTGAGTCAAAACCCCTGGAAAGGGTTAGCTTCCAAAAAAATCAATCTTTTAATAAATAAATCAATCAAAAGCCTCAAGCTTGGGCCTCATGCAAGCCAGCTAAAAAAATCAAATCTTTTATACAGTAGATAGACATAGCTTATCTCTATAGAGAGATATTTTTACTACTCTACGACATTCAAACAAACAAACATTACACATTTCAATTTCAATCAAAGTCTCCCATTTAGGATTTTGAAAGGCATGAGCTGGCAGTAAAACCCAGACATGTGATTAACTTTCCCTAATTTGGACGAGCATCTTTCTTTCATTTAAGAGATACTAGCATACTTGCAAACACACAAGTAAGGTCACTCTCTTAATGAAATGAATTCAGTTATTCTGTCACTCTTTTAATGATTGTGGTGGAATAGTAGAAATACTTCTCTATAAAGATGACTTCATGTCTCTTTACTGTAAACAGAGATTTAATTCAAAGCTTCAACCTTGAGCTTCAAGCAAGGCACCAAAAATAATTAATTTCCCTAGTTAGTTCCCCGAACTACATTAAGCTCTGACTTCCATTAGGGATATGTAGGCATGAGGTTCACAAGGAATCTCAGCGAGTGATCGGAAAAATAGCAAGTGTACTATTTTCACCGGTGTAGTTATAATGGGTTTTACCCCAAGTATCGATCACGAGGATTGCGTAGGAAACACAAGTTATTTGAGTCAATTAAATAAAAGAGCAAATAGGTGTTTTGTTATAATGCAATAAGTAAATTAAAATAAAAGAAATAATAAAAATAAGCTGAAATTAAAGTTTGACTTTTTAGATGTAATTTGAGGTAATGCCAGGGTAGGTGTTTGATCTTCCTTATAATGACTCTGTAAAAAGATCTCTTCAACAAGTTCATAGAATGCAACTATTTGTTCTTAAGGGTGTTTCCCTAAGTCCTTAGTGGAAAACCTTTTGGTTTGCAATCCTATTGCCTAAGTCCTTAGAAACAAAGGTTTGCAAACCAAAGATGTAAATAATCAAGAATGTTCAAATAACCTTTCGGTATCCGTAGTCCTAGGTGATAACTACTAGATCAAATTGTTTAAAAACCTTAACAACCGTAGTCCTACAAATTGTTAACCGTAGATCAATCTTTGTTTTTCCGACAAAGAAGGCATAAAAACATTAAACAATCAAATTGCATAAAACTAATACTTGATTAAAGAAATACGGAATTCAAAAGTCATTACAATTCAAATCAGGGACACCCCCTGTCATTGGGGGGTTTAGCCTCTCATAATATTCAAGAAACCAAAATCAAAGAGTTTAGACATTACAACAATTAGGAGAACTCTGATCTTCAATGGTGTCCACCGTTGAATCTCTTCGTCTTCCCAATCCTTGATGAAGCTATCTCTCCTTTCTTCTCAATTCTATCGTACAATCCAAAAAGTGCCTTCTCCTTGTCTCTCAATCCTCTTTTAATCCCTCTAGGTTTTCAGATCTCAGCCGGAATACCCAAATTGCCCCCGGAACTTTAAAATTGTAAAAACATAGAAAATCAGAAATTTTGTCCGCACAGGCTGACACGGCCGTGTCACTTGACACGGGCTGACCGTGTCAGCTTCTGCCACTTTTGGGGAAAATTCTTCGGCAGGTCGGACACGGCCGTGTCACTTGACACGGTCTGACCGTGTCCGACCCTCCCTCTTTTGGCTTTGACTTCAACATCAAAGTTGTAGCCCTTTTCGTTAGCGAAATTTTGCCACCGGAACCGCGTCATTCCGAGTTACGAAACTCCAGTTATGATCAAAATACTACACGCCTGTCACGATTTTCAGCTTCTGTTACACCAACACTTGTGCAATTTCCATCTGATCCAGAATTAACCTACAACCACCAAGTAGAGAGATCAAAAGCATCTAAAAAGACATGATAAAGGGCACAAAAACATAATGCAAGCAATTAACTAATATTAAAGGAATCAACGAAAAACTCATGAAAACAACCACAAAGTGTTACCAAGTATGACGATCTTATGCCAAATTTATGACGAAATTAAGTAGAAATGGTGACCGATCACAACCCCAAACTTATCTCATTGCTTGTCCTTAAGTGATGCAAGAGATCAAACCGAGGTCACCTTAAAATTTTCTTTTCCACAACATAGTCGATGTCTTTCGCAACTTACTTCCCTTTCTTGATTAAGCTTTTGGACTTATCAAACCTTGTTGTCCATCACACTTCACAACAGAGTGTATTTCACCTGCAAACTTTTCACACTTCTCACATTGTCTCTCGGGGTTAGAGTGTTTTTCGCTCAACATCACGATATGCAATATCAACCCTTGACTTTGCATACATCATACTTTCACTACACAAAAAGAGTTCACACACTTTTGAGGACTTTTTAGGTTGTAACGGGGCTGAGGTGGAAGAAAGGGTAAACAAGAGAGTGATATGCAAATGATTTATGAACTAGCACTTATGTTATTTTTCTTGTCTTTGTGTTCGGTTTTGTGTGAGGGGGTTTCTTCTTAGACTCTCCTTTTTACCTAATTTCTGGGTAATCAACATCGTTCGAGTCTTTCAAATCTTTTTAGGCAAGTGTTTCAAACTTTTTTTTTTCTTTTTCTTGTGCTTTACACGTTTTTCTTATCCTTTTTTTTTCATATCACAGTTGCCCTTTTATTTTCTTAAGCCCCACCCCAAACTTACGATTTCACACAAGTTCAAAAGAAACAATAATTACACAAGTGCCAAACAAAAGTGATAGAATTATGGTTAAGGATGACATGTGTGGATTTAAACAAACAAGGGGGAATGGCGCAACGGGTTTAACGAGGGATAAAACAAAAATAAATGAAGGACGGAAAGGCTCTGGGGAGAACAAACAAGTGCCTCAGTGTGTGATTTCATATTTGTACTGTGTCGGCAGGACAAACGCAAAATTAGAGAGATAAAGTCATACCTGATTTCACTCTCATGATGATCTTTACATGTGTTTGGCTTTTTATGTTCCTCACCATGTAAGCTAAGTTTGCAGTTTCAACAAACCCTTTATGTCATGTGACTTCCTTTCCGGCTCGATTTCACCACTTACCTTCTCAGTCCAGTTCTTCAAGTTGCGTCCGACACTTTCGGCTATGTCCACTTCCAAAGTACCTCGAGAGATTAAGTTCGGGTTGCACCTTTCATCCACTAACTACCAATCATCAGTCATTCGGCATCCATCACTCAATCTATAACACAATGTCAACACAACACACAAACAAAAACAAAAATGGAAAACAACTAAAAGCAAATGCAAAGAACCCCTCCCACACTTGAACTAAACATTGTCCTCAATGTTTTAGAACCAGCCTCAGAGAGGTTGCTTACAGAGGTATTGCATTCCAATGATCACTTCCTCGATTCCACTGGAGATGCTCTCTTTTATTTCCTGAAAATAAAACAAACAACCAGAAAGATTTATTATTAAAACCGTGGGTTGCCTCCCACGAAGCGCTTCGTTTAACATCGCATGGCTCGACGGTCCATTACCCTTTATTATGGAGGGTATTTCCTTCTCCAAACCTTTTTGCTTGTTACTTTCTCCACCAAGAACTCATGAAGATGAAAGGCATGGACCACTTTTCTCTTTAACTCACTTTCAACCTTCATCTTCTCACCTTGGTTTTCTTCTTTCTTTTTCTTCTTAACTTCTATAGCGACCTTAGGACTTTTGATAGAAGCATGAGCTAGTTCCACCTGAGAAGCTATGCTTGAAACTTTTTCTTGGAGATGTTTAGGACTTTTGTCTTCTCCCTCACTTTCGATCATACCAACAGAAGCTTGATCATGTACACCTTCACTTTGTTTCTTGACTTCTAACATCTTCAAGGTTACTTCTTCATCAAATGATTTCACCGTTAGAGTCCCTTTCTCAATGTCAAAGTTGCAACGACTTGTCAACAAAAATGGTCTCCCAAGAAGGATAGGAGTTTCTTCATCTTCAGGACTGTCCATGATGTGGAAGTCAACAGGGAATACAAACTTGTCAATCTCCACTAATACGTCTTCAGCTATCCCATATGATTTCTTGATGGTGTGATCAGCGAACTTCAACTTTGTCTCACTTTCACTTATCTTTCCCAATTCGAGCTTTTTAAAGATAGATAGTGGCATTAAACTCACACTAGAACCCGAATCAATGAGTACCTTTTTAAACATTCTGTTCTTGATAGTGCATGGTATCGCCGCTGCTCCAGGGTCTTTCTTCTTGATGGGAATCTTCCTTGCTGGAGAGACTATACTACACTTTTCTGTTGCAATTTCTGGTTCTCCCCCCATTGGCCTCTTTTTACCGATAACCTCCTTCATAAACTTCTTGTACAAAGGCATTTGCTCAAGTGCTTCAAAGAAAGGTAGATTAACCTCTAATTTTTTAAACAAGGCTGCAAACTTCTCAAAATCCTTCTCTGTTGAATTCTTCTTTGTCACTTTAGAGGGAAAAGGAAGCTTGATTGCCGGTTTAGCATCTTTCTTATTTTTCTCTTCAAGTTGCTTAACCGGTGGTATCACAATTTCGGGCTCTTTCACATTCTCTCTTATCTCCAAATCTACCTCAATCACAAAGGGGTCATCTATTTCCTCTTTTTCTTTTTCCGATTCTGCCACTTTCTTACTCCTTGTAGTAACAGCATTAATCTTCTCTAGATTTTTCTGATCTTTCACAGTTTCGTTCGGATAGTTTCCTTGTGCCTGTAGAGTGAGATGTTGTGCTATTTGACCTATTTGAACTTCAAGATTTTTGATTGAAGCCGTGGTGTTCCTGAGGTTGGCTCTTGTCTCTTCTTGAAACTGAGAGTTTTGGGTTGCCACTTTTTCAAGAGCGATCTCCCAATCTTCTTTCTTTGGTACCTGTTGTTGAAATTGTTGAGGATGATGTTGGAATTGTTGTTGATATGGAAGTTGTTGTTGTGGTTGCGCTGGAGTTTGAAATTGGGTTGATCCTTGCTTTTGAAAGTTTCCTTGTTGGTCCTTCCATGCGAAATTAGGATGATTTTTCCAACCCGGATTATAAGTATTGGCGTATGGATTATTTTGCCTCAACATATGAATCTGTTCCACCTGTTCCTGCGTTGCCACACAATGCATAGCAAAATGTGGTCCACTACATATTTCACATACAACTGAGGCAGCTGGTTCAATTTGTGTTACCTTTTGTTCACTAAGATTCATCTTCTTCAGTCTTCTTTCTACTTCAGCTGCAATTTGGTCTTCCATTTTAACTACCTGATCAGCAAGCTTCAAATCAATTTTACCTTCTGGTTGGCTCATAGCGCGGTCATATAACTCAATGTGCTCATTGGCGGCAATCGCTTCTATGATTCTCTTGATACCAGTGGCTGTTGCAAAGTTAGTTGAGCCACCGGCAGCAGTGTCGATAAGCTGTTTTGTCTTAAGTCGGAGGCCATTAACAAAAGTCTGCATTTGCTCGGTTGGGTCCATGTTATGAGTAGGACAAGCAACCAAACACCTCTTGAACCTTTTATATGCATCTCCCAACGATTCCCCTTCTTTCTGCTTAAAATTCACTATATCATATCTTTTTCGAATGAAGACTGACGCGGGGAAGTATTCGTTCAAGAAAGCGGTTTCCATCTGTTGCCATGTTGTGATGCTTCCAGCTGGAAGTGAGTAAAACCACTCTTCCGCATCTTCAGATAAGGTAAAAGGAAACATTACAAGTCTCTTAGCTTCTTCAGAATGACCTTCAATCTTTAATGACGTTGTCGTGGCGAGGAATCTTTGTAGATGCTTATTTGCATCTTCATTGATTCGTCCCGCAAACGGCTTGCTCTCCAACTGTCGGATAGTTGAAGGATGAAGTTGGAAGTGTGCAACATTGACCGGTTGGTTTACAATGGTCATTTTTCCAAGCGGTGCATTGGCCCTTCCATAATCACCCAAAAGTCTCTCTGGAGGAGGTGGATCAGCTGCCACAGTTTCAGGCTCAGAATCTGACTGCTCGGACTGAATAGATATTACTTCTTCGTCTTCTGATTCTGAAACTACAGGGGAGTCTTCTTTCGATGCCAGTCTTTTTCGCTTGACTTCTCGGAGTCGTGCTCTCAATAGTCTTTCTGGTTCTGCGTTAAAAAGAAGTTCAGCTGAGGCTTTACCTCGCATACAAGATTAGAAATCGATTAGTAGATAAGTTAAAAAAATTACAATTAAAATAAGCAAATAAAAATTTCAGCAAAAAGAATTTTAATTGCAGAGCAATAAAATTTTAATTGACTAAAATAAAACTTATATTTTGGCAATCCCCGGCAACGGCGCCAAAAACTTGATCGGAAAAATAGCAAGTGTACTATTTTCACCGGTGTAGTTATAATGGGTTTTACCCCAAGTATCGATCACGAGGATTGCGTAGGAAACACAAGTTATTTGAGTCAATTAAATAAAAGAGCAAATAGGTGTTTTGTTATAATGCAATAAGTAAATTAAAATAAAAGAAATAATAAAAATAAGCTGAAATTAAAGTTTGACTTTTTAGATGTAATTTGAGGTAATGCCAGGGTAGGTGTTTGATCTTCCTTATAATGACTCTGTAAAAAGATCTCTTCAACAAGTTGATAGAATGCAACTATTTGTTCTTAAGGGTGTTTCCCTAAGTCCTTAGTGGAAAACCTTTTGGTTTGCAATCCTATTGCCTAAGTCCTTAGAAACAAAGGTTTGCAAACCAAAGATGTAAATAATCAAGAATGTTCAAATAACCTTTCGGTATCCCTAGTCCTAGGTGATAACTACTAGATCAAATTGTTTAAAAACCTTAACAACCGTAGTCCTACAAATTGTTAACCGTAGATCAATCTTTGTTTTTCCGACAAAGAAGGCATAAAAACATTAAACAATCAAATTGCATAAAACTAATACTTGATTAAAGAAATACGGAATTCAAAAGTCATTACAATTCAAATCAGGGACACCCCCCTGGCATTGGGGGGTTTAGCCTCTCATAATATTCAAGAAACCAAAATCAAAGAGTTTAGACATTACAACAATTAGGAGAACTCTGATCTTCAATGGTGTCCACCGTTGAATCTCTTCGTCTTCCCAATCCTTGATGAAGCTATCTCTCCTTTCTTCTCAATTCTATCGTACGATCCAAAAAGTGCCTTCTCCTTGTCTCTCAATCCTCTTTTAATCCCTCTAGGTTTTCAGATCTCAGCCGGAATACCCAAATTGCCCCCGGAACTTTAAAATTGCAAAAACATAGAAAATCAGAAATTCTGTCCGCACAGGCTGACACGGCCGTGTCACTTGACACGGGCTGACCGTGTCAGCTTCTGCCACTTTTGGGGAAAATTCTTCGGCAGGTCGGACACGGCCGTGTCACTTGACACGGTCTGACCGTGTCCGACCCTCCCTCTTTTGGCTTTGACTTCAACATCAAAGTTGTAGCCCTTTTCGTTAGCGAAATTTTGCCACCGGAACCGCGTCATTCCGAGTTACGAAACTCCAGTTATGATCAAAATACTACACGCCTGTCACGATTTTCAGCTTCTGTTACACCAACACTTGTGCAATTTCCATCTGATCCAGAATTAACCTACAACCACCAAGTAGAGAGATCAAAAGCATCTAAAAAGATATGATAAAGGGCACAAAAACATAATGCAAGCAATTAACTAATATTAAAGGAATCAACGAAAAACTCATGAAAACAACCACAAAGTGTTACCAAGTATGACGATCTTATGCCAAATTTATGACGAAATTAAGTAGAAATGGTGACCGATCAGCGAGCTAATAAAATACCAAAAATAGTCAGTTTATTTGTCTGTCTGTCTTTTTTTAAATCAATTCAATTCTCTCTCCTAACACAAAGGAGAAACTTTCCCAATCATTAGCAATAAACACAATCACAATGACACAGAGAAGGTTCCCGTAGAGTACTACGGATATGTAGGGTGCTTAAACTCTTCCCTATGTATAACCGACCCCCCGGACTCCAGAATTTCTAGTCTAGGTGAATCCCCACACTTAGCAAACTCTTAGGGTTTAGTTGAGATCTTTTTTCCCCTTTCCTACTCGTAGGACAATAAGAAAGTTCGTGTGATATCGTAGGAAGAACTGAAACAAAATTCATCCCACCACGGGTGCATTCTCCTTCCAAATTTCGCGTGAAGGGTCTAGCGTGCCGTCCTCCCAAGTGAAACGGGGAGGTAAAAAAAACGACACCACAGTAACAAATGGCGACTCTGCTGGGGATATAAGTGTTAAAAACCTTGGTTTTTCATCCAAACCAATGGTTGACCTGTTGCTGGTCCAGCCCCAATGAGGAATTAGGGATGCTAAATTCCCCCTCAAACAAGAGAGATCCTGCCTAACCTCTGTGTCATATCATGTGTTTGCTGCATTTATATTTATTTATTTTGTTTATTTTGTATCGGGAAAGGGCTTGATTCCCCCTTGTGGTGAGAAATCCTATACCCGGATTTGAGTGTAACATAACATAGGATGGAGGATGTCTTCCCGGTGAAGACCCTCTAATCTTGGTTTCCAAGTCTACTCTTGGGATTTGCCTGGCTGGTTGTAATTAACTGCGCCACTGCATTCTGAGACTGATTTGTACCAGGAGGACCTAGAAACACATTAACCCCACTTAAAGCCTTTTTTAGGACGTAGAGGGGTGATTACGAAAGTAATTGTCACGCAGATACTACACTCAAAGAAAACTCTCTTATAGATACCAATCAACGTATCTTTAAGGTTGAGCAAAAACTCTGAGACCCCTAGAACCCGTTCTACAGGTACAAAAATCCTTATCCTTAGTTTACCATTGGGGCGAGGTTTGCGTTTTGACTTCATGACCACTATACCCTTTAACGCCATGTTTGTTTAAAACTCTTGTGTGTGCATTCATGCATTCATGTATCATTCATTAATAACAACTAAAAACAAAAGAGTCTTTTTCGAGTCGTTTTTCAAGGAAACTAAATAACGAACGTTTTAAACTTCATAGAAAGAGAGAAACGGAGAAAGGACTTAAGGATCTATACCATGGATTACGGAAGAAAGAGAGCTAGGAAATACACCTTCAAGATTCCCCAGGTTGAGGAACTAGGAAAGCTCGGAAAACTGGTGGTCAACCCCCAGGCTTTCAAGGAGAAGTATGGAAAACTTCTGCCTTTCCTCAATACCAACATTGTGGATGGGATCCTTCCCACCTTGGTACAGTTTTACGATCCAACGTATCACTGCTTCTCCTTTCCAGATTATCAGCTCATGCCTACATTGGAGGAGTACTCTCGTCTAATTGGAATACCCGTGTACGCGCAAGATCCGTACTCCGGTTTGGAAAAGAATCCTGACGACATTATCATTGCTGCAACTACTCCTTTGAACGTAGTCGACATCAGAACTCATATGGTGAGTAGAGGAGGAATTCAAGGATTTCCCTCCAAATTCCTGTGTAATCAGGCTCGGTACCTCGTCAGCATCCAAGATATGAGCGCTTTTGAGGAAATCTTGGCTTTGCTTATCTACGGATTGTTTTTGTTCCCTAACATTAACCATTTCGTCGAAATCAACGCAATTAAGATCTTCTTAATTGGAAATCCATTTCCAACCTTGCTTGCGGATGCTTATCACTCTATGCATTCAAGAAACCTGCAGCAAGGAGGATTAATCACATGCTGCGTACCGTTGTTATACGAATGGTTCGTTTCGCACCTGCCAAAGTCTAGCACTTTCTGGAACATGAGGGATGGCCTTTACTGGTCACAGAAAATCATGTCTCTCACTCATACGGACATTGAGTGGTGTAGTCCTAACAACGACGAAACCAAGATTATCTTCAGATGCGTAAGTTTTCCCAACATACCCCTTATTGGAACTAAGGGAGTAATCAGTTACAATCCAACTTTAGCCCGTCGTCAATACGGCTATCCCATGAAAAATATACCAAGTAACATCCAATTGGAGGGTCTGTTCTTCAAGAACATCGACGATCATGGAAACATGCTGAAGAAGGAAATTGTCCAAGCCTGGCGTCTTGTACACAACAAAGGGAGAAGATTGTTAGGAAAATATCTTTGCATCTCCCTGGATACTTACCTTCAATGGGTACGCGTCAGAGCATTCAAGCTCAGGATGCCATATCAACATCAAGAACCTATTCCCCTAAGGGAACCAATTTACCTTTTCTCCACCGATGTTGAAAAATTACAAGCAGCATTAAACAAGGTATGCCAAGAAAGGAATGCTTGGAGGAACAAGTATCGAATCGTCAACACGGAAAATGTTGAGATTCAAAACATCCTAAGAAGGAAGGATGAGTTACTTGAAGTACTCGATCGACAAGTGACACAATCATCACTTTCTCATCATATCCCTCCTGCTTCCTGGATCATCGATCAGCTCACGTCAGAAAACGCTCAGCTCAAGAAACAGAAGAAGATGTTAGAACGTGAAGTCGGATCTTCGTCAAAATTTTAGAGTCCTTTCTCTCAGTTTCTCTGTATTTCCCTTTTCAAAGTGTGTAAAAACGGCGTTTTCGCTTAATTAATAAAAGTTTGATGTTTCATAACGTAATTATGGTGTTTCCTTGAAAAATATTAACTTAATCATGCATCGCTTTAGTCGTACGCACTGACACGAGAATTGTCGCGGATCTAATATTCACTTTTCTTTCTCCAGAAAGAGAGGAGGAGAAGGAGGTGAACCAAGACTTTCAAGCTGTCTCATCCATACAACACTCGTTCAAGTCGTAAGAAAAGAATGGAAGACTTTGAGCAAGAGAATGAAGAACTCAGAGGAGAGATTAATACTCTCAAAGGTACTGTTGAAAGACTCAATAGTATTGTAGAAGCCCATGGTAGTTGCGCAGAATCGACCAACGCCAGAAGAACCGCAAAGGACTGTGGTTTCCGAGATTGATTCTACTCCCATTACTCAGTATACCATGCCGCCCGATTGACCTTGGGGCATGCCGTATAACTTTATTCCAGAAGGGTACATACCTCCAGCTTCTGAAGCTCCAAAAGTCACCATGGATATGCGTCCACCGGAGGGTTACAAACCTCTGGAAATTGAAGTTCCAAGAGCAACGACAATGGGTTTCGCACAACAGAATGCTGAGATTCCAAGATCTGCTGTCATGGCTTCTCCACGACCGATTATGCATACTTTTCCTCCACCGGGCGGACAAGTATATCATCACGCTCCAAGTGAGGATGCTGGCGTGTATGAAAGATTAGACGAGTTCCAGGAATAGT
This sequence comes from Vicia villosa, assembly GCF_029867415.1. Taxonomy (NCBI): domain Eukaryota; kingdom Viridiplantae; phylum Streptophyta; class Magnoliopsida; order Fabales; family Fabaceae; genus Vicia; species Vicia villosa. Next base: position 22,036,986 of record NC_081183.1, on the reverse strand, counting down.
TTCTGCAAATGCAGAAGGAACTCAAGACTCTCCGAGGACAAAACCTATTTGGAAAGAATGCTGCAGACCTCTATCTGGTTCTAAATGTTAAGATTCCTCACAAATTCAAAGTACCAGATTTCGAGAAGTACAAAGGGAATTCATGCCCACAAAGTCATCTCGTAATGTACGCTCGAAGAATGTCAACTCAGACTGACAATCAACAATTACTCATTCATTATTTTCAAGACAGCCTGACTGGGGCTGCACTCAAATGGTACATGAACTTGGACAGTTCAGAGATTCGTACTTTTAGAGACCTCGGAGAGGCCTTCGTCAAACAGTATAAGTACAATCTGGATATGGCTCCCGACAGAGATCAACTCTGGGCCATGACTCAAAAGGATAGAGAAATCTTCAAGGAATACGCTCAAAGATGGCGTGAAGTTGCTGCTCAAATTTGTCCACCACTTGAAGAGAAAGAAATGAAAAAAATCTATCTCAAAACTTTGAGTCCAGTTTACTACAGACGAATGGTTGCAAGTGCACCAAGTGACTTCACCGAGATGGTAAACATGGGTATACGTTTAGAAGAAGCAGTTCGGGAAGGACGCTTGAACAAAGAACCAGAATCTTCTATTGGTCCAAGGAAGTATGGAAGTTCTTTCCAGAAGAAAAAGGATCAAGATGTCAGCAATGTCATGCACAAAATCAAGAAGAAATTCCAACCTCAAGTTGCAGCAATAACTCCAGTTGTTAACTCAGCGCCAGCTTATCAACCTCAGGTCCCGCAACAACAAATTCAACAAAGGTCGCAGCAACCTCAGCAGCAGGTTCGACCTCCAAATTACAACAATCGGGCTCCAAGATATCCTGCCTTTGACCCCGTACCAATGCCGTATGCGGAATTGTTTCCAACATTACTGACAAAAGGACTCATTCAGACAAGAAGTCCTCCAAATCCTACAAACAGTTCCTCACCATGGTATAAGGTTGACCAGTCTTGTCCCTATCATCAGGGGGCACCAGGTCACAATATTGAGAACTGTTTCCCTTTCAAGATTGACGTCCAACGGTTAGTGAAGAGCGGAATGCTATCCTTCAAAGATACTAGTCCAAACGTCCAAGCAAATCCTTTGCCGCAGCATAAAGAAGCTTCAGTGAATTGGATAGATCAACACCCTAACGTCATTCAAATCTACGACATTCGTTAGATAGGGGAAAATCTTGTCAAGATGCACACTAAACAAAATGGGTACGGCCATGTACCACCTCACAACTACTTCACATGCGATATTTGTCCAAAGAATAATAAAGGATGTGCCGTAGTTCAAGCTGCATTACAAGAACAAATGGACTTAGGATGGATTCAACATATCCGAGTCAGAACTGAACATGACGTCAACATGGTGCAAGGATGTCCAGGAGAATACCAAATCTACAAAGTTGAAGATCTTGAAAGATCGGTAGTCAGGTTCCATAAAACTTTAAATGGACTTGCCTACTTTGGAACAGATTTCCACGCTTATAGTAGATGCAGAATTTGTCGAAGAAATTCACGAGGATGTTTGCGTGTTCGCAACAACATTCAAAAGCTGATGGATGACAATACCATTACTGTTCTTGCCAACAGAGAAGATGAAGTCTTTACCATATCTCCTCAAATTAATCAAGTTGAACCAATGCAAGTTAAGTACGATAGCAGGAAGACAACAATTGCTCCACTAGTCATCTACTTACCAGGTCCTGTACCGTATGAGTCCAGCAAGGCTATACCATACAAGTACAATGCTACATACATTGAAAATGGAATGGAAACACCATTACTGTCAGTTGTCAACATTGCTGACATTAGTCGAGTCACCAGAAGTGGACGAGTCTTCAACAGAACAACAGAAAATGTGGAGAAACCTTCGGAGGAAGTACCACATAGGCAAGACAATCATCCGACCAATGTTGTTCAAGCGAAAGAAAATGATGAGATATTGAAGTTAATCCAGAGGAGTGAATACAACATTGTAGATCAATTACTACATACTCCGTCTAGGATTTCTGTTATTTCCCTGCTATTGAGTTCTGAAGCTCATAGGGAAGCTCTACAGAAAGTTTTGGAACAAGCTTTTGTAGAACCTAGCGTCACAATAAGCCAATTCAACAACATCGTTGCCAACATCTCCGCCGGAACTAACCTAAGTTTCTGTGACGAAGATCTTCCTGAAGAAGGAGTGGACCACAATCTTCCACTTCACATCTCAGTTGGCTGCATGGGTGATATACTCACAGGAGTCCTAATAGACAATGGATCCTCTCTCAACGTCATGCCTAAATCCACATTATCAAGATTATCTTTCGAAGATTACCCTCTAAGAAAAAGTCATGTCATCGTCAAAGCATTTGATGGATCAAGAAAGTCAGTTTTTGGAGAAGTGGATCTTCCCATAACTATTGGACCTCAGACGTTCAAAATCACTTTCCAGGTCATGGACATTCCAGCATAATACAGTTGTTTGCTAGGTCGCCCATGGATTCATGAGGCTGGGGCAATTACTTCAACACTTCATCAGAAACTGAAGTTCATAAGAAATGACAAATTGGTAACCATATGTGGAGAATGAGCTCTGATCGTCAGTAACCTGTCATCATTCTCCAACATAGAACCAAAAGAAGTTGTTGGAACTAAATTCCAAGCACTTTCCTTGGACAAAGGAAAGGAGAAAGCAGCGTCTATCTCTTCATACAAAGATGCAATCCAAGTTGTAAAGGATGGTACTACCAGTGGTTGGGGGCACATTAATATTCCTACCAACAACAAGAACAGAACAAGAATTGGATTCTTTCCGACATCATCAAAAGCTATCCCAGTGATTGAGGTAGTTCTCCCAATTCAAGAAACTTTCTGCAGTGGAGGTTTTCTTCAACCCGTTCAACAAACAGTCAATACCATCGGTACGGATGTCCTATCTTCTCGAGGCAGGATACATAGCCCTATCAGAGTCTGATTCACCTTACTGTTATCCGACTAAAGGATCTGAAAGTAAGACTCAACCAAGCAGTGATGAAGTTACTAACAGCTTCACCACCAGAAGTCATGGTTCATCAGAAGAAGTTCCTCCTATCCCCGAAGAGACTTGGGATACATTAGGAGAACCAAGCGGAAAATTCGACTACATGGTGAAATACTCCGCTCCTGAAAGTTCAAGAATCTCTCTTGAAGATATTGTTCTAACTGGATGGAACATTGATTATGAGTACCTCTCTCAGCCAAAAGAGATGTATAACCCTTGCTATTCATCATCATCGACTGGTGAAATCATCATTGAGGATTATATCCCCAAGTCACCTTCTGAGGCTACGGATCTAGAGTTCACATATCTAGTCAATGCCATCTTGGGAGAAGAGCAAGACCAAAATACAGAAGAGGATGATCTCGAAAGTGTCTCCGACAACGAGTCTCTCCATTCAGAAGATTGGAAGTTTCCTCAAAAGAAAAACCGACATACTCTACTTGGAAATAGGTATGCTCACACCGCTCAGTCTGCTGAAGTAGAAGAAGATCGTCTGAGTGTTGCAAAGACAGTGGTTGGTAAATTAAGACCTACCACAGTCCAGCTTAAGCCTAAGGTTCCAGATTACTTAATGCACAATGGGGTTCGCCACTACTGGACAGCTGTTGAAGTTTCAACTGTTGTTCGCACTCCTAAGTAGGAACTTTCACCGTTATTTTGTCCTCTCACCATAGCCCAGGGTGAAGAGATGTTTCATAGGGCTTTGCATTTTACTATTTCTTAGGAAAATGTCCCTCTTTGTTTCGCCCAAAGCAATAGAGTTTTTTTTATAGGGTCTTTGTTTCAAGAAATGACTGTCAATAAATAAAAATGTCATTTTGTTCCTTCGTTTAGTTTTTCCTTTTCTTTTTCGAAAATTGGTAATCCTAAAAAACACCCCTAAAAAACATCAAAATATTCCATTAAATGCATACACCGAGTCTCCCCTCGTTGTCTAAATAAAACTTATCACACATATGCAGATTAATCATAAAATACCCCGTTGAAACGAACGACCATATGACTTCTCCAAGCTTTGGGTTTCTTGTATTCGAGGCAGAGGAAGAAGAAGACGAAAAAATATCAAAGGAAATTTCACGATTACTTCAACAAAAGGAAGAGGCCATTCAGCCATACAATGAGCCTCTAGAGATCATTAACCTTGGTTCCGATGGAAATAGAAAAGAGGTTAAGATTGGAGCTTCGCTTAGTTCAGAGATCAGAGAGAGTTTGATACAACTGCTCAGAGAATTCTCAGATGTCTTCGCTTGGTCTTATCAAGATGTGCCAGGGTTGGATACCATTATAGTGGAGCATCACTTGCCATTAAAAGCAGAATGCCCTCCGGTCAAGCAAAAATTAAGAAGAACTCATCCGGAGATGGCCATGAAAATCAAAGAGGAAGTTCAAAAGCAGATCAACGCAGGTTTCCTCGTCACATTAGAATACCCTCAGTGGTTAGCTAACATTGTTCCCGTTCCTAAGTAAGACGGAAAAGTCCGCATGTGCGTCGACTACAGAGATCTGAACAATGCTAGCCCTAAGGATGATTTTCCTTTACCACATATTGACATGTTGGTTGACAGTACAGCAAAATCCAAAGTTTTCTCGTTCATGGACGGATTTTCGGGATACAACCAAATCAAAATGGCACCTGAAGATATGGAGAAAACAGCTTTCATCACCCCCTGGGGCACGTTCTGCTATTGTGTTATGCCTTTTGGACTAAAAAACGCAGGGGCAACTTATCAAAGGGCCATGACTACGCTTTTCCACGACATGATGCATAAAGAAGTGGAAGTCTATGTGGACGACATGATTGCCAAATCAGAAAATGAAGAAGATCACATACAAAATCTGACGAAGTTATTTCAACGCTTACGGAAGTTTCAGCTTCGCCTGAACCCCAACAAGTGCACCTTTGGTGTCTACTCAGGAAAACTCTTTGGTTTCATTGTCAGCAAACGAGGAATTGAAGTAGATCCAGACAAAGTCAAGGCAATTCAAGAAATGCCTTCACCCAGAACCGAGAAACAAGTTAGAGGATTTCTTGGACGTCTGAATTACATATCGAGATTCATATATCTCATGACTGCAACTTGCACTCCTATTTTCAAACTTCTACGGAAAAATCAAAGTTGCGTCTGGACAGACGATTGTCAGAAAGCGTTCGACAGCATTAAAGAATATCTGCTCGAACCACCCATCTTGTCTCCTCCAGTGGAAGGAATACCTTTGATAATGTACTTAACCGTCTTAGAAGATTCCATGGGTTGTGTCCTTGGACAGCAAGACGAGACAAAGAGAAAAGAGCATGCCATCTATTACCTGAGCAAGAAATTCACTGACTGTGAATCCCGCTACTCCATGCTCGAGAAGACGTGTTGTGCTTTGGCCTGGGCTGCCAAGCGTCTCCGCCAGTACATGATTCGACATACTACTTGTTTGATCTCTCATATGGATCCAATCAAGTACATCTTTGAGAAGCCTTCTTTAACTGGGAGAATTGCTCGTTGGCAGATGTTGTTATCAGAATATGACATTGAGTATCACACATAGAAAGCCGTGAAAGGAAGCATTCTAGCTGAGCACCTGGCTCACCACCCACTCAATGGTCATGAATCAACCAGTTTCGACTTTCCGGACGAGGACGTCATGTACCTCAAGATGAAAGATTACGACGAGCCACTACCAGACGAAGGACCTGAGATAGGATCCTAGTGGGGCTTAATCTTTGACGGAGCTGTCAATGCTTATGGACGAGGAATTGGGGCAATCATTGTTACACCTCAGGGTACCCATATTCCATTTACTGCCAGATTAACTTTCAAGTGCACAAACAATGAGGCCGAATATGAAGCTTGCATCATGGGTCTCGAAGAAGTCGTGGATCTAAGAATCAAACACTTGGATGTATACGGGGATTCTGCTTTGGTCATCAATCAAATCAAAGGAGAATGGGAAACACGCCAGCCTGGGCTAATTCCTTACAAAGACTACGCGAGGAGATTGTTACCATTCTTCGACAGGGTAGAATTTCATCACATTCCTCGTGAAGAAAATAACTTGGCTGATGCATTAGCCACACTCTCTTCCATGATTAGGATAAATCATTGGAATGACATTCCTCGAATCGATGTTATGCGCCTGGATAGGCCCGCTCATGTTTTCACAGTAGAAGCCATCATCGACGACAAACCATGGTATCACGACATCAAGAACTTTCTTCAAAAGCAAGAGTACCCTCTTGGGGCGTCAAAGAAAGATAGAAAGACTTTGAGAAAGTTAACTTGTAGATTCTTCCTGAATGAAGATGTTATGTACAAGAGAAACTTCGACATGGTTCTGCTCAAATGCGTTGACAGAAAAGAAGCAGAAATACTCATGAGAGAAATACATGAAGGTTCCTTTGGTACTCACACCAATGGACATACCATGACAAGAAAAATACTGAGAGCAGGATATTATTGGCTGACGATGGAGTCAGATTGCTACCAGTACGGAAAGAGGTGTCACAAATGTCAGATTTACGCCGATAGAATTCATGTGCCACCATCTATTCTCAACATACTCTCTTCCCCTTGGCCTTTCTCCATGTGGGGAATCAACATGATTGGAATGATCGAGCCGAAAGCGTCCAACGGACATCGCTTCATCTTGGTAGCTATAGACTATTTCACCAAATGGGTTGAAGTAGCTTCATATGCAAACGTTACAAGACAAGTTGTTGTCAGGTTTATCAAGAATCACATCATCTGTCGCTACGGCATTCCTAGCAAGATAATCACTGACAATGGGTCAAATTTGAATAACAAAATGATGAAGGAGCTTTGTGAAGAATTCAGGCTTGAACATCACAACTCATCTCCTTACAGACCAAAGATGAATGGAGTTGTAGAAGCAGCTCATAAAAACATCAAGAAAATCGTTCAGAAGATGGTCATCACTTACAAAGATTGGCATGAAATGCTCCCGTTTGCTCTTCATGGTTACCGTACATCAGTACGTACTTTGACTGGAGCAACTCCTTTCTCCCTTGTATATGGCATGGAGGCAGTCCTTCCCATAGAGGTTGAGATTCCATCAATGAGAGTCTTGATGGAGGAGAAATTAACAGAAGCCGAGTGGTGTCAAAGCAGATTTGATGAATTGAACTTGCTCAAAGAAAAGCGCATGACAGCTTTATGCCACGGTCAGCTATATCAACAAAGAGTGAAGAAAGCTTTCGACAAAAAGGTTCGACCTCTCACAATCAAAGAAGGCGACCTTGTACTAAAAAAGATTCAATCTTTTCTCACAGATTCGAGAGGGAAATGGACTCCCAATTATGACGGCCCCTACGTGGTCAAGAGAGCTTTCTCAGGAGGAGCCTTAATACTCACGACTATGGATGGAGAAGAATTCACCCGTCCTGTGAACGTCGACGCAGTCAAGAAATACTTCGCCTAAATAATTAAAAGAACAGCTCGCTAAGTTGAAAACTCGCAAAGAGCGGCTTAGACAAAAAAGAGCGTCTCGGTGAATCGAAAACCCGAAAGGGCGATTCAGGCAAAAGTTAGAGACATAAAAAATAAATAATCAATCCCGGTAGACTTAAAACCCGAAAGGGGTAGTTTACGCAAAAGTCAGGGATATATGGCAAGTAACTGTGTTCAGGACAAACTTGATCATTCAAAAATCCATAGCGGAGTATTCATCAGCAGTAGGTCATCTTCTACGAAGCACGAATACAGCGCAACTCGGAGTGAAAGGGAAAGATAACGGTCGTCACGTTTCATCGTAGCCCTTTTCCCGAAAAACTACCAATTTCCAACTTTGTAAATACTCCATGGAATCAAGCATTTGGCTGATTACCATTCCATATATAATAATTTGAGCCTTGTGCTTTTTCTTTGCAAATCTAGTCTTATTCAGTTTCTTGAAATACATTTTAAGTTTAAACAGTCATTTTCTTGAAACAAATGTTTTCATAAAATAAAATGAATTTACTTGCAAAAAAAAATAAAGGTGAAAAATTTCTTTCTGAGGTTTACAAACAATAGGAAGAATGCAAACAGTTGCTCCGAGAACGGTTGAGACTCTGGGAACCAAGATTTCCCCATGAGGTCGCTTTGCGAACATCTCCCGATGACGGATCTTCACTTCAATTCATATTACTCACTTCGGACAGCGGACAACTGATAACCAGGTATTCCCAACAGAGTTCGAACTACAAAAAGAGGACATCTTCTGATCAACAAGATTCAAGTCGTATCATAGGATTTTACATCCGCGACAATTCTATTCACATTCACTTTGCATTTCATAATCATCGTAATATTCATGCATTTCATCTCACACCATATTTGTGTAATGAGAGAGTCGAGCCAGGTTTTGATCGTGTTAATACCCAAATTACTTGGGCATACACCCAAATCCACCAAGCAAGTCAACAAATGGTGGTCTCCCTCAAAGAAATAGTTTGTTCACTTTTGGAGTTCCCCAGCCGAGATTCTCCCGCAGAACGACACTCGACAGTCTTCTTTAGATGAGATAGTCTATTCCGCATTTTGGAATTCCCCACATGGTCGATGAGCGGTTCTCTTCTCCAAGAAGTGTGGATTTCCCGACATAATTGTCAAGTGGTAGTTTTTCCTCCTGGAAAACAGTTTGGTATTTCCCCAGCAGGATCAAGAGATGTCACTTTTCGTCAAAGAAAATAATTTGGAATCTCCCCAGCAGATCGACAGATGATCCCCATCGGAGTCAGTGAATGGCAGTCTCTTTCGACAAAAGACAGTTCACTCACTTTTTCGGGCAAAAATAACGAATGGCAGCCTTCTTCATGAAGATAGTTCGTTTCGCTTAAAGATTCCTCAACAAAGTCAGCAAATGGCAGTCTCTTTCGGCAGAAGACAGTTTGCTCACTTTCTTTCACGGCAAGGTCAACAAATGGCAGTCTCTCCCAGTAGAAGACAGTTTGTTCCCCTAGCAATTGGCAAATGGCAGTTTTTCCCCAAGGAAAGACAGTTTGTCTGTTAAACACTCAAGAGATCGACAAATGGCAGTTTCTTTAAACAATTTGTCTGTTTCTGGGATGTTTCATCCCCTTCAGAGTTGACAAATGGCAGTTTTCCTCCGAGGAAAACAGTTTGTTAATTCCCCTCAGAGTCGACAAATGGCAGTTTTCCTCTTAGGAAAACAGTTCGTTGATTCCCCGGCATGAGTCGACAAATGGCGGTTGTCCTCTTAGGAAAACAGTTTGTTGGTTCCCTGGCACAAGTCGATGAATGTTGGTTTTCACCCCGAAAATAGTTCGTCCGCTTTCACACAAAGTCATTAGCCCCTCAAAGGATCATGAGGCCATATGACATCCTTTCAAAGACGTCAAGTTAAAAGGGAAGATGGTGAAGTTTCTTTATTACCATAAAATGGCGTCTCATCTCCAAGTGCTGATGAGAAGTTTGATGAGGAAACAAACCTTTGAAGTTTCTTTATTACCATCAAATGGCGTCTCATCTCCAAGTGCTGATGAGAAGTTTGATGAGGAAACAAACCTTTGATGTTTCTTTATTACCATCAAATGGCGTTTCATCTCCAAGTGCTGATGAGAAGTTTGATGAGGAAACAAACCTTTGAAGTTTCTTTATTACCATCAAATGGCGTCTCATCTCCGAGTGCTGATGAGAAGTTTGATGAGGAAACAAACCTTTGGAAATTTTCTCTTTATCTGAGATATTGTCTAAACACGGCTGAGACCAGTTTCGAGATATGGACATCCGAAACGAGGGGAGGTTGTTTACCTTTTTCTAAGTATCAACACTTAGTTAAAGAAGATGGATTGCGCATCCTACACTGCCATCCATTCGCCAGAGTCCACATCAAGTATTTCTACAGGAGTTTGTCTCCTCATCCCCCGCCAGGTGCGACAACGGGATCAAGTCATGCAAAGATTTTATCAATTACAACATCTCAGGAGCGCCCAAAATTCGGGCATTCTTTGATATTTAAGTCTCTTTCATGCAGGAGAGATCGAGATATCAATCTCTCTCCCTCCAGATAAAAGAAACTTAAATAGGGGCATCTGACATAACCTAATTTTTTACCCCCCTGAGATGACATATCTTCAGGATTTTCATCAGGTCAAAACAAGTACCCAGAGCAGTCACTTCTTCATCTAGCATTTAATCAAGGATGTTCAAAGACAAGAAAACTCAGGCAAAGGATCAATCAATAGAAGGATTGGTCTCTAACATAATCATAGGACTCAAAATCTTCACTTTTATATTCACCTATGATTGATTAGACACCCAGTCATCTGAGTACAGGTTTACTCAGGTCACTAGACTAGGGTTTTTTAGCCTATCAAGGATTGAAATCAGGGATCACCTTTGGGAAACCCTAAAAAGCCCCAGGGGATCATTCAAGGACATCAATCATCTTCAAATATCTCATATGACAAGATCCACTGGACATCACACCTCAATTCAAGGCCTACAGTCATCATTTTCATCTGGTCGACAATTAGGGTTTTTGACCTAATTCACCAGGATAGTTGACTTTTAATCAGGACATGGATCCATGACTCAAAGCATGACTCAAGAGCTCCTATTCCCTCAATATAATCCATTCACATCACTCATTTGAAGAGGAGATTTTGATTCATCACAAAAGTCCAAGAATTCACTTCATTTGAAAAAGTCAACTACACAGGATTACCTTTGACTTTTTGGAAATTTTGGTCAACCATGACTTTTGGAGTTTTAAATCATCAATATATGATATTTAAAGTCATTTGATCAAAGAAAATCAAGAAAATCAATCAAAAAATCAAAAGTCAAAAGTTTGACTTTTCATACTTAGAAAATTTTCTAAGTGTTTTCAAGTGATTTTGGCCAAACTTTGGAAGGGATTTTCTCAAAATTTCACCTACAAACTGAAAAAAACTTCCAAAGTGGCTAAAAACTTCCAAAGTTGTAGATTTTGATCCAATAAACAACTTTGACACGTATGATGTTTTGGCTAAAAATCAACCATTGAAGAGTTATGGAGCTTCAAAGTGGCTGCCTTCACAAAACATGCAAGAAAACCCTAGTTTTCTTCAAACTTCATGGGACTTTTTCACTAATTTCCCTAAAGAATTTGGGCAAACACTAAACTAATGAATCAAAGTACATATTAAGGTCTTTCAAAATTGTGTTCAACCTCTCCCAAATTCATTTTGAGCTAAGAGATATGGTTGATCAAAGTTAGGCACTAGAAGTGAAAATTATAGGTCATGTACAATTTGAACCTTTGCAATTTTGTGCAAGTGACTTCTCCAAATGATGCTACCCGACCTCTAATGCATCTGAAGACATGCCATACATCCAAATTCATCATTGCATAAGGATTAGAGAAGATTCCCAAAAAACAAAGGCATGTGATTATGTAATGATTGCATTTTTGAATTTATGGCAAATGGTGAATCATCAAGGAATCTTGCTCTAAGCCAATTAGAACTCTCCTCTGAATCATAAATGTTCCCTAAGATCATACAAGATCAATGGTTGGGGAAGCTAGCCCGAAAATGCATCATTGCATTTGGGATCTTTTCAAATTTTCTTCATGGCTAAGAAACCAAACTCACTTCACTAAGCAAGCTCACTACACACAATTACTTTGAACCAATTGCCTATAAATAGAGGGCTCTTTCTCATTCAGAAAACACACAAAAGCAACCATATTCCTTGCTTTCTCTTTCTCTTCTCATGCTTATGGTTTTTCAAAGTTCTTTGGCAAGAAGAATCGTTTTCTTCAAACTAGAGCTTATCTTTGGAAAGTAAGCATTCTAACATCTCAAGGGGGTTCATTTGAGGTGATCCAAGCACCTGGATCACTTCTGTAAGTGGAGGAACACCATTGTTGCTCTCACTTTGGAGTTGTTGCAGTTGGAGGTCCATAGGGCAATTCAGAAGGTTTCCTACAAAGCCAAGCATCCAGACACGTTCCTCAGGTCATAGTGAAGCTGTTCAGATGGCTGCAGCTCATCTGTAACTCAAGAATCATCACCCTCCATGTCCACTTGAAGTTCAAATCGAGGAAGGTCCATAAAGCAATTCAGAAGGTTTGAGGTCACAACAAGCATCTAGTTAGCATCACTGAGTCCCAAGGAAGCTTTTAGGATCATTCATACAAGCCCAGGTGCTCTCTAACATCCTCACGATCTCCATTTTCAGAGGTAAGTTTCTCAACTCCACCTCTTTAATTTGTGTATCTTTTTGGTTAAAACTCAACATCATTTCATTCAGCATCATAGGAGGATTAAAAACCCTCTATCATCAGTCATTTATGCTTCAGTATAGCCATTTAATTTAAATTTCAAATTTTAGGGTTCTTCACGTATTTTAGATAATTCAGTAGATGTAGTTAATATAAATTCATATTAGTTACATATTTAGAATCGTGAGTGAATTTAGAGCAAGTTTGGTCTTTACATCTTTGCAAATGGTTGAGAAATGAGCAAGTTCACAAATTCAAAATTTGAGAGCTTGAGGAAGAAGACGACTATGGCTATGGCGCGCAAATTTCAAATCTCTGGGCAGAGTTTATTTTATTTTCAATGGTAGGCGTTTTCTAAACGAACGAATAACTTGCCCTAGTGGCCTCACATGCGCTATTAGTCTCCTCATGCCTCAAGTCTGGGGTTCGAATCCCCCTCGCCCCAAACATTTTGATTCTTTTATTTTTCAATGATTTATCACTTGTTTTGAAACATAACCAAATGGGTGTGTGTTATAATCACCAAGCGCGCGTTGGCTCAGTGGTGTTATTTTGAGCTGGTGACTTAGAGGGCGTGTGTTCAAACCTTGGAGGAGACAAACCCAATTTTTTACCACTATTTTTCTTTGTTTTATTCACAAACTTCACACAATTATTTAACCTATCAAATAAATCCATTTTCACCTCATTTTTCACACACTTGTTATTTAATATATCTATTTTGTGAATAATCAAAAAAATCATAAAAATATTATTTATTTTATATATATTTTTTAGGTTTAAAATGGCATGTTTTAAGTGTTTTCTTAAATACATTAAATATATATCTTCATTTTGTTTTAACCTAATTATTTTTGTGAATAATTTTATGATAAAACCCTAATTTATTTAGGTCTTAATTAGGTATAGATTTCATCTTTGCCTTAATTAAGTTGACTTTTGTCAATGTTCAAAACTGTTTTCAGTCTCCGATTAAACAGATGATTAAGGTTTTCAAACAACAAAGCCTTATATCATTTCAAAATCATTCAACTGTTTTCATAAACAGTAAATCATTTTCATTGGGCCTTTATTAGAGTGTAAGATCCAACACCTTCTTTCTTTTCATAGTTTGTTTTCAAAAACTGTATTTTCAAAATCTTCTTTCTGTTTTCAAAACATTCTTCTGGTATTTGAAGGGCATTATTCCCGGTGAAACTCTTCAGATACCTATGTGACCTTTGTCCATCTTCACTTCTTCTGTTTTCAAAACCCTTAACTGTTTATAATAAATATTCAACTGTTATCAACAAAACAACAAAAAATTACTGGTAAGGCTTTGTACATACTTCTTCAAAGGCCTCCACTCCATCCAGGTTAGGCTTTACAAGCTTTCAATTTACAGTCTTTGTTTAAATTACTGTCAAATATAAACTGTACATATATTTGTTTAGAACTACGTTTGAGTGTAAACCCTAGGACAGTTAAACTATATATATTATAGGAATATGGCCTAGGATTGAGAATGTCTTCCCGGTGAAGGCTCTTTCCTAATTAGAGATTTGTAGTTCAAACCCCCAAGATGAATTATTCCCGGTGAAACATCTTGGCAAAAACCTTATGTGAATACAAGATCACACTCACAAAGATGTTTTTGATTCATGGCAAACTCAACAAGCATAAAAGCAAGCATTGGTCACTTATGACAGAGCAGGTCGACCTACTATGCCTATAGGTCGACTCAACACAAGCAAAACAAGAAGAATGCAGAAAAGCAGCAGCTAGGTCGACCTACTGTCAATCCAGGTCGACCTAAAATGGAGAAAATTCCATACACTTCTGCTAGGTCGACCCACACATCAACTAGGTCGACCTAAACTGAAGGAATGTCCCAAAACGCATTTGAAGAGAATTCTGGTCGACCTACTTCCCTAACAGGTCGACCTAACTGGGAGCAAATATCATTCAAAGCTAATGCACCTCTTCTAGGTCGACCTAAGCACTACAAGAGGTCGACCTAATTGATCAAAAATGCCAAAAATTTTGGTTTTCTCTGCTCCAACTGATAAGCTCGCATATATATTGTCCAAGGTTCATTATTGCAAAAAACAACACCAACGACTGAAAGATACACAAAGGCTTCTCATCTTCGTTCTTCATCATCTCCAACACAATTACACATAATCATTCTTGCGTTGAGGTTTAGTGATCGAGTTCGATAACGTCCATGGAATGGAATTGAAGATTCCTAGTGGGTGAAGATTTGTGGGGTTTTTGGTGAATAAAATCCGAGGGTTTTGTCCTCCAAGATAGGTGATTCTTGGGGGTTTTTATCAAGAGTTTTCATCAAGGATCCATCTGAGTGTGAAGATTGAAGAACAAGGGTTCAAGGCAATTCAAGACACTGCAGAAAAGGGATCAAGTGAAGCTCTTGGAACACCTTGATCTGGCTCAAGATTAAGGGGGAAGAAGATTCAAAGGATCGACAAATTTGGTTTATTGTTTATCGCTTTGCTTTCTTCTTTGTATAAACTGCTTTCAACATTAATGGAAGATTTCCCAATTTCAATTTGGAATTGGGGGCAGACGTAGTCGTAGCGAGGACGGTCGACGAACTGCCTGAAAAAATATCGTGTTCTTGTCGCTTTTATCTTTTCATTTACGTTATGTTCATATTTGGCCATAATTGCAAAATTGATTAACGATTCAAGTGTTAAAATTGTGAATTAAGATTCTGCATAAACATCACAATTCACCACATCTTGAATCATCATCAATTTGAACATTATCACCAAGTGTTTGTCTTTTTGCTTATTCCATTATTACTGCATTGCAAACCAAAGTTTGTCAATTTAGAAGTTAATTGATTTTCAACTGTGAAACGTATTGATTCGATAACATATCACTTCATCGTTAATCTCAATTATCTTGTGGTTTTGTCACATATTCGACCCTTGCAATAACGGTCCGGAATAGACGCAAGTCGATTTAGAACCGCTTTCGCTTTAGTTCGAAATAATTCCGAAAAACTCTGTGAGATCTATTCACCCCCCCTCTAGATCCTTAGGCCAGCGTCTAACACCTTGGAATCCAAAAAAATAGGACACATCCACCTAAAGAGGAATTATTCCCGGTGAAACCTCTTACCCACTTGCTTAGAGCCAAAATAAGTTCAAAACTACATAGCTTTCTCTTGTGCTATAACAAGGACCCTCAATTAGCCTCCTCTTGGGCTTTGTACAAGGACCCACAAGCTTCTTAAAAGCATTTCCAGCTTCCTCTTGAGCTTGTATACAAGGACCCATCAGGTTTCTTATAAACATAGGAACAGGTCTTTAGTCACCTTTTAACATACCCTGGTGAGTTTCTTCCAATTTAAACCAGACCGTAGACAAGCTAAGATTGTCTCAATTTCATATTGAGTACACTTTTTGGAATGAGAGACATGGACAATCTCTGTCACCCTTATCTTCATTAATCTTCCTTAGCAGAGTCTAGGACCCATGTTTTGTTTATCCTCAGTCAGTGTAAGCCTTCATCTTGGGCTTTAAACAAGAAGTCTCACTAGATAATCTTTCTGCCATCATTTTTAACAAAAATCCCTGGGAAGGGTCAGCCTCCACACATTCTTTCATTTTAACAAAAACCCCTGGAAAGGGTTAGCCTCCACACCATTCTTTCATTTCAACAAAAACCCCTGGAAAGGGTTAGCCTCCAAATCATTCTTTCATTTCAATAAAAACCCCTGGAAAGGGTCAGCCTCCAAAATCACTCATTCAAATCCAAAAATTCATTCTCTTAAGAGATAATTTCCCCAAAAGAGTCAAAACCCCTGGAAAGGGTCAGCCTCCAAAAACATGATAAAAATTCAGTCTTTTAATAGTCAATTTCTCCTGCTGAGTCAAAACCCCTGGAAAGGGTTAGCTTCCAAAAAAATCAGTCTTTTAATAAATAAATCAATCAAAAGCCTCAAGCTTGGGCCTCATGCAAGCCAGCTAAAAAAATCAAATCTTTTATACAGTAGATAGACATAGCTTATCTCTATAGAGAGATATTTTTACTACTCTACCACATTCAAACAAACAAACATTACACATTTCAATTTCAATCAAAGTCTCCCATTTAGGATTTTGAAAGGCATGAGATGGCAGTAAAACCCAGACATGTGATTAACTTTCCCTAAATTGGACGAGCATCTTTCTTTCATTTAAGAGATACTAGCATACTTGCAAACACACAAGTAAGGTCACTCTCTTAATGAAATGAATTCAGTTATTCTGTCACTCTTTTAATGTTTGTGGTGGAATTGTATAAATACTTCTTTATAAAGATGACTTCATGTCTCTTTACTGTAAACAGAGATTTAATTCAAAGCTTCAACCTTGAGCTTCAAGCAAGGCACCAAAAATAATTAATTTCCCTAGTTAGTTCCCCGAACTACATTAAGCTCTGACTTCCATTAGGGATATGTAGGCATGAGGTTCACAAGGAATCTCAGCGAGCTAATAAAATACCAAAAATAGTCAGTTTGTTTGTCTGTCTGTCTTTTTTTAAATCAATTCAATTCTCTCTCCTAACACAAAGGAGAAACTTTCCCAATCATTAGCAACAAACACAATCACAATGACACAGAGAAGGTTCCCGTAGAGTACTACGGATATGTAGGGTGCTTAAACTCTTCCCTATGTATAACCGACCCCCCGGACTCCAGAATTTCTAGTCTAGGTGAATCCCCACACTTAGCAAACTCTTAGGGTTTAGTTGAGATCTTTTTTCCCCTTTCCTACTCGTAGGACAATAAGAAAGTTCGTGTGATATCGTAGGAAGAACTGAAACAAAATTCATCCCACCACGGGCGCATTCTCCTTCCGAATTTTGAAACACCCCAAATTCTACCCGAAAATATCATGCGTGAAATCAGAGTATTTTAAAAACTATCAACAAGTATTTGGGATATCACATTTACTTCATATTAACAACTCATAAACAGATACATAGCACTTTAATCTCAGGTAAGCACAAAGCAACTTATAACAGCTCTTAGACAAACCAACTTCATTTTAATATGCAGCGGAATCATAACATTCAGCTTTATAAACAAATCATCTTATTTAATCGGAAACAAATTCAAACATCATAGTACTTCTCAATATCCAATTTGGAACTCAACAACTAAAACATGAACAACATAGAAACAACAATATAGACAACCCCCGAGTGCTACGTATCAGAGCGACACACCAACTGGATACGATGAACCTACAAACTTCCATAGTTATACTTGAGTACCTGCCCATTTCCCATGGTAGGGGAAACATCAGTAGAAGGGGTGAGATATCAAACATTATAAAGGAAAGTATGATAATACATATAGCAAAGATAAAATCATACACAATTCACCACTTCTCAATATAAGCAATTTGCATCACAACAATAATGTTAACTATCACCTATAACAATGTATTCAAGTTTAAAAGTATGTCATTCAAGCACATAATAACATATACTTCATAATCACAACGTAAATTAATACAACTATCAACAATGGCAAAACATGGTTCATATATTCCACATATATACATATATCATTAATACATATATATATATATATATATATATATATATATATATATATATATATATATATATATATTTGCATTCTCATCATATACGTTTCATTTACATATATCACCAAAATCATGTATCAAACATCACCAAATTTAATTATCACATCTCATGCACACATAACAATCACCTAATCACATAATTACATATATTCAAACATCACATGACTCCAATGTAACTCAATGCAAGACATGTGACTCTATGCATGTGGTACCCAATATGGACCCAAAGTTCCACCGCTTCCGATTCATATAGAATCTAGCCACGCTTCAGATCCGGACAAGACCAAAGCCACCAAATGTAAACATATAGTTTACCGCTTTCCGATTCACTCTAGAATCCAAGCCACGCTTGTGTTTCAAAGCAATTCCACCTATGTTTCAAGGCACACTATGATATGAATGTATGTACAATCTCACAAATATATGCAATTAAGATCATCTCTACCATCTTAACTTTCCACATATCACAATAATTTAACTCTATGAATTATCCACCAATTGTACACAACATTCATAACACACACACATCATTCACATATGAGAGGCCAATTAATCAATTACGATTCACACAATCCAATTAACACTAGTAATCATACTATCTCATGTTAATTCTCATTTTTGTCAATTATACATGAACACACATTTTCAACATCAAGCAATTAGTCATTAGAATTAATGCTAACCAACTAACCATAAAGAATCAATATCAAAACAACATCATTGGCATGACAATATATATTTCTCAACATACATATTCAAGCCAAAACACAATTACAAACAATTTCTCAAAATACCGTAATTTACCGATAAACCGAATAATTGGTCCAAGTTCAAGTATATTTCAATCACATAGACTTATTGGAATCAATTCAACTAATAATTTAACTATCCAATTAATAATTAAACTATATTAATTTCAATTCAACTATTATATTTCTATTCCATTGTTTTCCAATTCTATAACAAAATCCATTATTTCACTATCAATGGTTTACTCACAACAAACATAACAATCTAATACACATAGATTATCAATTGCACACAACTTATCACATTTATATCATCACATTCCAACAAATCATCAAATACCCAAAATTGCAACATAGAAGAACATGGATATCAAAGTATAGAATTAAACCCACTATAACATACTATCATACAACCCTTTAGCATGAAAGAACCCCACCCTTACCTTGGTAAATATGGACTCTTTCACCATAACTCTAAGCTTTTCTCCAAAAGAAATCCTTTCTAACATCACTAGGAGACACACCTAAAAACCAGTTCGGGAATCAGCTTATCAGACGAACTTAAAATCCTCAAAATCAAAATCGCTCCGGTCAGAACTTACCTCTATGGGTCAGGAACGTTGTATCCAAGTACCGCAACGATCCAACGGTTGGATTGAGAGATACGTCCGTTTTGCTAAGGCGACTCTTTGCTGAAACATAGCTGCGAAAATGAGAGTTCTTCTACCTTTTCTCTTCCACCATTGTTCTCTTCCCTTTTGCCTCTTTTCTCTTCTTCCTATCTTTTCCCCCAAATGAAAATAGTAACCTCTAAAACCTTAACCTTCTCTTACTATCTCACTTATGTCAATTGGGCTTAACCCACCAATCTATCACTTAGGCCCATTTAGCTATATCTCTCATACAACTTAATAAACCCAAATAACACTAACACAAACACACATACAATTAAATATTTCAAATAATTATTATATCACATAATAACTAAATAAATAAGCAATTATTAAAAACACCAAATAATATAATTACTAATATAATTAATAAAAATATTAATAAAAATAGGGATGTTACAACTCTCCCCCACTTAGAATATTTTCGTCCTCGAAAATACCATCGACACTACCATCTCATCTCCAAAACTACACTTACTCTCCCCAGAATCACACGAACACAAAGGCGTTCCACACCTTCGACCATACAAAGCTTCAAAATACAAGCTCTCAAAAGATCCTCAAGTTACTGAATCGTCTTCTCCGTTTGACCATCAACTTGCGGATGATAAACAAAACTCAAACACAACTTAATAATCAAAGTACTCTACAAAACTTTCCAAAATCTAGAAGTAAACTTCGGATCTCTATCAGAAACAACACTCGATGGAATACCATGCCAACTCACAATCTTTTCAAAATACAACTTTGCAAGTCTCTCCATCGGATAATCCCTGCTTATCGGAATAGAGTGAGCAAAATTCGTCAATCCATCTACAATGACCCAAATTGCCTCACAATTAATCGATTTCCTAGAAAAACCCAAAACAAATCCATAGAAATGCTATCCCACTTCCACTCAGGAATGGACAACGGTTGCATCAAACCAGACGGTTTCTGATGTTCAATCTTTGACTTCTGACAAGTCAAACACGAATACACAAATTCCGCAATATCCTTCTTCATACCTCGCCACAAAAATAACTTTCTCAAGTCTTGATACATCTTAGTAGCACCAGGATAATTACTCAACCACTTTGATGCCCTTCATCCCAAAAATTCTCTTTTTTAAATCCGAAACATCTGGAATACAAATTCAATCACGACATCTCATGACACCGTTCTCGTCAATCCAAAAATTATCACCTTATCCTCAATCAATCAATTTCATCTTGTCAACCAATTTCAAATCTGATTTTCTGACCTTCTCTAATCTCATCAAGAATACCACAAGTAAGCTTCAACATACCAAACTCAAATCTCAAAATTATTCCAACAATTCTAATTCTTGAATCATCAACATAGACATATGCAATTATTTCCTACTCAATTCATTTGCTACAAAGTTCGCTTTTCCCGGATGATAATTCAAAGCAAAATCCTAGTCCTTCAAGAATTCCAACCACCTTCTCTGTCTCATATTCAACTCTTTCTGATCAAGCAAATACTTCAAACTCTTGTAGTCACTATACACATCGAATCTCGATCCAAATAAGTATTACCTTCAAAGTTTTAAAACAAAAACAACGGCGGCCAACTCAAAATCTTGCGTCAGATAATTTCTCTCATGAATCTTAAGTTGCTTTGGAGCATAAGCTACAACTTGTCCTTTTTGTTTCAACATAAAGCCTTGCAAAACCTTCCTTCTTCTTAACTAACAAAAACAGATGCACCTCACGGTGACACACTCGAACGAATCAACCTCTCCTCAAACAAATATTCAAATTGACTCTTCAACTCTTTCAACATCAGAAGCAGGCATCCAATATGAAGCCATCGATATAGGACTAGTTCCAGGAACTAAATCGATCGAAAACTCAACTTTTCATTCCGGCGGTAAATCACTTACATCTTCATGAAACACTTATGCAAATGCGCCAACTATCGACAATTCCTCAATTGTTCTTTCCTCATGAACATCCAAAGTTGCAAGCAACCTAAAGAACATCGCACCATCTTGCACAAACTCATTCACTTCCAATACTATCAAGCTGGTAAGACAAGTCTATCTCATTCCAATACGATTCTGTCTACTATCAACAAGAGATTAAGGGTGATCAGTTCCTCAATTTGTCAATAGATAGCCGACAACCATAATGGTAGCGTAAACCATCGTTACTTAACTGCAATAGAATCCTTTACGTCACCAAAAGTACCATACTTCATTAACTCCCAAAATCATCTGAACATGCTAACACACACCTTGTGATAACATTAGAACATAATTCCTTTACACCACTATCAACACTTTTTATTCTTGGAATCATACTCGTCCCTTCGCATTTCTAACTCCGACTTGAACGTTCCAACAACTTCGACAACTTTTCCAATCTCTTGCCAAGGATCCCTTGACAAGGTCTACCGTAATTCGTCGCTTAATAATTATTCTTACGTCAACATCCTACGCAACGGTTACTTAAACTGATAACTTCACAGTCCACCAATAATGCTGAATATGACAACTTCCTAAATTCCATCTTATAACAATTGTCCTTATTCCAAGACGTTCCGACTTGTTAAACAACCAAAATCTTAAATCCATGTTACCTTCGAATTCGGAAACCAACAAACTTCTACATTGCTTGATCTGTCTCCTTAAGAAATATATTGCACCAATAACTTACAACTGAAACATATCCAAGAAGTACAGCTTCTTCCCTACTTCGCTCAAACTAACCCTGCAACAAAATGAACAAGTACCAACAGTGTTTCACACACATGTCGCGTACTAAGGAATAAAACACTAACATCATTCAACTGTCACACTACTCAACTGACTCGACAACTTGGCCGGACGGACCGACCTGCTCTGATACCACTAATGTAACACCCCAAATTCTACCCGAAAATATCATGCGTGAAATCAGAGTATTTTAAAAACTATCAACAAGTATTTGGGATATCACATTTACTTCATATTAACAACTCATAAACAGATACATAGCACTTTAATCTCAGGTAAGCACAAAGCAACTTATAACAGCTCTTAGACAAACCAACTTCATTTTAATATGCAGCGGAATCATAACATTCAGCTTTATAAACAAATCATCTTATTTAATCGGAAACAAATTCAAACATCATAGTACTTCTCAATATCCAATTTGGAACTCAACAACTAAAACATGAACAA
Source organism: Vicia villosa (assembly GCF_029867415.1). NCBI lineage: Eukaryota > Viridiplantae > Streptophyta > Magnoliopsida > Fabales > Fabaceae > Vicia > Vicia villosa. The sequence continues at coordinate 22,014,525 of NC_081183.1, read as the reverse complement.
CATAGAAACAACAATATAGACAACCCCCGAGTGCTACGTATCAGAGCGACACACCAACTGGATACGATGAACCTACAAACTTCCATAGTTATACTTGAGTACCTGCCCATTTCCCATGGTAGGGGAAACATCAGTAGAAGGGGTGAGATATCAAACATTATAAAGGAAAGTATGATAATACATATAGCAAAGATAAAATCATACACAATTCACCACTTCTCAATATAAGCAATTTGCATCACAACAATAATGTTAACTATCACCTATAACAATGTATTCAAGTTTACAAGTATGTCATTCAAGCACATAATAACATATACTTCATAATCACAACGTAAATTAATACAACTATCAACAATGGCAAAACATGGTTCATATATTCCACATATATACATATATCATTAATACATATATATATATATATATATATATATATATTTGCATTCTCATCATATACGTTTCATTTACATATATCACCAAAATCATGTATCAAACATCACCAAATTTAATTATCACATCTCATGCACACATAACAATCACCTAATCACATAATTACATATATTCAAACATCACATGACTCCAATGTAACTCAATGCAAGACATGTGACTCTATGCATGTGGTACCCAATATGGACCCAAAGTTCCACCGCTTCCGATTCATATAGAATCTAGCCACGCTTCAGATCCGGACAAGACCAAAGCCACCAAATGTAAACATATAGTTTACCGCTTTCCGATTCACTCTAGAATCCAAGCCACGCTTGTGTTTCAAAGCAATTCCACCTATGTTTCAAGGCACACTATGATATGAATGTATGTACAATCTCACAAATATATGCAATTAAGATCATCTCTACCATCTTAACTTTCCATATATCACAATAATTTAACTCTATGAATTATCCACCAATTGTACACAACATTCACAACACACACACATCATTCACATATGAGAGGCCAATTAATCAATTACGATTCACACAATCCAATTAACACTAGTAATCATACTATCTCATGTTAATTCTCATTTTTGTCAATTATACATGAACACACATTTTCAACATCAAGCAATTAGTCATTAGAATTAATGCTAACCAACTAACCATAAAGAATCAATATCAAAACAACATCATTGGCATGACAATATATATTTCTCAACATACATATTCAAGCCAAAACACAATTACAAACAATTTCTCAAAATACCGTAATTTACCGATAAACCGAATAATTGGTCCAAGTTCAAGTATATTTCAATCACATAGACTTATTGGAATCAATTCAACTAATAATTTAACTATCCAATTAATAATTAAACTATATTAATTTCAATTCAACTATTATATTTCTATTCCATTGTTTTCCAATTCTATAACAAAATCCATTATTTCACTATCAATGGTTTACTCACAACAAACATAACAATCTAATACACATAGATTATCAATTGCACACAACTTATCACATTTATATCATCACATTCCAACAAATCATCAAATACCCAAAATTGCAACATAGAAGAACATGGATATCAAAGTATAGAATTAAACCCACTATAACATACTATCATACAACCCTTTAGCATGAAAGAACCCCACCCTTACCTTGGTAAATATGGACTCTTTCACCATAACTCTAAGCTTTTCTCCAAAAGAAATCCTTTCTAACATCACTAGGAGACACACCTAAAAACCAGTTCGGGAATCAGCTTATCAGACGAACTTAAAATCCTCAAAATCAAAATCGCTCCGGTCAGAACTTACCTCTATGGGTCAGGAACGTTGTATCCAAGTACCGCAACGATCCAACGGTTGGATTGAGAGATACGTCCGTTTTGCTAAGGCGACTCTTTGCTGAAACATAGCTGCGAAAATGAGAGTTCTTCTACCTTTTCTCTTCCACCATTGTTCTCTTCCCTTTTGCCTCTTTTCTCTTCTTCCTATCTTTTCCCCCAAATGAAAATAGTAACCTCTAAAACCTTAACCTTCTCTTACTATCTCACTTATGTCATTTGGGCTTAACCCACCAATCTATCACTTAGGCCCATTTAGCTATATCTCTCATACAACTTAATAAACCCAAATAACACTAACACAAACACACATACAATTAAATATTTCAAATAATTATTATATCACATAATAACTAAATAAATAAGCAATTATTAAAAACACCAAATAATATAATTACTAATATAATTAATAAAAATATTAATAAAAATAGGGATGTTACAAATTTCGCGTGAAGGGTCTAGCGTGCCGTCCTCCCAAGTGAAACAGGGAGGTAAAAAAAACGACACCACAAATACTACTACATATACACCAAATACTTCTCTAGAATGAGTGAGAGAGAAATCAGAGAATAAAGTTGAAATGTTGAATAAAAGGAATAATGAAGGAATAGTGAGTCACGTGTTGTGAGTGTACAATATTGCAATTGGATTGAAAATATAATAAATTAATTATAGAAATTCAAAAGTTTAGTCAAATATGCGGTTTGGTTCGGTTTTGGAAAATGAAAACCGCAAACCGAACCGAACCGTGCGGTTTGGCTCAAAAATCATCCAAAACCATCCAAACCAAACGCGGTTTTTGCGGTTTTCGGTTTGGATTTGTTCGGTTTGCGGTTTTCCTTTTGGATTGGTTCGGATACGATCACCCCTACTTCAAACGACCTCGAAGACCCTTCGATGACCCGCATGTCCAATATAACAAGGATTTCCTAATTCTATATAGTGTGGATGATCGTGGGAATCGTAAAAAGTACAGAAAAGGACTAATTAATTGGGGTAGTTCTCTTTGCCTGCCTAGCTCAATAAAAGACATCTTTTCCACACTATTTCAAAAAAACTAAGGCTACGCATTTACGCTAAAGTCCTTATATTTCTTTTCAACTCAAAACAAACAAACATGAGCTAAGCAAGTTAAGAGCCCGTAGATAATTACGGATGAAAAGGGTGCTTACACCTTCCCTTTTCATAACTTACCCCCCGAGCCCGTTTTCTTTCAAAAGGGTCTTTTTTCTGTACTTTTTATCTTTCCTAACATTGGACAAAATAAAAGTCGGTGGCGACTCATGCTCACCGCAACATTGTTGCTTTATAAAATAAAAGTCAGTTCACCGAGTTACAGCATGGATAGACTCTTTCACCCTGAAAGGCTAAAAGAACATTTTTCATCCAACCAGGTAATTGCCCCTAATTGCTTTGCCTTGCTCTAAAACTTTTTCATATTCTTTCTCATAAACCTTCAAAATGGCTACGCTCATTTACGAGCTAAAGTCCGTTTTATATTCTTCTACATTTCTTTTCAAAACGAGCAAAGCAATTAAGAGCCCATGGAAAACCATGGATGTAAAGGGTGCCTTACACCTTCCCTTTACATAATTACCCCCCGAACTCTGTTTTTATTTAAAAGGTTTTTCCTGTTCTTTTAGCCTTTCTAATTAATTTGGATAAAATAAAAGTTGGTGGCAACTCTTGCTTAACCGCGACATTTTGATTAAAGTCAGTTCACCGTATTACAGAACTGGCGACTCTGCTGGGGATTTTTCGAATAAAAGAGGGGTTACCTTAAAAGTTTAGGATTCATTTAAATGTTTTCTATTGTGTGCTTTGCTTGCTTTACTTTTCAAGGGCGTTTCGGGAATAACTGAAGGACAAATCCTATACCCGGATTCAAGAAAACTTAAGATTAGGAGTGGCATAGTCATGGCGACCTCTTTCACATATGTGGGAGATGAGTCAATATGAAGTTCACACTTGAGTTAGGACTCCATAGCATATGCACACCTTTCTCAAATGAGGGGGTCTATGTATGTGTCTACAGGTGCGCCGGAGCTCAAGGACCTTTAGTTACCCTTAACCCATCCTAGCCTTTAGGAACGTAGTGTGGGGACTACTCTTGACAAATGTTGAGAACTAGTCGCTACTCGATGCTACAATTCAGATAGGTCCTTTCTCAAAGTATAATTGCATGATGCAAATGCATCATGTCCGAGGGTGCTTTAGAAGGGCTGACAATTATGGATAACTTGTAGAACCCGTTGCTGAAATCTCCTTATCCATAGAAATACCCTTGGGAAGGACACCTGATCAGACCCCATGCAAGCCTTAAGCCAAAAATTGTGTGACTTGCGTGACTTGTGTGACTTGCCTGTGTTTGCTACTAACCTTCGTTTCCTTGCAGGTTTTGTTAAAAGGACTTGTTCGCCCTTACTGTCTCACGCTTTGCCTAATGAACTGCATTCGCATAACACCATGACATCATGACATCATAAGCATAACATGATTTAACTAACCCTTTCAAGGATCTTAGGAATTTAGGGCGCACAATTTCAGGTGCCTTTATCAAAGACTGAATTCCTGTCAGGGGGCAAGAGGATTTATTTTCCTCTGGCCACATACCTTCCAATTCAGAGACTCAATACTTATCGAGGGGCAAGAGGATTTATTTTTCTCTAGCCATGTACCTTCAAATTCAGAAGCATCCCGAATCGGAGGCAATGACCCACTCGATATGGTGAGCTTGATTCTCAAAGAAGGGTACTCACAGACGAAAGTCAAATTTCTTCAGACAAAGACGCGACCAAATCATTTTCTAATGTTGCTAACTAAATGCCTAAAGATCCTTGAAAATATTGCATTTGCATTCATAACATCGTATAACAGGTTTCTTACAATAGGTCTCTCATCCTTCCTCGCTGTTTACTTCAGCATCATTAATCTCGAACAATCAGTTAAGGATCTCCAAGCTCAAAACACTGAGTTCCAAGCCTTGATTATGAATTTGTCCAAGGTGCAAGAAGAGCTGAAAGCCATGCTGACTAAAAAGAAGAGGAAGAAGGGTAAGAAGACTCTGGTGAAAAAGCTTAGACCGATCTTGCAACTCAGGGATGCCGAAGCCTCTGAAGACAGTGATGAGGATGAGCAAGATGATGATGCTAGTATCAAAACTCATGAAAAAAGTAACCATGATTCTGCCAAACTCTCCAAAGAAGAAGAGGACTATTACCATGAGGACGAACATCCCGATGACAAATACAAGATGTTACAAGAGCGTCTGAGAAGCATGGAAATTCAGAAGGTACCTGGGTTGGATTTTGAAGAGCTTGGACTCGTTCCTGGGGTCGTTATTCCTCCAAAATTCAAAACTCTCGCCTTTGCTAAGTATGATGGAGTCTCCTATCCTAAACTACACTTGAGGTCTTATGTAAGGAAGATTCAACCTCATACTGCTGATAAGAAGCTCTGGATCCACTTTTTCCAAGAGAGCTTAGCTGGAACTCAACTCGAATGGTACTATCAACTGGAGAGTACCCACATCCGTACCTGGGAAGATTTGGTTGTTGCTTTTTATCAGCAATACCAATACAATGCTGACCTCGCACCAACTCGCATGCAACTACAAAGCATGTATATGGGATCCGAGGAAAGTTTCAAGGAGTATGCTCAAAAATGGAGAGATCTAGCTGGAAGAGTCAAACCCTCCTTAGCTGACAGAGAATTGGTCGATATGTTTATGAGTACACTAACTGGTCCTTTCTATAGTCATTTGCTGGGAAGTTTATCATCTGGATGCACTGAACTCATACTGATTGGGGAACGTGTCAAGAGTGGTATTCGAAGTGGTAAGATTCAAATGGCTACATCCTCAGGTACTACAAAGAAGCATTCCAATGGGAGGTCATATTCCAATGTTGTGTATGGGCGGAAAAGGATAAGCCATGATTAATCTATTTGGGCAGTTCTGAGCTCCACACCGGTGCCTCAACAAGGTCGTTAAAACAAACAAGATACACCCAGACATCAATTCACAAAGATCAATATGTCGCTAGCTCAAGCCTTACAACATCTGCTAAAGGCAAATTTGATCACTCTGAGGGGTCCTCCTAAGAATCCTAACACCTCTGCTCCTAGTTACAAGCCTAATGCGAGGTGCGCATATCATTCTAACAGTCCTGGACATGACACGGAGAATTGTTGGCCGTTGAAGAATAAGATCCAAGATATGATCGACACTGGTGAAATTGAGTTCGACCCTCCTGCAACTCCTAATGTGATCACTGCTCCCATGCCTAATCACAACAAGATAGCTAATGCTGTGGATGGCTAGAAAGATAGACTTTTAGATCATTAGATTTACTTTCATTTGCAATTTCTTTCCTTCTTGTTTAAACATTTGACTTATGATAGACATTATTTGCTTTAATAATCATCATCAGTGCATTGCATATGTTTGTCTTGAATAAATTATTTCGCTATCACTCATTTTTAATTATGTATTTACTTTGCATGTGTTTTGTGATATTCAACTCCTGCTAAGCCGTAAGCCTTTAAAGGGAGGATGACTGTAACACCCCACTTTTTGACAACGCGAGTGTATTTTTTTTTCAAAATTAATGCCTTACGAAATATGGACCACTGTCCTTTTAGGAATAATAAAAATGATAAATCAGAGTACGAGCTTTTCGAACTAAGTTTTTTTCCATAAATAGGCCCAGCGCAATGCCCAAGGTCATAAAATATTTGACCACTTAAATATAATTGCGTACAGAGTATTTGACAACAAGCAAAGGTCAAAACCACACACACAAATTAAGCATTCATCTTTAACAACAAACTTCCCAAACAAACACACACAACACTCTGAAACAAAACCCTAAGCTGATCTTGAACTCCTAGCCAAAGACATTCACATCTTGCAAGTCTTCACGACACCAAGATACCTTAACTATCCCCAATTGCTAACAGCCTGGGTGGTCATTAGTCACAACAGAATAATAGTAGAGGGTCACGATCTAAAAATAGCATATACGAAAGAATACACACATGCAAGTAATACATGATATATAACAGTCACAATATTTATTTCAATAAATAAAATAATGCACCAATAGCCTAATGCTGACTCTACATGGTGTGATCCCCCTAACCGGGTTCCTCATATGCATGAATTCCGGAATTTAACCTCTCCGCAGAGAGTCGTAGGCACATCCTACTAAAAGGTTCTGCCTCACTAAAAGTGATCTCAACAGACACCAAGGTACTGCCTTACTAAAAGTGATCTCAACAGACACCAAGGTACTGCCTCACTAGAAGTGATCTCAACAGAAACCAACTCAATAAAATCTCGCAGGATTAGGTGGGCTCGTCCTCTAGAGTCCTCACTGGTGCAGTCCGCTCGACATACACGCAACTATGATATGCATGAGCACATATATGCAAATGCACCATAATATTTCTCAATAGTCAATTCATATATTCAACAAATCATATGAACTTACATAATCTTCACATATGTAATCATAACCACAAGTCAATTCATATATTTTCATAAATCATATGAAAACACATTATCAAGTTTAGGATCACAACAGAAACACACATCCCCAACCGGGCACACAATCATTCATACCAGCACATATGCATTCAATCATATATAATATCGTTAGAAAGTGCACTTACCTTAGCAAGTGTCAAACACATTCAACTAACGCTACATGAGAACGGTATGTCTCTCTCTCGACTAGGTCTCTATCCCGTTCACACTTTCAACCTTTTAAAATACACCATTTAATTAAGTTAACACTAACCCAATTACATCCATAATGAGGGATTTACCTTGGCCACTTACTTAATCAATTAGGTTTAGATTTTATTTCCCATAAACTAAATATTTTATATTAAGAATATATCTTTTCAAATAGAAAATGAATTTTTTTTCTTAAAAGAATAACATACTAATTCAAAGATTTCTAAATCACTATTTTAAATTCATTTATTATATCAACAATTGGCTCTTGCCATTTTCATTTAAAAGATATCATTCAAAATCGAAAAGTCCTTAAAATGTTATTATTTTCCATCTTAAAATGAATTCATACCAAATATATGATAATTTCTCTTTTGTTTTTCAACAATAATAAGAGCGTTGTTAAAAACACCAACAAATCAAGTTTTGAAAATCATAACAGTTTTATAAACAAAGTTTATATGCACAGTAATTTTGTATAGTTAATTAGGACATATTTATATAATATAAATTTTATCTTCAAAACAAAGTAGAGAAATTATAAATCAATTTAAGTCTCACATAATTTTTGTTTCCGTCTAGTCTCAATTAAAATTAGAACAATAAAACTACCATTTATTTCAAAGCATCAGTAAAATCAAATATGTCTCCTCAAAAAAATATAAATCAAACCATAACTTAAAATAAATTGTTATTGAAATAGTTAAACTAAAATATAATACTAAAACCATACTATTTGAAATTAAAATTAAAATATCTTATTATTATTAACTTCTTAAAATTATAATTTATAAAAAATAACATTGACTAATTTAACTCATAATAATTATCATACATTTTTATTTATCATAGTATATACGTTCTAAGTCAAATAACATACAACAAATAAATTATAAATTAGAATAAAAATAGTAATTCCAATTTAGAATCCATTTTAAAAACTTTAACGCAATTATTATCCCATTCTTTCAAAACTATCCCAAATTAAAATAACATTTGTTTTAAAGAAATAAAATTAAGGATGTATTCTTTTTAATTAAAAGAAGTGAAGGTGTAGTTATTAAACACAGTAATATATCAAATGGCTCTATAAAAATTGAGAATAAATTATTCTCCTTCCTCGGTTCAATTCTAAATCTATATTTAAAAAAAATTCTAATATACGTAATCTATATCAGGTTCTTATGAAATACAGTACTTCCAAATAAATGAGTTGATACTTTTAAACCAATAATTTCAAAGTCTTAAATAGTTCCAGAAAAGTTTAACCTGTCTCAACATATAAGTGTCATTATTTTCTTGCAAGATCATAAATGACAAACAAGAGTTTATATTACTAATAAATAATAGGAAAATAACTCATACCTAAATAATTTGTGAGCTTTCAAGTGATTTAATTGGTGTAGAAGAGAAGAGAGAATGTGAAAGATTTTTATGTTGTTGTTCTGCCGAGAGAGAGAGAGAGTAAGAGTTGTGTGTTGTGTGAATTATGGATTATCTAATGTTATGTATTTATAAGCTCTAGGCTTGATTAAGAGTCATTGGATAAAATAGTGTTGGAGATAAGCATGCTTCCTAACCATTAGATGTCTCTCTCACACATGCATAAGTAATGATTACTTGAAGGAAAATATCATGATATTTTTTGTTTTCTAAAAATTAAATGATTAATTTAATCACTCTAATGGTAAACGTGTAGAATTTAAAATAATTTGGGCTACAAGGTTTTAAGTATACTACATGAAGTGAAAAGAAATACTATTTTACACGAACAAAATTGTAAGAAAGGGGACCGGAACGAATAGCAGTTGGATACGTATTTTATCAAAAAATAAAAATGAATATATGAAAATGATCTATGCGGAGCGAAGTTTAATAAAACAGACTGAAAATGATTAAAATTAAAAATAAAAAAACCCGGTTAAACAGATTCAGGCAGGTAAAATATGATTGTAAATAGCGTCGAAAAAATAAAACGAGATTATCGACATGATCTACGTGTAACATAGATTAATAAAATAGTCTGATACATGTTAAAACTCGAAATATTTTGCCTGCTAATTTTTTGCACAGTGTTGAATTGCTTCGACCGGTCAGCCTAGTAAACTCATATTTAAATGTGGTTAAAATTAGAATATTTTGCATAGATAGTTAGAATTATTAGAACATTGTGCCAATCTTACTAAAGTTTTGGTAGTGTTCTAGCAAGGTCTCAACAACTCGGTGTTATTTATAGACAATTATTTGGATTAATGATCGAAAATCTTCTCACTCCCTTATTAGTCCAAAACCCTGATACTTATTGTTACTTTAAAATTATGGGTCTTACATTACTACCCTCCTAAAAGAAGTTTCGTCCTCGAAACTTAAGGTAATTGCAACAACTCAACTTGTTATTACTAACGTCGTTACTAACACGATCGTGCACCTATTGCAACCCTCTACAAAGTCACACTGACTCAGACTCTATATGTAAGACTAGACATCCCACTATGTTATAGAATCATAATTAATCTTACAAGAGCACATTCGTATCGAAAATCCCTCTATGATCCTAGGTACATGCTCAAACTTTCACAGTAATCCTTTGGATTCCACGTCACAACCCATTCCACTAGGTTCACACTAAGTGGTGACTAATTATCCTCATGATAAAATGCTAATTAACTTTACGCACTACCAAAGCTGTGGCAAGACTCGTCTGTTTCGTTCAACACGATTCTATCTACTATTAACAAGAGATTAAGGGTGATCAGTTCCTCAATTTGTCAATATGTAGGCGACAACCATGATGGTAACACAAACCATTCTTGCCTAACTACAAAAGCACTATTTGCAACTTGTGCTCAAATTCATCTAAGGCATAAGGGTCAAATAATTCCATTGATGCTTACTAAATATTTCCTCAATCCCCTACTACTTCGATCTCGACAATGAGACACAATCTCCCAAAACAAGTTACAGCCTCCTTTAACACTCACTTAGCATTGAATAATTATTAAGTATCCCTCAAAGTAGTAAACGCAATTACACCGACTACAATCTAACTTGTTTGGCTCTAAAAGAAGTTGTGTCATCTACGTAGAGAACTTCACAAACTCACCAACATCCATAAATCCTTAGTTACTCATTTGATTTCATTAATGTGGAGAATTGTATATGTTTAGATTCTAGTCTCATTCGAAATTACAATCATAATAATATCATCCCAACATTCAGTTGGTGATTGAAACTCCCTAAATTTTCTTCCACATGCCAAAATTATGCCATCTACAAGACACAATTCACTTTACACCAGTCTTAAACTATTACATCACAATCTAACACATCTACCTTATTTCCAAATCATTACCTGGCTTATCTTTGAGTTCCTTAACATTAGATGTTCCTCTTTGTTGAACATCACTATTGGCACATCACGTCTTTCGTGTTATCCCAAACATGCTTTCAATCTCTCTTAATTTTCTTTCCTGTTACAATTAAATTCTCTTTTTCTCAAAAGAACTTTTTGGCCTAACAATTCTTAACTAACATAAGTAACATCTCTAACACCGTTTTCCCTTTTAAATTTACCATCTTGATTTCAAATGTAAGTTTCCTTCTAGTCATAAATATAATACTCATTATCCTTGTGATAAAAGATTTCCAACTGCGAGATTAGTCTCCTTCCACTTATACCACTTCTTAAATATTTGATTTAAGTCCAAGTGAAACCTCACCATTTATAGCATACACACTTGATGTAATGCTCTGTCTCCTTCTCATATTCTATTGAGGTATCTCATTGTAGTCCTTCTTACAACTCCTTTTAACTTTGACCAATTAAACGACGAGGTTGTCAACCTCTCTTAAAAATGTGAGTTACCTTCTCACTTCCTTGTTTGTGCACCACTTCAATCTTCCTTTGCGATAGACCATCTTTTCTATACCCCAACTCCAAAGACCCTCATACTAGATCTTCATCGATCATCTAAAAGTTTAGAAATTCAAAATTTCAGCAATCAACCGCCTATAGTTGTTTCCCAACACATCATAACCTTTATCTTGTTAATTGCAAAAACATCTTAATTATCGTGACTATCCAAAGATCATAATATTCTTTTATAACACAACTCAATCTTTTCCGCATAAGTTCTTGCTAATCATCCTGGCACGTCTATTCACTCATCGATTTTCTTATTCATTTCTAACTTTTACTAAGATACCAACAAACATATTTCTCGCGATCTAATGCTATACAAATTATTCCTCCAAATTCCTAGTAAATTTCTAAACATTGTCATCCATGATTTGAATAATTTAACCCTTTCCCATTTCAACTCTTATGATCACTTAAATTCATGATACTATTTGTACCCTCATCTCATATCAACCTTTATACTCACCAACGTCCATAACTATGTATAGTTTCTTACTTATCCGGGTAATACTTTGTATCCTACCTTTAATCATGACATGATTCTTACTTAATACATTTAATTACATATCTAACATAAGAAACCAACTTTAACCTTTCAGGTACCTGCCAAAAGTATAACTGTTGTATAACTTCCCTGGTTCGATCACTTTTAACGCTCAACACCCATTTTCTTCCTAGAGAAGACGCTCCATTGATATCCAAGTATTATAATTATTTCCAATTGACATCCGTATCTACTCTTCAATTCCAAAGTGATAAAATCTTCTTAATAGTCAATAAGCTTCATCTCATCTCATTCTGATATCTCCAGAATGAACATCCAATAATTTTTCTCAAAAGGTCCCCTCAAATAAGGTTCTTAATCGTAATCATTTGTAAGTTTAACTTCCACTTGTCTCCACTCAGCATCTCTGAGTGACGAGAAAAAACATAACTACTAATCCATATAATTACCAAAGAAATACCTTGTAATTCTTACTTGATTTCAATTTTGTCCCTTCTATACCAACACATCCAAAGAATTCAGAGACACATATCGACCAAAGTCGACTGATGCTCTAGGGTTATAACTATCCTTCTTACTGAAGTACTATAGGGTACATTAACTCCAATTAAGAAACAATCGATTACCTAAGCATATATCATGCTTGACTCAAGACACCAAGCACATAACACATAGGACTCTAAATATTTACTCCCATTAAACCCGACACTTGATCAGCTTAGGACACCCGACTCACACAGCCCCATGAAAATCTAGACCAAAGCTCTGATACCACAATGTAACACCCCACTTTTTGACAACGCGAGTGTATTTTTTTTTCAAAATTAATGCCTTACAAAATATGGACCACTGTCCTTTTAGGAATAATAAAAATGATAAATCAGAGTACGAGCTTTTCGAACTAAGTTTTTTTCCATAAATAGGCCCAGCGCAATGCCCAAGGTCATGAAATATTTGACCACTTAAATATAATTGCGTACAGAGTATTTGACAACAAGCAAAGTTCAAAACCACACACACAAATTAAGCATTCAGCTTTAACAACAAACTTCCCAAACAAACACACACAACACTCTGAAACAAAACCCTAAGCTGATCTTGAACTCCTAGCCAAAGACATTCACATCTTGCAAGTCTTCACGACACCAAGATACCTTAACTATCCCCAATTGCTAACAGCCTGGGTGGTCGTTAGTCAGAACAAAATAATAGTAGAGGGTCACGATCTAAAAATAGCATATACGAAAGAATACACACATGCAAGTAATACATGATATATAACAGTCACAATATTTATTTCAATAAATAAAATAATGCACCAATAGCCTAATGCTGACTCTACATGGTGTGATCCCCCTAACCAGGTTCCTCACATGCATGAATTCCGGAATTTAACCTCTCCGCAGAGAGTCGTAGGCACATCCTACTAAAAGGTTCTGCCTCACTAAAAGTGATCTCAACAGACACCAAGGTACTGCCTCACTAAAAGTGATCTCAACAGACACCAAGGTATTGCCTCACTAGAAGTGATCTCAACAGAAACCAACTCAATAAAATTCCGCAGGATTAGGTGGGCTCGTCCTCTAGAGTCCTCACTGGTGCAGTCCTCTCGACATACACACAACTATGATATGCATGAGCACATATATGCAAATGCACCATAATATTTCTCAATAGTCAATTCATATATTCAACAAATCATATGAACTTACATAATCTTCACATATGTAATCATAACCACAAGTCAATTCATATATTTTCATAAATCATATGAAAACACATTATCAAGTTTAGGATCACAACAGAAACACACATCCCCAACCGGGCACACAATCATTCATACCAGCACATATGCATTCAATCATATATAATATCGTTAGAAAGTGCCCTTACCTTAGCAAGCGTCAAACACATTCAACTAACGCTACATGAGAACGGTATGTCTCTCTCTCTCGACTAGGTCTCTATCCCGTTCACACTTTCAACCTTTTAAAATACACCATTTAATTAAGTTAACACTAACCCAATTACATCCATAATGAGGGATTTACCTTGGCCACTTACTTAATCAATTAGGTTTAGATTTTATTTCCCATAAACTAAATATTTTATATTAAGAATATATCTTTTCAAATAGAAAATGAATTTTTTTTCTTAAAAGAATAACATACTAATTCAAAGATTTCTAAATCACTATTTTAAATTCATTTATTATATCAACAATTGGCTCTTGCCATTTTCATTTAAAAGATATCATTCAAAATCCAAAAGTCCTTAAAATGTTATTATTTTCCATCTTAAAATGAATTCATACCAAATATATGATAATTTCTCTTTTGTTTTTCAACAATAATAAGAGCGTTGTTAAAAACACCAACAAATCAAGTAATATAATATAAACAAAGTTTATATGCACAGTAATTTTGTATAGTTAATTAGGACATATTTATATAATATAAATTTTATCTTCAAAACAAAGTAGAGAAATTATAAATCAATTTAAGTCTCACATAATTTTTGTTTCCGTCTAGTCTCAATTAAAATTAGAACAATAAAACTACCATTTATTTCAAAGCATCAGTAAAATCAAATATGTCTCCTCAAAAAAATATAAATCAAACCATAACTTAAAATAAATTGTTATTGAAATAGTTAAACTAAAATATAATACTAAAACCATACTATTTGAAATTAAAATTAAAATATCTTATTATTATTAACTTCTTAAAATTATAATTTATAAAAAATAACATTGACTAATTTAACTCATAATAATTATCATACATTTTTATTTATCATAGTATATACGTTCTAAGTCAAATAACATACAACAAATAAATTATAAATTAGAATAAAAATAGTAATTCCAATTTAGAATCCATTTTAAAAACTTTAACGCAATTATTATCCCATTCTTTCAAAACTATCCCAAATTAAAATAACATTTATTTTAAAGAAATAAAATTAAGGATGTATTCTTTTTAATTAAAAGAAGTGAAGGTGTAGTTATTAAACACAGTAATATATCAAATGGCTCTATAAAAATTGAGAATAAATTATTCTCCTTCCTCGGTTCAATTCTAAATCTATATTTAAAAAAAATTCTAATATACGTAATCTATATCAGGTTCTTATGAAATACAGTACTTCCAAATAAATGAGTTGATACTTTTAAACCAATAATTTCAAAGTCTTAAATAGTTCCAGAAAAGTTTAACCTGTCTCAACATATAAGTGTCATTATTTTCTTGCAAGATCATAAATGACAAACAAGAGTTTATATTACTAATAAATAATAGGAAAATAACTCATACCTAAATAATTTGTGAGCTATCAAGTGATTTAATTGGTGTAGAAGAGAAGAGAATGTGAAAGATTTTTATGTTGTTGTTCTGCCGAGAGAGAGAGAGAGAGAGAGAGAGAGTAAGAGTTGTGTGTTGTGTGAATTATGGATTATCTAATGTTATGTATTTATAAGCTCTAGGCTTGATTAAGAGCCATTGGATAAAATAGTGTTGGAGATAAGCATGCTTCCTAACCATTAGATGTCTCTCTCACACATGCATAAGTAATGATTACTTGAAGGAAAATATCATGATATTTTTTGTTTTCTAAAAATTAAATGATTAATTTAATCACTCTAATGGTAAACGTGTAGAATTTAAAATAATTTGGGCTACAAGATTTTAAGTATACTACATGAAGTGAAAAGAAATACTATTTTACACGAACAAAATTGTAACAAAGGGGACCGGAACGAATAGCAGTTGGATACAAATTTTAAAAATGAATATATGAAAATGATCTATGCGGAGCGAAGTTTAATAAAATAGACTGAAAATGATTAAAATTAAAAATAAAAAAACCCGGTTAAACAGATTCAGGCAGGTAAAATATGATTGTAAATAGCGTCGAAAAAATAAAACGAGATTATCGACATGATCTACGTGTAACATAGATTAATAAAATAGTCTGATACATGTTAAAACTCGAAATATTTTGCCTGCTAATTTTTTGCATAGTGTTGAATTGCTTCGACCGGTCAGCCTAGTAAACTCATATTTAAATGTGGTTAAAATTAGAATATTTTGCATAGATAGTTAGAATTATTAGAACATTGTGCCGATCTTACTAAAGTTTTGGTAGTGTTCTAGCAAGGTCTCAACAACTCGGTGTTATTTATAGACAATTATTTGGATTAATGATCGAAAAACTTCTCACTCCCTTATTAGTCCAAAACCCTGATACTTATTGTTACTTTAAAATTATGGGTCTTACAATGACGAAAACAATACTGCAACCTCATACAGTATGCTTTTGAGCGGACTATACTGACGATGTACAGGCATTGTTTCAATTCCTAAACAGTGGAGATATAAGGATGTTAATCCCTCGTCAACCCCTCTGAGACTAAGAAGTAGAAGTTTCTTTCTTGTACTAATTAAAACCCTTGATCATAACCTGGGGCAGGGTAGTTCTCAGTTAATTTTGGCTGTGTATTCTATTTTAAGAGAATCAGTCAGTACACCTTTCAACAAAGGTTTCAATCACAAGCGTTCATCCACACACATCAAAGAAGTGTTGGAGATGTCAATCAAAAGCCAATAATGGTTCATCAATCATTAAGCAAGGAAGTCAATATATTTCAAAAAATGAATGAATGGAAAAACATATATACAAAGAAAAGCCTGCTAAGTCAAAAATCAAAAAAAGAAGACTTAGGAAAAAGTCAAGGCATCTCGCTGACTGTAAGCTCAAAATAGACAGTTCAGGCAAAAGTTAGGGATATCAAAAAGATGAAAAGAGAAGTCAATAAATTCCTGAACAGCACAATGTTGTGACTACCAAAAGGAAGAAGTGATTGCCATCTCAAAAGTTCTCTTTGCTTGTGAACCACCATCATTATCAAAAGTGAAAATCCAAAAGTCTCTTGGAACCTGAATGCATCAGTTGAATTAACTGAGCCTAGGATTGAAGATCATCACGAAGAGGGGTGGGTACAATCAAATTTTGAGCCTTTATCTTTTGTTTCTTAAACCGTGAACCGAGCCACGTTACAACCCTTAAAAGTCCTAATTGAAGCCTGGTTAGTTCAAAAGCATATTGTCACAACAAAGGTATCCCGACTCCTTAAAGTTTACCACAAATGCTGAGTTGATATCCTGTTCTTTACAAACATCGCGTTTTATAAATATCACGCTTTTACATCTCTTGTTTTAATGTTTTTCAAAAACTCAAGACAAACGTATGCATTGCATCTCATGAATTCATTATTAAACAAATTCTGCTACATAATTTCAAATGTTAGCAATAGAAAGAATTTGCACAGGGTACAACTAATGACTGAAAGTTATCCCGACAGACAATATTACTCCAAGAAGCAATGTCTCCTACGTATACAATAGGCATGACACGTTTTTCCCAATCAATCTGGGGCAATCAAGTCAAGATTCCAAGAATCTCTCAAAAAGCCAAACAGTCAGGGGTATCATCCTAAGTGTGCGATTACTAGGGGCATGTCACTTACAATATACACTTCATAAAGTCCTCGCGAGGTGAAAATCTTCAAGTTCCTACTAGCTGGGGGCAAGGTACACAAGGCATGTTCAACGCTTCGATCAATATTTATTGGTGTTTTCCAATCAATACGAATCCAGGAATGGTAGTTACTATAATACTGGGGGCAATGTTCAGGGCATCCATGCCTTCCTGACTTCACAAGATCATATCCCCACAGAGCAATCCTCAAGAAGAAATCTTCAAATGCTCTCGTCCCGACAAAGACATAGCTCCTCAACAGAGTTCACATCTTTGACATCGTCTGTTCCCCGACCTGCTTCTCTGCTCCAAACATGGTTTGTTAATATCTCAAATCCCCAATCAAGGTATATCAAGTTACTGATCATCCCCAAGCAGAAATCATAAATTCCCAGCTGTGTATCTTCCAAACAAAATCAGGCATCAGAGTCGCAACGACCTAGAGATTTATTTTCTCAATCAAGATACTTCAAAATAGCATAACTCATGTTCATACATCATATATCATAGTTAATTCATAACATACATACGTTTTATGACATATGCATAACACTCTCATTCATTTCAAAAAAATTACAATGCATGCATCACGACATTGCATAAAACTAATGTTTCTTTTGCAGTCTACTTATACATCTTCTAGATATAGTGCAGATATAATCAATTCAACGATTTAGTTCTGACACTCATTCAAGACAGAGATTTAGTTCTGACACCTAATTTTGGATATCTTCCAAAGATAGTTCAGATATAATCAAGATAGAGATTTACTTCCGACTCTTAATTTTGGATATCTTCCAAAGATAGCTCAGAGATAATCAATACGAAGATTTAATTCTGATACTTAATTTTGGATTTCTTCCAAAGATAGCTCAGAAATAATCAAGACGAAGATTTAATTCTGATACTTAATTTTGGATTTCTTCCAAAGATAACTCAGAAATAATCAAGACGAGGATTTAATTCTGATACTTAATTTTGGGTTTCCTCCAAAGATAGTTCAGAAATAATCAAGACGAAGATTTAATTCTAATACTTAATTTTGGGTTTCCTCCAGAGATAGTTCAAGAAATAATCAAGACGAAGATTGAATTCTGATACTTAATTTTGGATTTCCTCCAAAGATAGTTCAGAAATAATCAAAACAAAGATTTAATTCTGATACTTAGTTTCGGGTATTCTCCAGAGATAGTTCAGAGATAATCAAGACGAAAATTTAATTCTGATACTTAGTTCCGGGTATTCTCTAGAGATAGTTCAGAAATAATCACCCTTCCCAAGTCTAATTCAGTTACTACGAACGGTGCTGACATGATCAATCTCCAAAAAACATTTCTCAACATACTAAGCTCAGATTCAACCGGTTTTCCAGACATGTATGGATGCAAATTGGATACATTCTAACGCACGACTCATCCTTCGAGCCTAACGCACGTTTTTCCAGACATCATCTGCTGATGCAAACTAAATTCAGACTAACGCATGACTCAATCTATTCTCCAGAAATGATCTAATGTACGACGTATTCTGGTTCTCAATTCTATCAAGCTGGATGGCATCTTTAAGCCCATCCCCATCATACACCTGGATGGCATCTTCAAACCTATCTCCGACAAAGGTCCCTACTTCAGCAAGGGCAAATTTCTAGGTATTCTAGTGTTCAATCCTCTTCTACCTTTAGATTCCGACTGGCGCACAAACCACTCTACATCTTCAGATATAAGAAAATTGAACAGGGGCAGTTGTCATACCCCAAAATTTGCCCATACTATTTCTCTTATACAAATTCAAATCAATACATAAAGCTCCAAAACACACTCTCCTAAGCAAAAGATCAGAAACTAGGGTTTGGATTGTTCAAAGGAAAATCAATGAATCAATAGCTCCAAGTCTTTCCATCTGATATATGATGTCTCACATTACCTTTACAACAAGTATCAAGTCTCAGCTCAGGAAATTGGTTATTCAATTGTTCAGAAAATCAACAGTCGACTGGGTTAACCTAAAAGTCAATTGTGGTCAAAATAAAGTCAAAACTCCTGATTTTTTTGTCAAGATCCTCATATTGAAGTATCATTCACCATTTGATCAAGTATTGATCTTAGTTCATCAATGAAAGATCAAAAATCAACAAATTAAAAAAAAAAATTAAATTAGGGTTTGTATAGGAGAAAGTCAACTAAACTTTGACCAGCCATAACTCTCACATGGAACATGCAAAACTTTCCATCCAAAGCTCATACTGAAGTAAATTTGATTCTCTACAACTTTGTCTCTCACATGCCAAGTCTAAAAATGCTTCATTTGAGAGATATGGACCAAAACATTATAGGTCTTTTTCAAAAGTCAACCAAAAGTCATTTTTTTCCAAAAGAACACACAAGGAGCACGGAAAAACATTTTGATATGAGACCAAAGAAAATGGTTAGAGGACTCTTCAAGGTTTCTAAAAAGTCCAAGAACTTGGAAAAATGTTGAAGTATGAGGAAATGGCAAGGTGTACAAGTTCACCTATTTGCAAGGGCATGTATGAAGAGAAAAGATCCAAAACTCCAAATATTCCAAATGGGCCTATTTTCTTTTTATCCAATCTTTATCTTAAGCCCATGCATGCCCCAAAACAAGAGCATTGTTATTTTATTAATTATTTTATGGTTTTTTTATCATTTTAAATCATAAATTAATTATATAAAATAATGAAACTAATGGAAGATTTTATTTGTTTTGTTTCCAATCAAATATAATCATCCAAAAATCACCCTTTATGACTGAATTTTCGTGCAAAAGGATAATGAAGAAAACAAATATTGAAATTAGCCATATTTAGTAATATTGAAATCCAATTTCCAATCAAGTTTCAACCATTGATACATGGAGATTTTATTCAATTTGCATTAACCTAATTCTGCTGATATAAGTATTTGACCAACACAAAGCATGAAACGAGAAGGACAAGGATTCTGCAGCCATAAAAACTCTCGTGGAACTTCAAAGTTTGGGAAAAAAAGTGAATTCATGTTTGAATCTGCCAGGGCACTTAAAGAGTTCTGAGGATCGAGAAATACTCCCTGAAGGTTGGTGAAGCGATCTCACTCGTTCGCATGTCTTGAAGTGTCCAGAAACATCCACAAATTGGCCACGGTTAGTATCAAAAAATTTGAATTCAATCTCGTTCATGTATTCATCATAAACGACATGTAAGTATATGTTTTGGATTGTGATGGTATTTGGAAGCTCCCTGTACCCTTTAATTGAAGTTTGAACGCGAATATAATCATGTGCCATTGTTAGGGTTTATGTTCTCCAAATGAGGGATTCCGTATAGTAGCCATGGCAGGTCAAATTAAGGTTGTCATTAGATTCGCAGGGTCGTATATGGTTAATTTAGGTTATCCTTTTGCGTCGATTATCAGTTTATTTGCAGGTTTTGAGGTTAGGACGTATAGCCACGGCAAAAAAAACCGTGGGTAAAAGTCATTACATATTTTCTGCAGGCAACGAACAAGGAAGATGACTTTGGGCGCGCAGCTTTTCCATTTTAATTTTTCTTGATTTACTTTATATTATATTTCTTTTGTTTCATAGTGATATCAGATAGCGAGGCTGGTATAGATGGCCGTGCTCGTTTGGCGTAAGCAGCAAAGCCTGGGTTCGATCCCAAGGTTCCACTTAAATTTTTAAAAAAGCGGATAGAACATCGATTAATGTGTGCCATGCGTATGCTATCATGATGCGCCTCATCATACAACCATCTGATCCTTCTCCTTCAAGATCAAAAGGCCCAGAATACGCCAGTCTATGGTGGACACCCAGAGGTCACCACACTCGATTATCTCAGCTAAGTCATTTTTTATTATTTTTTCTATTTCAATTAAATTTTAAATATTTATTGATTTATTACTATTTTCCTTTTGTTTAAAATTAGTACTTTCATAAATTGTTTATAAGTTTTCTTTAAATTTACTTTTAACCAAAAATTCTTTTAAGTTTTTTATTATATATATAAAAACTATTTATTTTGAACTTTCTTTTTAATAATTAATTTGATTTAATAATAATTCTTATTTAATTTAATTTGTCTAATTGTTTAAGTAAGTTAATACTTTTATTAACTAATCAAAACCGTATTTCACTGATTTAATTAATTGGGTTGAAAACCAATAATTAATTAACACGATTTTATTTATCCTATTAAACTTAGTCAATTTATACCCTAATCAGGGTTTACAAGAACGGGCCTGCACTGAAAAATATTATTTTTCTGTGTCCTTTTCAGGGTTGATTTTTCAGGTGCCTTCTGGCTATGTGCCTGGTCAAGATTCAAAGCTAAGTATTTATTTGTTTTAAAGTCTATTTTGTGTCCTTTTAATTAGGGTTTGCCTTTAAATAAATCTTGCCTACATTCACTTTTCTGCCTCTTCTTTGCCATTTTTCAGGGTTAAACCCGAGGCTTCCTCCAACCGCCAACCATATCAGATCAAATTAAAGCTAAGTGCTATTTTCTGTTTTAAACGTTTATTTATTTAATGTTATTTTTATTTAATTAGGGTTAACCCTAATTAACCCTGAACTGATAATACACTAACCCTATTTTTGCTTGCCATTTTTCCCACCTTTTTAGGGTTTTCCAATTGCCAAAGCTACAAATAGTCGGTAACCCTTAAACCCTGATCTTAATTATTACTTGTGTTAGACCTATAGCATTATTATCCCGCTGGTTTCATTTTCCCTTTCCCCCCGCTGGTTTCTTTTTCCCTTCCACGTATTGCTTTAATTGTATTTATTTATTGACTGCTGTGGTTAGTAATTCTAGGGAGTGCATGCTTGTAATTAACCTAGAATAACTAATTATAAGATAAATATCTGAATCAAATCACGTGATTGTTGCACACACGCACACTCTTGGGGTAGCCTCTCTGTTGCCTGTTGCCTTGTGTTTTTTTGCAGAATAGCCATGTCCCTCGAATACGAGGATACCTCAGCCATGTTGCCTCGGTAAATACAAAGGTCATAAAGTCCCTAAATGATGCTGCCTTCGATACACCAATATGACCCGACCCTCAGAAGTTGCCTACGAAAAGGCTGAGGTATCCTCTGGCTGCCTACGAAAGGCTATTCTGGTTCTTCCCTTAGACTACGTGCCTCTCTATCGCATGGGACAGTCTATGGCGAACGAACTCTCGATGACCCTTCAACCTCCAAATGAAAGGCTTCCTACCCTCTTATGGCATGGATAGACCCTTTCACCCTGAAAGGCTAAAAGAACATTTTTCATCTAACCAGGTAATTGCCCCTAATTGCTTTGCCTTGCTCTGAAACGTTTTCATATTCTTTCTCATAAACCTTCAAAATGGCTACGCTCATTTATGAGATAAAGTCCGTTTTCTATTCTTCTACATTTCTTTTCAAAACGAGCAAAGCAATTAAGAGCCCATGGAAAACCATGGATGTAAGGGGTGCCTTACACCTTCCCTTTACATAATTACCCCACGAACCCTGTTTTTATTTAAAAGGTTTTTCCTGTTCTTTTAGCCTTTCTAATTAATTTGGATAAAATAAAAGTCGGTGGCGACTCTTGCTTAACCGCGGCATTTTGATTAAAGTCAGTTCACCGTATTACAAGGGCATATCGAATGGATCGAAGCCCAACCACAAAAACTCTGGGGTATTATTTCAAACTCCACGAGTGTGCGAAAACAACAATCATAACCCCACAACATTAAGCAGGCACAAAGAAAGTGGAAAAATCACTAAAACGACAACAACGATCCACCCCTCTAGTAGCTAGATATTCTAGAGGCCGCATTGGGTTGGCCCCATGTTGACCTCAGATCTAGTTTTCACCTGGGGAAGGGGAGAAGAATCAGCCTTTGGCTGGGAACCCCCTTGAGACGTTCTATAAAATTTGAGGGAAGACCTCGTAAGTTTGCACGGAGCTCATAACAATGTACTCGGGATTGAACGCATATATCGTAAAAAAGTAAAAATAACACCATATTCAATTCATTTCAATTATACTTTACAACATGCATTGCTACAAAAAAATAGCTCTGAAGGGAGACAACTTCCCATCTTTGAGTATCTAGCCTGGCCAAATCCTCTCTCTCGAAATATGAAGAGGATGGTGGAAATGCTCCAATGACTGCAAGGCATTTTAAAAGGACTCTGAAATAACCACGACACTAGAAGTGGATCACTCGATTAAACATTGAGAAAAAGAGGCGTTTTCAAGATACAGAGCCTCTAAATCTCTTTGAACTACATAAAGAGATACCTGATTAGACAATAAAGTAGTCAGAGTAGAAGCTAGAGATTAATCCTTCATTATTGCACAACTCACCAAAAGAGTTATTATGTCGACAAGAGATTCAGGTAGATTCAGGGTGCGTAAAACATCACCTACCCCCAGTAATAGAAACATAAGCTTTATGTATTTCTTGTAGGTACATATCCACTGAAGTGTCAAGCTACAAACCCTTTACTCTAGCCGTTATTTCTCTTTGCATTGTTGGTCATACAAAAAAGCATTCCAACGTCTGACCCCTCCAATGGCCAGAGAGCAGTAGATGCATGTCGAGTATAACGTGCCAAATTCGACAGTTCTTCCTCAATAGCATGCCGATCTGGTTGGATAATTAGGAACAATATTCTTCTAAAGAAGATGCCTAATGTTCTTTAAAAGGGTGGGGTCCTGACCCTGCCAACTATATAAGAGCCAGAGGACCTGACTCATGCAACGACGACTGGGGATCATTTGAAACATCAAAATTCCTATAGGGCTATGAGGGTGAAGAAGTCCCGACAAGCTGAGAAGCATTTGAAGGGCATGTTGCATTTCATGTTTGTTGGATTCCCCTTCTTAAAAGGAAGAATGCCTCATTATCTTTCAGTGAATAAGTAGAAAATTATTACCAAACTAGGCACATTATGTATAATTTAGTGGAAGACTAATATGCCAAGTCCATCAAAGGCTTACCAAAAATAACCTTCCTTTTCTCCTTAGTAAAAGCCTTCATCAATAGGCGGGTGTTAATGAGTTGTTTTAAGCACTTTTGTGAAGTTTCATCCCGAGGTATGACACTTTTGGGATAACCCAAATCCTTGACAAATCCCATTAGCCGCCTCTTTGGATATAAATCCTCCTGAGATAGGTCGTCTCATTTGTAGACATATAATTCATTCGGCATTAACAAATGCATCCACTTGCCATTCCTTCCTCGACGATGCATGACCATTTCATGAGTCTGCAAGCGGAGTGGGGGTAACCAATAAGAATTGATTTTTGAAATGCTTTAAGCCCTCTAAAAAGGCCCTGAAATGTGAAAAGACGTTTGAAAGCATGTGGCTCATTAAAATCGCAATTCCTCAAGAAGTACTAACGCATTCTCTTGGATTTTAGGAAAACTAAAAAATTGATCGACAGACGAGGAAGACACAACAAACGCTTTCACTATCATACAAAGACAAGGGCTTGGGGAGAAACTACTCTGGGGCCTATCAGATTGACCATCGACCAACCGCTCTGAAGAAGTTATCATTCGTCTGGATTGCTCGTAGTGTATGGGGACTACCTTGAGCATGAGTACATGTGATACGTGCAAAGAATTCATGTAAACAATTTCATTCACTCTTCTCCTTCACTTATATTAACTTGAACGTTAGAGTGTTAATTTTCTTGGTCATCTCCT
Source organism: Vicia villosa (assembly GCF_029867415.1). NCBI lineage: Eukaryota > Viridiplantae > Streptophyta > Magnoliopsida > Fabales > Fabaceae > Vicia > Vicia villosa. The sequence goes on along the minus strand of NC_081183.1, from coordinate 21,989,343 downwards.
TCTCTTCCGCATTCGAAGTTCAAATCCATCACTGTTCATTTCTCCAACCAAATCAAGTTTTATAACAAAGCACTTTTTTAATTTTATTTTAACTTTCCCTTAAGATCATTTTTCATGCATCACAGGAGTACAATTACTAGTTTAGTTGAATATATACATTGTTCCACCAAATTTTGTATGTGTCATTTTAAATTTCTAATTCAAATTCTCATTGCTTTACACCACCATATTTAAACTCAATACGATTTTTCACTTCAGATGCTTTCGGATGCTATTGTCGGCCGTTGATTTTACCTTAAATAAAAAGTTCAAAAAATACCATATTAAAAACTCCTTTTAGTAAATCTTTGTGTTACTGATAAATTTATACAAACAAAAAACCTCAATATCAAAAATTAGTGATATCTTTCTATAGGAATGATGTTAACTAATTCGGAAGCCATTAATTACTTTTATTTGAGTCGCATATTTTCTTTTATGACATTTCCAAGTTTTAACTAAATTTTAGAAAAAAAATTGGTGCTACAATTTTCAGTATCAAATTGATACGATATCTTTATAGACGTTAGGTAACCCTTATTTGGAAGTCATTAATTATTTTTACTTGAGTCATACTTCATTATTTTTGCAAGTTGCATGTATTGACATTTTTCTAATAATACGTAAATTTTAATATAATATTATTACATATTAAAAATAATATTTAATTGAGTAATACTTTTTGGTATAACAAATACAATGTGTCATTTTTTAAACTCAAAATGATTTTTTAATTCGGATGTTGCTACTAACATTTAATTCAAGGGAAACTACTGAAAGATTTTTGTAGGGTTTTTTATACTACTGAAAGATTTTGATGGGATTAATTTGAGAAGAAATAAACAACCAAATATATTTCAAAGATTTAGCAACAACTTTTACTCAAACAATAATAATCATTATATAAATACTTCTCAAGATTCCTTTAGATTTTCTCCTAAACTTCCTAAAACATTACATGATTGGCATTGAATCCCTCATTGCTTAGCTTTTTACTTTCATTTCTGGTCTGCTGAAGTTTAACGGTCCTTCCTTTGTTGGGACAACTTCCATTGTTTTTCATCATTTTCATCTAATATCTCCTGCATGCTTCATATATATATATATATATATATATATATATATATATATATATATATATATATATATATATATATATATATATATATATATATCAAACATATATTACAATCATGGTCTTCTATTATGCAGTAGGCATCACGAAAAGAAACATTAACCTTGAACAATCATAATTCTACAAGTCATACCTTGGAATTCCCTTGATAATCATTCCACTGAGTTTCTTTCATTTTCATTTCATCATCATGTTTAATCTTAGATGCTTTCCAATTCTCTTCAGCAGAAAACTTTCTTTTAGATGCCTCCGCAGCCGGTTTAATATCAACCATCTCGTCATACTTTCTTGATATTTCTTTTAATTCCTTCTTCTTTTGCTTTAAAGTGTTTTCCAAACTAGATTGAAGCATCAAGGCTTTCCTATTATCCTCAACTTCTTTTCCGAAAATAATTTTCAAATCTCCTTTTTCACTGAGGTGTTTGCCAACAACGTCACTGGAGTTATAGTCATCGCTACGTGCTATCCACCCAAAGAGTTTATCTCCTCGTTCCCTTGAACCCAAGTAATCTCTCTTGCCACAATGTTCTTCTTCAAAGCTTCTCTCTAGCGACATAACATTGGCGAAACCATCCCATTCATTTCATTCAATTGTCACAAACTGTGTTTGCCCATTAATATTCCACAATGTATTAACTTTCAGCGGCTGAAACCCTTGAGCAATCAGTTCCTCCTTAATTTTTTTATTACTCTTTCCTACATACTTACGAGAGTCCGGGTCAAATTTTGTAACATTATTTGCTAGAACTACCACCCAAGGCCAGACAAGCAACTCATCTTCAGCAGCATTCTCATTAAGTGACTTAAGAGTATCATCACCATTTGTTCAACTCATTGAAATATCTACGCCGGTAGTGTTCCAAATCACATTCACTAGTATGTTCTTTTTTTCGGTTCATCATGTTGGAAATGTGTGGTTGTTTGGAAAAAAAAATATTGCAGCAGTTGAAAGAAAGAAAGAAAAAATTTAAAGTGTTGATAAAGAAGGTGTTGTTGATTAGTTTAAAATTTAAATAAAGTTTCAAACATTGCACCAGTCCAATGGGAGTGGGCGTGTCGTCATGAATACAAGCGTTGCGTTTGTTCAATTTGAATTAGATTTTTATTATAGTTAGTTATACCAACTCTTACACTTTTTCGTAAAACAATTTTCGCAATTAATATGTTCCTTCCTTGGTGCTATATTCTCTCTACATTCTGAATTTTGATTGGAGAACACTATAAATTAAATTTTAAACCCTATTATATTAATAGAATACTAGATTTTTTTTCGTTATCTTTTTTGCTTCTTTTAAACAACTATATTTGCTTTTACTTGTCTAATATATAATGTGTATTGTTATAATGACACCGATTTTTTTAAACGTTTTTACCCCAAATGATATTTTCAATATTGATCTTTATTCTCGCTTAATTAATATTTATATTTAATATAATTTATTTTGGTTACCGTGGTTCAATAAAAATTAAAACAAAAAATTATTAACATGATATTCTTTTGAAATATTATATATCAAACTTTTAGTATCTCTTTTTAAAAAAATTAGATAAAAGGGCAATATATTTCAAAAAAGAATGATACACAAAAAGGTGGAGACTAGGCCAAAACCCACTCAAAAGTATCTAAACCTGTAAATAGGCAAACCAAGCCTATTTTTTGCATAGTCAGTTCTAATATCAACGGGTAAGGAGTCAAAAAGGGTGAGGGAATTAGATGTGCGGCCTAAATTAGCAAAAATATCCACACAACTATTACCTTCTGTTCTAGACTGGGCCTGGATTTGGCCCAATCCACCTTCGGCCCACTTGCCCTTGGAGGCCAAAACCATCATGCCACCTGTATTAGGTCAACTGTGCTCGGATAACGGGTCCCCGGCTGGAACGCTCCCCCGCGAGCACCTGACGAGGACCTTCCCTATCACTGGGGGTCTCTTCTACCGAGGATCCTTCCCACGAGCATATTTCCCGCCGAGGAGCTATCTCCTCGTGGGAACCTTTCATTTCCAACCCCCTGAATAATACGGAGTCCACGTGGTCCCTAAAAGACCGCTCCCTCCGCAAACTCTGGAGTGGTTGACCAGGATAGAGGGCACTCACGCACCTCCGATGTTTCCGCTCAAGAAACCTGGAAGTCTCCTAATTGAGCCTAGGCATCCAGTCCAATAGCGAGATCATGACCCAACGCTGGGGGCTATAAATACCCTCTTTCATTAGAGGGTCAGGTATTCACTTCTTTCTAACCTTTAGCTTGTACTTTCACTTCTTTGCCCGTCTTCTCACTTTGGCATCGGAGTACCTTGCAGGTACACCCCCCCTTTCACTCCTCGAAGACCCAGTTCCGAGCAGCCCGTGACAATCCTTCTGATCAGGTACGATCAGTGGCGCCGTATGTGAGAACCTAAGCTCCCCCGTCTTTAAAAAAACAAAGATAAAAGCTATTACATCCTGAGATCGTCATGGCCGCCAACACTAACCAGAATGCTGATCCCTTTCACCTCGATCCTCTCATCCACGGTACTGTTACCGATGGACAGAATTGACACCGACTGGAGGGACAGCCACCCACTGCTGACGGGCAAGGAAGACCGAGGCATAAGACCTCGCAACCTAGCAGAAGACAGCAACCTGAAAACATCGAGCAAGCTCAAAACGGTGGGAACGAGCAGCCTCAACCCCATAACAGACCAGAGCAAACTCAAAACCTGAACGAAACTGACGCCAGAGACGGGCAGGTTGCCTCCTCTTTCACCCATACCTCTGAGAGGTAAAGAATTCAATACGAAGACAACCAAGAGCAAGTAGATATCCCCGAGGAAGTCGACTCCACAACCGTCCTCTTACTTAAATAATTGCAGAAGACCAATCGCCTTATTCGGCTTCAAAGTGACCGCATTGACAAGCTGGAAAGGAAGCGACGATATCGTTCACCCACGCGGAGACATTATCGGTCGCGTTTCTATTCTTCCTCACGCTCTCCGCCGAGGAGGACACGTCGATGTTCCCCATCTTCTTCGCGCTCCCCGCCTAAAAGGTACCGACGTCAGAGATCATATTCTCGCTCTCCACCGCGAAAGAGCAAGAAGAGTCAGAAACCCGAGGCCACAGAAACTGGGAGCCTTTCTCCCGAGCAAGATTCCCGGGGGACCTCCAAGGCTGTGTTGAAACCCCCCGAGCATTCCCCTCCCCGGGGCAACCGCAAGAATCCGGGCAAAACGCAGGTAAAACCCCGGCGAAGCATACACTCGACCTCTCCAGGACCAAGTGACGAGGAAGACTTCCGCAACCCCTTGTCCGAAAGCATCCGAAGAGCTCGCCTTCCACGAGGGATGGAAAAACCGCCGACCCTGGACCTATACGATGGAACTACTGATCCCGACGACCACATTCGAAGTATCGAAGCCGTCATGGATTATCACATCGTCCGAGGATCCATCAAATGCCGCATCTTTCTGACCACGCTCAGGAAAGGGGCGATGACATGGTACAGGAACCTTCCTCCCAACTCCATCCACTCTTGGACCGAGCTCAAGGAACTCTTCTTGAGTCATTTCACAGCTTCGTGTCGGCAACCAAAGTCTGAAGCAAACCTCGAGGCTGTAATCCAAGGAATCAACGAACCTCTCCGGGAATATCTCGACAGATTCAACAAAGAGGCCGTCCAAGTACAGACGACCGACTATATGAAGAGATACCTCCTAGAGCGAGGACTCCTCCCCGAATTGATTTCAAGAAGGCTATAAAAATTGAGAAGGTGCACACCATGACACCCTCCTCCACAAAGCCCAAGCCTTCATCGCCTTCGAAGAAGGCAAAGCGGCTGCAATAAAAGCCTCAAGGGGCAATGATGTTGCCCGAAGCTCGAGCCACAACTACTCGGGCGCCCCACTCATGCCCCCGACGCGAACCCGAGTAGTTGTGGCCCACAACTTCATCTTAAAGACAAGATATATAGTGATCGACTGTAAGACCCTCTGCAACTGCATCATCAGGCGCCCCACTCAAGCTGAACTCACAGCCGTCCCCTCGACCGTGCATTTAAAGATGAAGTTCTACATGAAAAGGGGACGAGTAGCCACCATCAATGCCGACATCGAAGCGGCCAGAAGAATATTCGACGCGTCGATGAAGGGATTGCAACTAATCGCCCCTCCCTCCAACTCCAAAAAAAATCCAAAAGTCGAAGACAAGCCTCCTCGAGAAGATCATCAGCAACCAACCAACGTCAGCTCAGTCGACCTCGACGCTCGCTTCAAGAAAGAAGAGCTGATGAACGGTGAGGAATCGCAACGAAAGACGACTCATTCCATCCGACCTATCCCGGACAGCGACTTCGAGCTCGTCCCGCTAGGCGACAATCCTAACAAAGCGGTGAAGATCGGCAAAGACATTCCAAACCCGCCGAAGAAACAGCTCGTAGCATGCCTTCGAGCCAACGCCGACTTGTTAGCCTATAGTGCGGCCGAAATGCCCAGACTCGACCCTGAGGTCGCCTGCCACCATCTCTCCATTGATCCAGCCGCAAAGGCAGTAGTTCAACATAGGCGTCGACAGTCTCCCGAGAAAGCGGAGGCTGTCGAGAAAGTTGTAAAAGACCTCCTAGATGCAAATTTTATTTTTGAGGCCAAGTAATCAACTTGGCTCTCAAATGTTGTACTAGTTAAAAAATTTAATGGAAATGGAGAATGTGCGTTGATTATACTGATGTTAACCGGGCATGTCCCAAAGATGCTTACCCATTACCTAACATTGACAGGATGATCGACAATTCAACCGGTTATAAGTTATTATATTTCATGGATGCTTATTCAGGTTACAACGAGATCCCCATGGCGAGGTGCGACAAGCAGTGCACGGCATTCATGACCGAGTCAGGCAACTACTACTACAACGTACTACTCTGGCCTTATTTATAAGCAAATATTCTCTTTTTAGATTCATTCAATAATGAATGTATCTGGTCTATTATACAGACCAGATACATTCATTATTCAATGAACCTAAAAAGGGAATAATTGCTTATAAATCAGGCCGGAGGGAGTATTGCCCTTCGGACTCAAAAACGCCGGAGCCACTTACCAACGGATGATGAACAAAGTATTCCGAGGAGAGATCGGCGACACCCTCGAGGTATACATGGACGACATGATTTTCAAATATCGAGAAGACGCCGATCACACCACACATCTCGAGCGAGTATTCGAGCACGCCAGGTCCTGCAAGATGCGCTTCAACCCAGAGAAATGCACCTACGGCGTCCGGGCGGGCAAGTTCCTCGATTTTTACTTGCTCGAAAGAGGGATAGAGGCCAACCTGGATAAATGTCGAGCATTATCAGAACTCCCACTCCTAACAATAAAAAATCAATCCAAGTCCTAAACGGGATGCTCACGGCATTATCCCGTTTCATCGCAATATCCGCCCAGCACGCTCTCTCATTCTTTAAGTTACTACGAAAAGAAGCAACCTTCGAATGGTCCGAGGAGTGCGAGCGAGCACTATCCCATCTCAAGCAAGTCCTCTCGGAGCCACCCGTCCTCTCCCGACCTGGAGACAACAAGATCCTATACCTTTATCTAGCCGTCTCAAACGAAGCAGTCAGCGTGGCCTTGATCTGAGAGGCTGAAGACGGGCAGAAGCACGTATACTTCACCAGCAAAGTCCTACAAGGACCCGAGGTGCGATACCAACAAATCGAGAAAGCCGCACTGGCACTAATAATAGCCGCCAGAAGACTAAGGTACTACTTCCTCGCCCATACCATAGTCATTCGAACCGATCAACCCATCAAACAACTTCTCAGCCGACCAGACATGGCCGGGAGAATGCTAAAGTGGTCCCTCGAGTTATCCGAATTTGACATACAATACACGAGCAGAAAGGCACTGAAATCTCAAGCACTGGCAGATTTCGTAGCCGAGATGACTTCAATCGCCATCTCCCCATCCCCCGTCGAGAATAAATGGACCATCTATGTAGATGGCGCCTCAAGCAGCTCAGGGAGCGGAGCCGACATTATCTTAGAAAACTACGAAGGGCTTATCATAGAGGTATCCTTAGTTTTGTTTTTCAACACGTCGAACAACCAGGCCGAATACGAGGCCTTCCTAGCGGGCCTGCGACTCGCCAAACATGTAGGTGCTCGAGAAGTGAAGATCTACACAGACTCCCAACTCGTCGCATCCCATGTCAACGGCGATTACCAAGCCAAAAACGACGTACTCGTCGAATATCTCGCACTCGTCAGAGATAAGATGAAAAACTTTGCAAAGAAAGAAGTCGAGCATACCCCTCGAGAACAGAATTCCCGAGCCGACATCTTATCCAAACTCGCGAGCATGAGGAAGAAAGGCGGGAACAAATCAGTGATCCAGGAAATCCTATCGAGGTCGAGCGTTGATTAGAGCGCACCCCACCTACCAGTGCTCGCTATAGGGGACGACCAGTGCTAGATGACCCCAGTATACAACTTCCTTACGAAGAACGAGCTGCCCACGGACGCGAAGGAGGCTGTAGCGATCAAAAGGCGAGCATGCTCGTACACTGTCGTTGAGAACAAGTTGTACTGACAAGGATTTTCCATTCCTCTCCTCAAATGTGTCGACGCTTCGCAAGCGCTCGAGATATTGCATGAGCTCCACGAGGGGATCAGCGGCCAATACCTTGGCGGCCTATCATTGGCAAGAAAGGCTCTCGGGGCCGGGTATTATTGGCCGACCATGCAATAATACGCCAAAGAGCATGCCCGGAAATGCGATAAATGTCAGCGTCAAGCCGACATGCACTTGGCTCCCCCAAACGAGCTTAAGTCTCTATCATCACCCTAGCCCTTCTCCACCTAGGGAATGGATCTCCTCGAACCATTCTCGGTCGGATCATACCAAAACAAATATCTAGTGGTCGCCGTAGACTACTTCACCAAATGGATAGAAGCCAAAACGCTCGCCAAGATCACGGCCCAAAACATGCTCCGCTTTTACGAACGGAACGTACTCGCTCAATTCGGGGTACTGCAGGCGATAATAATCGACAATGGTACCCAATTCACCAATAGGAAATTCCAAGAGTTTGTATCCAAGCTCGGCACCAAACAACATTTCACTTCAGTGGAACACCCCCCAACAAACGGGCAGGCCGAAGCAGCCAACCGGGTCATCCTCCGAGGATTGAAACGGAGACTCGGTGAGGCTAAGAAAGCTTGGGTCGAGGAACTACATAGTGTACTCTGGGCATACACGATGATACCTCATTCGAGCACTGGCGAAACCCCGTTTAGATTAACCTACGACACCGAAGCCGTGATCCCCATGGAGATCCGAGAACCTTCTCGGCGGACCGAATCACCTCTCGAAGAGGAACTCAACGATGAAGCTATGAGGGAAGAACTCGATATGGTCAAAAAGATCTGAGGAGGGTCTTCCCTCCGAGAAGCCAAATTAAAACAACAGATAGCTTTGCGCCTGTTTACGGTGATTTCCGGTAAACAACCGCTAGTCTTCCAAACTATAATTAATATGATTTGGTTACTCGCAGGATCGACTAGATTGATCCTAGGACATAGTCAAATAGGTTGTTATTCATGATGATTCGAATTATGTCTGTGATCGGTGTGTCTCGAAAATAAGAAATACTTGATCAAACAAATAAAGATTAGCAATCACCTTATGATACACGTAAATATAACATCAGCGAAAAGGAATTTAAAGATAAAATATAAGACAAAACTGTAAAAGTGCAAGAATCTTAAAGTGCAGAAAAGTAAAGTGCTTCGAAGATAAATGACATGAAAATAAAGAGTGCAGGAATGTAAATGACAAAAAATAGAAGGAAGCGTAATAATATCGAAAGATACTTGAATAAAGGAAAATACACATGTATTTAAATTGGTGTTGGTGTCATACGTACATTTCTCAGCGAACTCTTTCTATCCCCTTTTTATGAACACACGAAATCCTAACATTAAGATCCCTATTTATACTAATTTCGATCCTAACGGTCCTATACTAATCTAATGCCACGTTGCTCGCAGAAAATCCAGGGATGCCATCTGTCTTCGTGCGGTTACATAAACTGTTTTGAAATTCAAATCATCCCGCCTGAATCCTCCTTCGACGCGTGGCAACATAACTACAACCGAGAACGCCATGAAAACACGCTAAGCTTCAGTACTTCGCATATTTCGCAAAAAACGTCTAAGTCCCAAAGACTATTCTTCTCAAATTTAGCTTCAGTGCTTACTATCTTTGTCTCGACTTAAACATCATTCTCGAACCATGGCCATCAGTAGCCATTCCCTATCTTCAAAGATGGTCATCAGTAACCACCTCCTTCGACTTTCAGACCTTCGAAGGACATTTCTTCCTAAACGAAATCTTCAGCTAACAAATTGCCCCCAATAAATGCCTGTTTCGAAAAACAAGAGAAATAGGTGTTTCTTGCTGTAACAAGATTTCGTTTTATAGTTCCAAGAGAATTGAATGACGTCATAATCATTTATGATTCTGTTTCCAAAACGTCTTGTCATTTTCAAAGATGTCTTCTCATAACTTACCTTCCCACGTTCTGGTCTTACTTAATGATGATTACTCCTACATACTAGGAGTAAAGCTAATAACTATTCGACCGCCGTTGGATGAAATCAACGTCTGCCGCGTCTAGTGGATTTTACCCAAAAGATTTGAAAGGGTTTCCGTTATACCTTTAAATACCAGAACCTTCACCTTCATATAACTTTTACCTCGCGTTTCTTCATTTCTTCATAGAAAAGAACTTTCCTAACTATATTCAAACCCATTCCAAAAAATCAACCTTACTCATGGCATCTTCCTCAAATGCTTTACAACCAGCTTTGAAATTTCAACAATCTACACAGATGGGGGATCAAGAGTGCGTACCAAACCCAAATTCTGCGGAAGTGAATGCCATTTATGCCTCTCAGGTAATCATTCCTTTTGAACTTTCTAGAAAAACTCATGCTTTCATGGGTCCTTTACCAGGAGAAATTAAGCCTTCTCTGAGTAAATTCTTTCCTGCTTACTATAAAACTAGGCCTTTAGTTAGTAAGAACAAGATAGATGAAGATGGCCGTCCTATATCATCCAGTCCTGGTGATACAGAAGACACTTCGACTGTAACCCCTTCAACCCTAGAGAAAATTAGGTTAATCCAACTGTCCAAAACTGGTTTAGAATACAACCAAACCATGTTAGTAGCATCAGTTCGTTTCTGGGATGCTTCCCATAACACTTTTCATCTCCCATGTGGAATGGTCACCCCCACTCTTTTCGACGTAGCTGCTATTACGGGGCTTCGACCAACCGGAGAGACCTTTGACCCCAATGTTCTGGATACTGATACCATTAATTTCAGCGAAGCAACAGTTACTTACACTACGTTCATTCAACAATATCATGACGAAAACAATGAAGTAGTCTCGGACGAAGAGCATATTGCTTTCTTAGCCTTATGGCTTTCGAGGTGCGTTTTCTGCTCTTAGGTCCATACAGGTAGCAAAGAGGTATCTTTGTATGGCCAATCAACTACACGCTGGAACACAACTGAACCTAAGCCAGTTAATTCTAGGATTTCTCTATGAGAACTTAGGCGAAGCAACAGACCTTGTTAAGAATTATGAATTCGGATCTCTACTCTTTGCTGGTCCTTTCTGGTTTTTGCAACTGTGGCTTAATGCCACTTTCGAAGCTCACCTCCCATTTCGAGGCACTGTCAACGAAGAACATCCAGACATCAAGAATCGAACTGTAGAAGGCACCAGGTTGGCTTCGCTAACTCCTAAAGAAGATACTGGGAAGGTTCGTGAACACTTTTTAGCCTATATCATGATGTTTGCTCAGTGTGATCAATTCAGCCCTTCAATGGCTCCATTTGTGTAAAGGACAGTGGGTCCTGAATGGGTCACTCGAAGGTTTCCAGCGACATCCCCAGACCAACAGACCGAATCTATAACTATTTGGGAAGCTTTTCTTACCACAAGGCTGTTCTATCACCGTCTTCGACCTTCCAAAAGTCAATGTGTTCTTCTCTGCTACCAACCAAATTTGGTGTCGAGACAACTTGGATTGGTTCAAATAAAACCCAAATGCCTATATGAGAAAAGGAACCATATGTGCTTACACACCTTGTACCTAACTGAAGATGAGTGTGAGACAAAAATCGCCAGATACACCGACGTTACCAATCTCTCTCCTATTCCTTTCGAACCTGCCTTTTATTCCACTCCAGATTTTAAAAAATGGTGGACAGATTACTACACCATGCAAATCTTCGATGCAGAGAGCCTTACTCGTGAACTAACTGAAGCTTTTGATGATGTGCATGAAAAATTTCACAAAGGTACTTCAACTCATATTAAAGAAATACAAGCCTTTCAAAAATTCTTTGAAACCGTTTACAGGCCTGATGATCTTAGTCGGACCGTTCGTGAAGCTGCAGTCATTTTGCGCGAAAAGTTTTCTAATAAACTGGATAAGTTGAAACTGCCCTCGTCTGTTCGACTAGAACTGCGTTATGAAGTGGCTTTCAAACTTAATCCTCCGAAATTTCCCCCACTGCCAAGTGCTGATTTTGGTGTGGCTTTAAGTCCTCCTATCCCAGACTGGTTCGTGTATGGGAATGCTTTTAAAATCCTCCAGGAAAGCACTAAAAAACACGCTGAATGAGTGGTCCCGACTAAGCATACCCTGGATACTTTCAAAGGACACCTTCATATAGATCTTGAACATGTTCGTTTCTTGACTCCAATACCTGAAGGTTTGGGTTTAGACAACTTTCGACTAACTTTTCTCTCTTTTGGCCGAAATACTGATTCCAGTTTCAACTACAGCCGAAGCTCGAAAAAGAAAGATCAAAGAAGCCGCTACACAAAAGGATTCTGGAGTTTCGAAGAGCAACAAGGCCAGTAAGAGTGATTCTACCACAACCGGCAAGAAACCCACGGTACATACGCATTTTACATTCCAATTGTTATACCCCTATGGATGGTACTTACTTTGCTCAATTCATATTCTTCAGACTTCGAAACCTCCGGTGCACTCTAAGCGAAAAGATCCTCAAACCGTTGTTTCAGATGATGTTGACAAATCTCCTCCTCGCACCAGGCAAGGTGATAACACGATTTTATATCGTATATTTAGCCTGAAATCCATAGATATTTATAGCACTTTCCGTTTATTATGTTGATTTATTATGATATTACGCGAGTATTTGCTTTGTTTCAGGTTTTACACTCTTATAATGACTATTTGTGAAAAGGAGAAGAAATGGAGCCAAAACGACCACTATTTACGCCTAAAAGATGAAAAATGGTGCTGAAATGAAAAGGAGGTGCAAATAAGGCCCAAATGTGCTAAAGAGGACCCAAAGGCCCAAAAGAGATAATCCAGCCCACGAAGGAACCATGTGCGTGGCCCAACTAAATTCTACGAAGAGGAGACGCACGTCTCCATCGTCTCATTGGCCACGCCAGCAAGGGGAGACGCACGTCTCCATTCCCCTACTTTTTCTCCACTTGAGACGCACGTCTCAAGTCATTCAAAGGAACTTCCTGAAGAAGCGGAGACGCACGTCTCCAGGTCCAAGTCAGCTGAGTCCCTCTTTTCACGCAACGCAACTGCAAAGCATCCCTTATAAATAGAAGCAGTCACTTCAGTCCAAAGTGTCTGATTTCCTGCTAACAAAGTGCTTCCGAAATTGTACCGTACCGGAAATTGTTGTGAACCTTTTATAAATCTAGCCTTACGTTAGATTTATCGCCTTTTATTTTCCTTGTGCTATTTTTCGTCCGTTTAAATTCTGAAGAACGATCCAGCCAACCTGTGGTGGAAGTTCGGTACTTGAAGATTCAGTTTCCATTAATTTAATTCAGGTTTAATATTTATTGTCTTTATATATTCATTTGCATGATATATTATATGACTATTAACATGCCTTTTATTATAAGCCAAATTGATTTATGCATGCTTAACCGTATTAATATGTCTGGCTAAATTACTAAGGTATCGGTATGTAGAGTAAGTTAACTGTGGGATCCGAAATAAATTGGCTTAATTATGTTTTATTAAATATCACTTGTTTTTGGTTTGTATGTCTAATTTAATTAGTAAGTCTTAAAATCAATAGAGCGAAAGTTTGAGGTCTTAAGACAGTCAAAGGTTAAAATCAATAAAGCGAAAGTTTGAGATCTTTAACCAGATAGTAGACACAGGACATTAGTTTTAAGGATGGCGAAAGCGTATTAAAACTAATTGGGACTTATTTATTTTCAAAAATTGTTTTTACATCCGAGCGGGATGGCGAAAGCGTACGTTAGGGATATTAACTTGTTCCGAGTCAATAGAGCGAAAGTTTGAGATTAGGAGATTTAAATAAATAAAAACTTCATAAAATAGGCATTTTATTAATTACGTTGTTTCCAAAAAGCTTTTCTAAAATCTAATGGGATGGCGAAAGCGTACAATAGGATTAGGATAGTAATCTGAATCAATAGAGCGAAAGTTTGAGACGAGGATTTTTAACCAATTGAATTAGTAAAGATTTTTAATTAAATTATGCAAGAGCCAATGGACCTTTGGATCACCTTAAGTTAAACGAAATACATACTGATATCTGTCTCTTATTATATTCTTTATTTCTCACAATCACTCTCCCTTAGGAACAATCAAAATTTTAGTAGCCCTAGCTTTACATAGTAACCTTAGATAACGGTAGATCAATTCATAGTCCCTGTGGATTCGATATCTTTTAAAACTACACGACACGACTGTGCACTTGCAGTCATCAGATTTATAGACACGTAAAGTCGCGATCACAAGGACACAAGAAAAGACAAAAGACTGTCACTCCTTCAGGCAAAGAAAAGAGGCTTGGTTCTTCGAAAGTTCCTTCACCAGTTGATAAGGTATCTTCTGAAGAATCACCTTTGAAAGGTGGTAGTAACATCCTTGTGGTGGAGAGCCACAACTCGAGCCCAGATAACATTCCAACCAAGGTATTTGGATCTCATAACATAATCATTTCCATAAATTTTAACTTAAACAACTAAGTTAACAATTTACCTTATGATTGTAGGATGATGCTGGCACAGCCACTTCTGGCCTCAAAGCCTTCAATCTTACCATCGACCTTAATGGTCTCCAAGGTAAGTGTACATTTTTCTTACGACAAACAGATTTCTTGCAATCTACCCATCATAATGTGTCTCAATTACTTAATGCAGACAAATCTCACGTGCTTTCACCAGTTGTCGAAGATGCTCAGCCTTTAGCGACCATCATTCCCAATATACTAGTCAAAGAAAGCCAATCAACTGATGATTCTCCACCTACTCATCAGAGCGAAAAAGCAGATCAACAATATTCAGGTAGCCACAATGCAGCTAGTCATCCAACTGGTAGTGAAGATTCTTTATCTGAACAAGATGTTATGGAAGAAACCTCCAAGCTAGCCATAGTAACTCCTCACGAAACTACACCTTCTGGGACCATAATTTCCCCTGAAACTACTTCGACACCTGCCCCAGCAAAGCCCACTCCTTCAGAATTGGAGCAGCTTAAACAAAATGACCCTCTTAGCTTCCTCAAGGCTATGATGAAAACTGATAACATTTCGCCTTCGGAGCTTGAAACTTCTCCAGTTGTTCAGCCACAATCTGGTAATAAAGAGGATACTTCTGTACTCCTTCATCAGATAAAGGAAAAGTTCTTCGAAACCAACCTCGTTGAAATTATCAGCAAGGATCCTACCAAAAGTCATGGCTTGAATCAACTTCTAAAAAAGGTGGATCTGCTTCTAGTTTCGAAAGAAATCTCAGAGGTGATCGTTTTGCTGGGTTCTCTGATCGAACAACTTCAATCAAACATTCTTCGCCGTCACACTATTGAGGAACAACTTACCACGAAGATGGCTTCTCATAGTTCATCTTGGAAAGCCGCTACTGATGCGTCGAAAAAAGGTGATGCTCTCAAGCTTAAACGCTCATAGAAACAACAAGAGTACGATGAATGTGAGCAGAATATCCAATCCTGGAAACAAGAGATTGTCCAGCTTGAAGAGAAGATAAAGGAGGCTGAATCTCGTAAGGCAACCATTCAACAATCTAGTGAGCAAGAATTGACTGAAGTTGCGCGTTTAGGAATCCAACATTTCGAGGCTGCACGAAAACTAGTTCCCGAAATTGACAAACTGAAGAAACAAAGGGCCCTGATTGAACTTCAGATGTCTTCCTGGGAGATTCAGTATTTGAAGATAAAAGACACTCTTCCTAGGGATTTTAATTAGTCCTTTTCGCATCTTGTAATGACTTTTTTGTAATGCACATTAGTTTATCTTGTAATTGAATTCCACCAGGAATATATCTATGTAGACCTTTTGTTTGCCAGTTTACACATTCCACTCCATTTTGAAATAATCATGAGTAATACTCTGGCAATTCTTCAAATCTTGTCAAAATATTTTTAGTTGTCACAGTAATTTTAATAAATATAAGCACGTGACCTGACTATCCTTCGCATTCCTTTCAGTCTAGACTTGACGTTTCCACTCCCCTAGCCATAACCATTATTAAAAGATGACGTCACTTTCTTCAAAACGTCTTTTTTAAGACGTGCGTGCACCAGTTTCTCATGATTACATTTCAACTTCCAAGGGCGGGAAACAGCGGAAGCCATAACTCCTCTTTGGAATACCAAACGCAGTCTAATCAATCATTAAAAATAAACCGTTCCTCTATTGCCTCAGGTCTATATAAAGGTTCAATATCACACTTCTTCCTTCACACTTATTTGAAACCTTTGCTCAACAGTTTGTTTCTCTTTCTCTGTTTCTCAGAAACATAAAGCCTAAAAACAAACCTTTTTAACCTTTTTCTTCTCTCCATGGCGCAACCTCTCACTTACAACAACATCAGAGCTTGCATAAAGAAAGAGTTCAAGCTTTCTGAAGAAGAGTTAGATGAAAACTTCATCAGCATTGGTGCTCTCTTCGCCAATCAAGAACTTGATTTCTACTATGAAATCTTGGAAGGACCAGTCTATCCCAACATGCTGGCTGATTTCTGGATGTTTGCGTCTTTACGTATAGATCCAGAGGGCAGAACTACCATAGTCTCTGAAGTTCGACGTGCCCAAATTAGAATCACTCCTTCTACCATCTCTAACTTGATGAGATGCAACAACTCAGGTGAAACCTTTGATGATAATAGCTTCAACATGACGACTCATCTTCTGTTGAGGACTCTCATGGACAATGACCCTTATAGTGCCAAGGTCATCAGGGTTTGGCATCAACTACTCGTGGGTAACTTTCAACCACGAAACCATGACCAAAACAACATCATCGTGGATGACTTGGAGTTTATTCTCTGTGCCCTTCGTGGGAAGAAAATCAACTTCCCTTTAATGATCTTTAAAGGGCTTGCCGAAGCCGTTTCCATGGTTTCTTCCCGTCAAGGGGTTGTGACCTGTCTTCCATATGGAAGGCTCTTGTCTTACATATTCCTTAAAAAGGGAATAGTGAGAAGGATGCGCAACTCTGGGTCCATGAATATGTTCGAGGCGGAGAGCTTGCCCCTGCTACCTTTGGAAGGTTTAGACTAGAGGATCAACTAGGGGGTGTCTTAGTTTAGGTTTTCATCTGTTTTAGTTTCTTTTTTGTAATCTTCCATGTTTTGGACACTAAAACTCTTGTCATGCATGTATCCACTTAATATTTATGGAAGATATTTTGAAATTTACTCGTCTTCTTCTTTTAATTTTTTTGTTGTTGCTATACATGCTTGTTTGGATAACAAATCCATTTTGGTGTTAGTTCAACTATTTTGGCTTATGTAGTATACTTTGATATCTACGTCTTTGCAATCTTCACTTCATGCATGCTTGGTTTGTATCTCTTCAGATACTTTCCATTTACTCTCAAAATCCTGCGATCTTCCGCTAACTCTTCTATCTCGTAAGCGTTATTCGAAAATACTTTCAAGATTCGAAAGGGTCCCTCCCAGTGTGGGGACCATTTACCAAGTGCTTGATTCCTTCGATCTATGGGTAATATAACTTTCCAAACTAAGTCGTTACTGCTAAAAGTTTTATCTTTCACCTTCTTGTTGTATGCTCTAGACACTCTTTCTTTTTGTCTTTTTATCATCTCCAATGCTCGAAGTCTATCCTCGTCCAGATCTACTAATTCATTCATCATCAATTCCCAATACATGTTATGAGGGATTTCTGCCTGTCTTTGTATCCGAACTGACTGCAAATATATCTCAACTGGGAGTACTGTGTCATGCCCAAATGTCAATTGGAATGGCGTAGTGTTTGTAGCTTCTTTTGGAGATGTTCGGCAAGCCCAAAGCGCTTGGTCCAAAGTTTTGTGCCAACTCTTAGGCTTTTTCCCCACATGTTTCTTTATGAGACTAATTATTATTTTGTTTGCTGCTTCGACTTGTCCGTTTGCCTGAGCATAATAAGGTGTAGAAGTGAACAATTTGAAACCCATTTCTTTGGCGAAGTCTTGCATTTTCCGCCCAGTGAATACTGATCCTTGGTCTATGGTTATACTTTCTGGGATTCCAAACCTATATATGATGTGTCTTTGAATAAACTCAATCACAGCCTCTCGGGCTACATTCGCCAGTGGTATCGCTTCCACCCATTTTGTGAAGTAGTCTATTCCTACTAGTATGAATCTTTGACCCTTAGAGGACTTGGGATGAATTTCTCCAATTAAGTCTAGTGCCCAACCTCTGAAAGGCCATGGTTTTATTATTGGGCTTAACTCATTTGTGGGAGCGTGTTGAATACCTGCATGTTCTTGACATTCTTGACAACCTTTTGCGAATTCTATGCAATCTTTTAACATAGAAGGCCAATACATTCCATATCTAAACAAAAGCCATTTCATTTTGTGCCCTTATTGATGTGCCCCACATGCTCCACTGTGTACGCTTGAGAGGGCCAAATATGCTTCTGCTTCACCCAAACATTTTAACAAAACCCCTTCAGGAGTTTTCTTGAACAATTCGTTCCCCATCAGAAAATATGACAAGGCTCTATATTTCACCTTTCTATCCGTGTCTGTCGAAGGATTTTTTAGATAGTTCACAATTGGACTTCTCCAATCTGTGTCTGCTAACGAGTCTATATTTAACACTTCAAATTCTTCTTTGCTAGCAAAGCCTAATTGTGAATTTTCCAGGTCACTTGGGGAAAGTTTGGTAGCCATTGATTTTCCTCTGACTTCGATCAGTTCTTCTAATTTTTCTTTTGATACCCTAGATCCTGAGGCTAACTGTGCCAAATCATTTGCTTCTTGATTCTTGGTCCTTGAAACGTGGTTTAACTCCACGTATTCGAATTTTTTAAGCAGCCTATTCGTTATGACAAAGTAAATGATCAAGTTTTCTTTGATGCATTTGTACTCCTTTTTTATTTGCTTAATAACTAGTTCGGAGTCTCCTCTAATTTCGACTCTGGTTGCCCCCAATTCTAACAAAGCTTCAAGTCCAACAATTAGTGCTTCATATTCAGCTTCGTTGTTGGAGCATAACGGACCTTCAATCTTATACTTGAGCTTTGTTGGAATTCCATCAGGAGAAATTATCAATATTCCAACACCAGTTCCTTCTCTATGAGTCGAACCATTGAAGTATAGCTTCCAAGGCTTCAAATCTACATGTTGTTGAGGATTCTCAACCACTGCATGGTGAACAATGAAATCTGACACAATATGACCTTTCATTTCCTTGAGAGGTTGAAATGTTAGTGAGTACTCAGTAAGGGCTAAAGCCTATTTGCCAATTCGACTGTGCAATATTGGCTTTGATAACATATGTTTGATAACATCATAATGAGACGAAATATAAACATCAACTGGCTTTATATAATACTTGTGTTTGATACAAGAGAAATATAAACAAAGGCAGAGTTTTTCTATTGCGCTATACGTAGTCTCTGCATCATTGAGTACTCTAATTAAATAATAAATGGCTCTTTCGATGTCGTTTTCATCTTCTTGTGCTAACATACTGCCTATTGTATTATCTGAAGCTGAAATATACAGGCGCATGTGCTTCTTCCCATTTGGGGGAGATATGATTGGTGGATAGATCAAGTATTGCTTGATTCTATCAAAAGCTTCTTGATGTTCGACACGCCATTCAAACTTCCCTTCCCTTAAACGAAGTAGAGGGGAGAAAGCTTGCGTGCGTCCACTCAAATTAGAGATGAACCTTCTTAAGAAGTTTATCTTCCCCAGCAAGGACTGCAATTCTTTCTTCGTGGATGGAGGCTTAGTTTCCATAATAGCCTTCGTCTTATTTTGGTTAATTTCTATCCCCTTTTTATGAACCACGAAGCCCAGGAAATCTCCAGCCTGCACAAAGAAAGCACATTTAAGGGGGTTCATCTTTAAGCCATGTTTTCTCATTCTTTCGAATGATTGGCTTAGATGATCGAGATGATCGTCATCTGAGACAGATTTAACAATGATGTCATCTATGTATACTTGCATGAATGTTTCTATAAAATCATGAAATATTGAATTCATTGCTCTCTGGTAGGTTGCCCCAGCATTCTTTAAACCGAAAGGCATTACTACCCACTCATAGGTGCCTATTGCCCCTGGGCAACGAAAAGCTGTTTTAGACACATCTTCTTCTGCAATGAAAATCTGATTATAACCAGAATATCCATCCAACATACTTAGATATTCGAAGCCTGCGGCTGAATCCACTAACATTTCTGCCACAGGCATGGGATATTCATCTTTAGGAGTTGCTGCATTCAGATCACGAAAATCTATGCATACTCTTAATGAAACATTCTTTTTAATAACTGGTACAATATTAGCAATCCATTCGACATACCTTGTGGTTCTGATGAACTTACACCGTAGGAGTCTTTCGACTTCTGCTTTAATCTTCGAATGAATTTCTGGTGCGAACCTTCTAGGAGTTTGCTTGATGGGCTTTTTTTCCTTCCTTTATGGGTAACTTCAATTCGACCAAATCGCGCCCTAAACCAGGCATCTCGTCGTAATCCCATGCAAAGCAATCTTTGTTCTCCTTCAACAACGCGACCACTTTTGACTTCAGCGTTGGCTCTAGTTTCGCACTGACGTATGTTACCCTCTTTTGATCTCCATCTCCGAGATTTACTTCTTCGAGTGGATCTTGGGCTAACATCTTGATATTTTATCCCATTGGGTCCTTCTCGAAACCCAAAGGCTCTTCGTCGTAGATTGCATCCAATCTTTGACCTATCTCTTCTCCTGAAATTTCTTCGACTGGGACTGAATCTTCAGGCACGTGAGGGATCGTATTTATCCCCAAATCTGGAGTTTCTTCCTTTTTTATACCTTCATTAATTAATATGTTTGACAACTCGGCTTCGAGAGCCGTCTTTCTTTTAATCTCGGCTACGTAAGCCGAAATCTTTTCGAAAAATGATGACTCAGACCTCATCAACTTCATTATCCCAGCCTGTTGGCCGTATGGTCGGATAATGCTCCGTTGATGGGGTATCTTCTGGGCCATCCATTATTTCCCTATTCCACTGGAAACCATTTGTGTGCAAAGACAAGTTATACAATGCATGTTCTTGTTTGGGGTGTATATGTCTTCCGCAGCGTGACAAGGTCTTATGTTTGTCAGGTTTCTATCGAAGTTAGTCTTATTAACTTGGTTAACTTCAGCCATGTAGTAGTTCTGGTCTCCCTCAATATTCTCCACTATGCCATCTTCTCTCCAAATAGTTAACCTTTGATGCATTGTCGAAGGCACAGCAGCAACCCCATGGATCCATTCCCTTCCGAGCAAGAGATTATAATTTGCTTTCGCAGGTACGACCATAAACATAGTTGGCCTTGTGACTGATCCCACCGTGAGATTCACTTGGACAACTCCCAATGTTTGCCCTATTTTTCCTTCATAGTTAGACAAAACCATATTATGTGGTCTTATATCAGTATCGAACATACCTATTCTTTTCAGCATGTATTGGGGCATTAGGTTCACTGCTGCCCCTCCATCTACCAGGACTTTATTAATCCCAACATTTTCAATCTCAGCCCTTATGTAGAGTGGCTTCAAATGGTTTCGCATACCTTCATCAGGTTTTTCGAAGAAGGCATTCTGCTCTTCGACTCACCATTGTTCAGCACGTAGTAACACACAGGTTTGTGTTTTGCCATCTCGTCGACGTCAGCTTCTTCACAGTATTCTACTTCATTTTCTTGATTAAACTCATGAGGGAGTACAGATACCACATTGTAGTTCATGTTTATAGATGATACCCCATCAGAGTCAAAATCATTTGTGATTCTATCATCTTCTTTCCAGAGGTTGGAATGACCCCTTTCCTCTTCTTTTTCATTTTCAGAATCGAACAACTTGCGCTCGAGCAGAGGTTTACTCGTCCATTCCCCCTGCATTGGGATTTGATTGCTACTTGTCTCTCCAACCTCCCTTGGTCTGACTTCCCTTTGGGCTTTCTTCATTCTCTGATGCCTTCTCCATTGGGATCTAGACATAGGGTTCTTACCCTTGTAGTTTTCCAACCTATACATCTCTCGATTGGAAGTTTGGAATTGCTTTCTATATGCCATTGCAGTTCTTCCTCCTTGGTTCCATCTTCGCCATTTGTCAGTTTTGGCACCATCATGCATCCATCTATCCTTGGGCATGTTTGCAGGAACCTTGAATGTAACTCTTCGAGCTCTAGGGTGTGGACTGTCAGGCCTTCTCGACGGGGTTCGATTATCGAAACCAAATAAATTAGGACGAAGCCCCTGAGTCTCCCGGCCCATGTACAGATACGCCCTTTCGAATGATCCTGCCAGCAACTCGTCATAGACTGCACCACATCTAGGGCATAGCGATACTTCAGAATTGTCACTGTGGCACCTTACCAAAAAACCTACCACTGGGCGTGCCAATTTGTTTACGGTGATTTCCGGTAAACAACCGCTAGTCTTCCAAACTATAATTAATATGATTTGGTTACTCGCAGGATCGACTAGATTGATCCTAGGACATAGTCAAATAGGTTGTTATTCATGATGATTCGAATTATGTCTGTGATCGGTGTGTCTCGAAAATAAGAAATACTTGATCAAACAAATAAAGATTAGCAATCACCTTGTGATACACGTAAATATAACATCAGCGAAAAGCAATTTAAAGATAAAATATAAGACAACACTGTAAAAGTGCAAGAATCTTAAAGTGCAGAAAAGTAAAGTGCTTCGAAGATAAATGACATGAATATAAAGAGTGCAGGAATGTAAATGACAGAAAATAGAAGGAAGCGTAATAATATCGAAAGATACTTGAATAAAGGAAAATACACATGTATTTAAATTGGTGTTGGTGTCATACGTACATTTCTCAGCGAACTCTTTCTCTTAACACTTGATACTTGAGCAATATGTGAGTGATTTGTACAAAATGAACACACGAAATCCTAACATTAAGATCCCTATTTATACTAATTTCGACCATAACGGTCCTATACTAATCTAATGCCACGTTGCTCGCAGAAAATCTAGGGATGCCATCTGTCTTCGTGCGGTTACATAAACTATTTCGAAATTCAAATCATCCCGCCTGAATCCTCCTTCAACGCGTGGCAACATAATTACAACCGAGAACGCCACGAAAACACGCTAAGCTTTAGTACTTCTCATATTTCGCAAAAAACGTCTAAGTCCCAAAGACTATTCTTCTCAAATTTAGCTTCAGTGCTTACTATCTTTGTCTCGACTTCAACATCATTCTCGAACCATGGCCATCAGTAGCCATTCCCTATCTTCAAAGATGGTCATCAGTAACCACCTCCTTCGACTTTCAGACCTTCGAAGGACATTTCTTCCTAAACGAAATCTTCAGCTAACAGCGCCATAACGCCAAAGTTATCAAACGCGAGTTCGAAGTCGGCGCCCTAGTGCTCCGCAGATACATGAAGGACTCACGCGAGGGCAAACTCGCCCCAAACTGGGAAGGCTCATACCGTGTTTACGATAAAACCGAGAATGGCGCTTATTATCTCGAAAACTTCCTCAAAGAAAAACTTGTTCGACCTTGGAACGCTGAAAAACTAAGACGCTACTACAGCTAAAAGCAGCTAACACTCCCCGGTCGCCCCCTCCGAACACAAAGGGCCGACTTGGCACGGACTCGCGTCATGGTACGGACGCGATCACTCCACGACAACAATAGTCGGAACTCACGGCTGAGAAATAAAACCGACCACTCGGAGAACCCTACACCTAGGCCCCCGTGGTAGTACCTCCACGGCAGAACCCCAACTCGCGATGGGACCGTTCACGCCACGAGCACTTGACTCCGACCGCGGTCTCATACTCGCTCATTGCGCATACCTGCTCTACACACCCGGGCCATACACTGCACGTCGGGTAACTCAACCAAAGCCGAGCATAGTCCAATAACAAAATATCTTTAAGTATGATATCACTCGCCCGGATTGCGAAACACAACCCGATCACATATCCCAGGTATCAACAAAGATTTTAAACGCAAAAAGAAAAGTTAAAACATAAACAGAACTTGCAGAAGTAAAGCATTAAAAGCCGGCCAAATTGACCGGCGATATCCGAATATTACAAAATATGACGGGCACGCAGGCCCCAAAAGTTATTTGGGCATAGCCCAACATACAAACAACAAATGGCGCACAGGCCAACAAAAGGACGGGCACGCAAGCCTAAGTTAACAAAACTAAGATTACTCTTCACCATCGGGAGACTCGGGCACCAGCACCCCGTCCATAATCTTTGACGAGATTCCAATGTTGTCCTCCTTCAAACTCGGGTTCAGAAGCTTTAACTGCCGAACTGCACAGTTGAACCCAGCTTGAGCCATCTCAACAAGGTTTAGCTTCAGCCCATCTATCTTTTCAACAAACTCGGCTCTAGACTTCAGCACGGCCGCATCTTCGAACTCCCCGACCGATTGTGCCCATTCCCGTTGAAGCTCGACAACCTTTTTCTTTTGCGCCTCAATCTCCTCGTCCTTCTGCTTCAAAACCCCATCAATCTTCTTCTTCAGCTTTTCCCGGTCGGCTTTCAATGTTTTCACCTAATCCTCGGTAAGCTTTCTGCCTGACTTTGCTTGTTTCAAAGCCTCGGCAGAAAACAGGCTATTCCTAGATAACACCTGGGCCATCCCCAAAACCCGCATAACGGCGGCCCCATCACTCGCTAGCTGCTTGAGGAGAGCCGGGGATCCCAACTTTTCTACCCGACGGGCTTCGTTTGGAGAGGTTTCCATAGGGATTTTTTCAAAATAACCTCCATCTTTGAAGCAAGGAGGCATCACAAAGGCTCGGTCAGGCCCTAGGCTCGACGTCTCTTCACGAGCCGGTTCGGCATGACGAGCCTTCTTTGGAGTCTTTTCAACGTCCAAGTTCACCCGGGGCGAACTGGCCGAGCCTGTGTTGTCGCCAACACCCACCCCCCAGGCTTTCTTCTCTCGCAGCTTCCTCGCATCTTGGGTTATCATCTTCAAGATCTTATCTTCCTTCATCGGCATGGCCTCTGAAAAAGAAAACAAACGAGTTAGCAATAACGTCAAACAAAGGAAACAAACAAGATAATTAGCCCATGTATAACCTAATAACGCACGGGCTTCCTCGGGGGTCTGACACGATAATAGGGCCTTCGTATTAATTGCCCGCGGCTCTACCTTCGGCACACCATTCTCGTCCAAGACGGGTTCCCCGCTCCTCGTCACCCACTGCGACATTGTGAAACCCTCCACATATTTACAAAGAACCAAGTACGAGGCTGAATCCTGCTCGTCCAGTTCCTCATCTTCCCAAGCATAATTTTTAAGAGGAGCCGAGAAGTGGCCCTTCCACCAAAAGAATGGGAATGAGGTACATAACTCCTTTATTACTTGCCCGTTCTCGTCCCTCTCCGGGGCACCAGCTTCATCTCGCACCTCCACTAAATTCGACAAAGCAGAGTAGGCATCTGGGCTGTGTGGGCGGACGAGGAAGTAACGGTCTTTGAAATGTTTCACCGAGTCGGTATACATCCTAAAAAGTTTTCTGTCGGCATTCCTAAACGAGACCCAACTGTAACGCCTATCCGCAGCCTGCCTTTGGACTCGGAAGCAGCGGCCAAACAAAGCGGTCGTGGCGCCAATACCCAATTAATCGCAGACGATCTCGAATTTCCCTATGAAGGCGAAGGCGTTCGGATGCAGTTGAGATGGGGCCAGAGCGAGAAACGCCAACAAGGAAGTTTGGAAACCAGAAAAGGGCAAACGAAACCGAGCTCCTTAAACACATACTCATACATGGCAAAATTGTCCCCGTCGAATCGAGAACACACTCGCTCGTCACGAGATGGGCAACCAACTTGAAAATTCAACTCATCACCATCTCCCTGGGCCTCGACTTCGCTAAATGCCCCGCTTAAAGATTCGGTGTATTGGGAGACAACCGACATAGGCTCGTCGGCTACCCAATCTAGCTCGACCGCACACTCATAGCTAAAGAGTAGCATCAGAGAAACGCCCCCCTCGGCCTCAGAACCGGCTATGGTCCCGAGAGGCGTACTTTCCACCTCGATCATTTCAACGTCAGAGCTACTTGTTACCGTGTTATCTGAGCAACTGGCCCATGAGCTAGATTCCGAGCTGGATCCCAAACTAGACCCCGGATCGGATTCAGCTGCATGCAGAAGGAAAAAATGAATTCGACGGTTCATCAAATCCACCCTTCCACCGCAACACAAGTGAAAGGGTAAAGCAGGAGCGGCAGAGCCCCCTGCTAAACCCCTCATCGAGGATACGCCCGACCGCCAGCTGAGGACTCACGCCAGAACTTAACAAAAGGGGACATGAATACAGCGATCGAACCCGCGGAATCACCCAGCATCAGCCGGAAATATTGTCCAACCCACAAACTGACCCCTGGGCATCGCTTGGATAACCCGAGGAGAAAGTAACGACTGCAAACAGGGCACAACCGACGTAGACGGCAAAAACAACGAAAGTGTGCAGTCGCAAATTCTCAAAACTCTATGAAAAGGCATTCAACTATAAGCGGATTCGTGAGCATACCTGATGATGACATGGCAAGAGTGACCGGAATAAGTTCCTCGGCAGACGGCGGTACTTTCTACGAGCGGTAGAACGACCAACTACTCTCGAAGATCACTTGTCTAGAGACGAGCACGCGAACAGAGAGAAAAAAACGCCTAAATATGGGGGACTCACCCCTTTTTATAGGGAAAAGCTCGGAATGCGAAACGTCGCGTCGCCTGACACTGTCTCCCAAGCGCCTCCATCTAGACCCTAGGCAATCATTGCCTATGCCACGTCAACACGTGTTATACACGCGCGACCTTTCGTTCATAACCCACGAGCCACTCCATCCGGGCACTCCCAATCGACGAGGACCCATCCTACCGGGGCCGAGCATCGTCAAAGTCGCAGCTTCTTGACCAAAAAACTCCAACTTGGGGGGCTCCTGTTCTGGACTGGGCCTAGATTTGGCCCAATCCACCTTTCGCCCACTTGCCCTTGAAGGCCCATACCATCATGCCACCAGTATTGGGTCAATTGTGCTCGGATAACGGGTCCCCGGCTGGAACGCTCCTCCGCGAGCACCTGACGAGGACCTTCTCCATCACTGGGGGTCTCTTTTACCAAGGATCCTTCCCACGAGCATATTTCCCGCCGAGGAGCTATCTCCTCGTGGGAACCTTTCATTTCCACCCCCCCGAATAACACGGAGTCCACGTGGTCTCTAAAAGACCGCTCCCTCCGCAAACTCCGGAGTGGTTTACCATGAAACATGGCACTTACGCACCTCTGCTATTTCCGCTCAGGAAACCTGGCAGTCTCCTAATTGGGCCTGGGCATCCAGTCCAATAGCGAGATCATGGCCCAGTGCTGGGGGCTATAAATACCCTCTTTCATTAGAGGGTCAGGTATTCACTTCTTTCTAACCTTTAGCTTGTACTTGCACTCCTTTACTCGTCTTCTCACTTTGGCATCTGAGTACCTTGCAGGTACACCCCCCCTTTTTCACTCCTCGAAGATCCAGTTCTGAGTAGCCCGTGGCGATCCTTCTGATCAGGTACGATCAGCCCTACAGGTGTGATAAATAATAAAGTTAGAATCTAAAACGAATGTAATTCAGTTGAGCCATCTGTTTCTGTGCTGCCAAGAAACATGATCAAAGTTCTCCGGAGAGAAGGCCTTTACCACCACAGAAGAGTCGGACTCCATCCAAAGATTAGTCCAACCTCTATCTTTTGCCAATTCAATACCACGCAAAATTCCACAAAATTCCGCCAAAAAGAGGAATTCCAACTAAGTGGCTTAGTAAAAGCCAAACAAAAATCTCCCGAGCAATTTCGGAAAATGCCACCACAGCCTGAGGACGGAGTACTATAAACAAAAGAACCATCCACATTGCATTTCATCCAATTAACAGGAGGAGGATTCTAAACAAATTCCCTGATTAAAGGAGATTTAGGAGGATTAATTCTGATTTGAAACGCTTTTAGGATATCAAAATCAAACATATTATGCCTAAAGCAATAACCTGACTTCTCACAGCAAAACTTAACCTGAGCAACAATTGAGGCTTTAATGTTACTCAAGCGAGGAGAAATGTTGGAAAACCAAGTTGCATTCCGGGCACTCCAAATGGCATTAAAGACCATGATACAGGCGAATTTTACCGTGAAAGCACCTTTAGGAAAATTCGCTTTGGGGAAACTGTTCCAAAAATTGAAGAAAGAAAAGCGCACCTGAAAATTTAAGCAATTCACCAGCCAACCCCCCCCCCCCCCCCTTTCTAAATGTTTTTCTATCCTTCACCAATGACTGCTAGGTATCTTGTGGGTGAAGTAGCATTGACCAGCCGAGAAGCAGTTGAAGGGTGTGTTGCACTTCATGTTGATTGGATTCTCCTTCTTGAAAGGCATAATGCCTTTTCATCTTTCAATGAATACGTAGAAAATTATTACCAAACTAGGCACATTATAAATAATCGAGTGGTAGACGAATAAGCCAAGTGTATCAAAGGCTTACCAAAAACACCTTCCTTTTCTCCTTGGTAAGAGCCTCTATCAACAGATGGGTGTTGATGAGTTTTTTCAATCACTTCTATGAAGCTTCATCCCGGGGAATAATACTTTTGGGATAACCTAAATCCTTGACAAAGCCCATTACCCGCCTCTTCACATACAAATCCTTCTGAGATAGGTTCTCTCCTTTGTAGACATGCAATTCATTCGTCATTAGGAAATTACCCTTGCTCCAATAATTGGGAAATAACTTGACGCATCTAGTTGCCACTCCGTCCTTGACGATGCATGACAGTTTCAAATCACGGAACGGACACCGAAATGTTGACTCTGAGATTTCTAGCTTATGGTAATTATCTTTCAACTCATTTAAATATCTACACCGGTAGTGTTCCAAATCACATTCACTAGTATGTTCTTTTTTTCGGTTCATCATGTTGGAAATGTGTGGTTTTTTGAAAAAAAAAATTGCAGCAGTTGAAAGAAAGAAAGAAAAAATTTAAAGTGTTGATGAAGAAGGTGTTGTTGATTAGTTTAAAATTTAAATAAAGTTTCAAACACTGCACCAGTCCAGTGGGAGTGGGCGTGTCGTCAGGAATACAAGCGTTGCGTTTGTTCAATTTGAATTAGATTTTTATTACAGTTAGTTATACCAATTGTTACACCTTTTCGTAAAATAATTTTCGCAATTAATATATTCCTTCCTCGGTGCTATATTCTCTCTACATTATGAATTTTTATTGGAGAACACTATAATTTAAATTTTAAACCCTATTTTATATTAGGCTTAATTGCAACTTTAATCCTCATATTCTGTCTTTTTCTTGATTTTGATCCCTCTATTTTAAAAATCACTATTTTAGTCCCTTTATTAAGTTTTCTGTGCAATTTTCGTCCCTCTATTTTGTTTTATTATGCAAAATTAGTCCCTATTCCTGTCTCTTTTTCATTAGAAAACTCAAAAAGGGGACCAAAATCGTGGTTTTAAAAATAGGGGGACTAAAATCGAGAAAAAGACAAAATACTAGATTTTTTTTGTTATCTTTTTTGCTTCTTTTAAACAGCTATATTTACTTTTACATATCTAATATATAATGTGTATTGTCATAATGACACTGATTTTTTTTTAAACATTTTTACCCCAAATAATATTTTCAATATTGATCTTTATTCTCGCTTAATTAATATTTATATTTAATATAATTTATTTTGGTAACCGTGGTTCAATAAAAATTAAAACAAAAAATTATTAACATGATATTCTTTTGAAATATTTTTCTTTAATTTAAAAATAAAAAAACTCAAATAGCATCAATTCTAAATAAAATCTAAAGAAAATTTTCAAAGACTAGTAATATATTAGTATCTCTTTTAATCCTTTTCATTTTGACATTTTTCAAAATCTTATACCAGATTGAATAGTAGTTTTTTTATAAAAAATCCTGCTTCATTAATAAAAAAAATCCACTCTCTTGTAAACACCAACATTGACAATGTAGAAGTAACAATTCATAATTTTTTTTTAAAATTCAATTAAGAATGATTTCTTTAACTTGTGTTTGCGCATTTCAAATTTCTTTGATCTCAAAATTGTCCAACCTTTTTTAGTGTTTACAAATTAATAGATGACTGAAGATAGGTATGGAATGAATGTTGAACTAAACTTCTTCATCACTATGAGATGGCAATAGACACACATAAACAAGCTACAAGACACAAACCTCTTTTAAGGCATTTTGTCAAACACCAAGAGTGCATCATTTACCACTAGAACACAAAAATACAGTACAAAAGCTAATAAATTAAAATTAAACATCTCTTGTTAGAATTTTCATGCTGGATCCGTAGAGAATAATTTTGCACCCAACATTTGATTTTCTACAATATTCAATAATTCGAAGATCTCAAGTCTAAATCTTTAAGGAACTTGATTTCTTTCTAGATTCCTAAGGAATTTGATTTTTACGTTAATATTTTGTGTAAACAATGTAATATTCTGGATAAACAATATAACAGTTTTTATTTTAAAAAAATAATAATCTTACCCCCTAGTTTTCTAGATTAACCGAGAGATAAGATACAATAGTTTTGAAAATAATAAAAGTGTTGTTGTTGAGGTTCGGACTCACGTATAGATAACTTTACCCCTCTAATTTTTAATAACCAAGTTGTTAAGTGATAGCTTTTCAGTATGTCATTCGCATTATCTCGCTTTTGTAGTCGAGGTCAAATATATTTTACATTCGAGGTTAAAAAGCGCTTTTTGTAGTAGTGTATCTTTAAAACCCAAAGATTTTATTATTATATCACTTAAATTGTTTTGTCAGAGTAAAAAAATCCTAAAAATATGAATATTTTTATTACTTGTAACGATATTTAATACACTTGCTAAATATCTAGCAACTAGCTTTCAAGAAAGTATAATATTATAAGCAAGGACAACATTACAAATAATTCTAAATGGGATGTCATGTTTACGAATTTCAATTTGCACAATTTGTTCAAGAATTGAGATAACTATTCCAGTGTGTTTTGTATCTTTTTTTGTTAATAAACCATGCAAAATATCGTTGACACTTTGACGGGCCATATTTGTTAGAATTTTCACACTGGATAACCATGGCGGCTTTGGTGGTAAATAAAAAATTTCGGGCAGCAGAGTTGTAGGAGCAGCTACCAGAGAGAGATGCATCCAATGTTGCATTTGAGATGTGCAAAAAAACTCACAACTAACTTGTCATTCCTTGGTGGTGGTAGCGCCGGTGGCGGCTGCAAAAGAAAAAAAGAAAATTAAATTTTGGCGCTCAAATTCTAGATGCCCTATAACATGTTAGGACATCTGGTCTGACACAACATACAATGAAAGAATATTCATGAATGAACAACAATGCTTAAAAGTAATTAAACACATAGGATTGTTAACTCAGTTTGGTGAACAACAACATCTACTATATGGGCTACCAAGTTAGGAAGGAAATCCACTATTAGCAATATCAATTCAAATTAATATGCTAACAACCTCTGGTTCACACGTAAACAACCTCCAATTTACTAACTTCTCACTTAATCCCTACCCAGTGCAACTTCTACCTAAGAACTTCCTAGATAAGAGAAACTCTTCTCACTTTCAATCACCGCAGTGATGTCTCACAATAACAAAACACGTTCCAGATATTGACAGCCCTTTACTTTACTCTTCAATTACAAGAGCACTAGATTAAGAACTTCTTAATCAAAAAATACTCGATCTTTCTTAAAAGCTTTGATCAAGAACAGTAGCTTGAAGCATAAACAACACACACTTAGAACAATGTATCAACGCTACCTAAGTGACACACATACATTCAGTACTTGACAGCTTACGAAGGCATGACAGAACTTACAACTCAATAATACAATCCTTCTCTTATATCAACATGATAATAGAAAGACTCACAATAAAAGACAAACCCTAACCTAATCCCGTAAGTTATACTCTTAAAAGGTTTGTAGCTTGCTATTTATAGCACACATTTGGTCTGGACTTAGACTTCAAAATGTAATACGGAGACTGCTAGAGATCTGCAAAATATTCTCCAAAAAAATAAATCTCCAATCATTAGTTTCCTAAATATTCTCCATATTTAGAAACCAATCAAATCTCTTTAAACAGATAAAATCTTTTATCCTTATATTAAGTGTTATATTGGATTGCATAATATTCTTCATATATTCTGCATCTGTAACCACTTAAACAAAATCCAAAAGTTGAATTTAACACTTAGTCACGATGTCGGATGGTCCTGCATAGGACATTTTGTTTGACATGTTATACCAGATGCATAAGATAGAACACCTTATTCAACATATTGATCGACATATATTTTCTGCAAGGAGGAAAAATTCTATCTATCATGTTGTTGTCTAATTTGTTTTACTAGAGTTAATACCAACCATACAATCAAAGAAACTACAATCTCCTCCTTTGACAAATTTTGGCTAAAACAAATTTAAATATTACATTCAGATTTCAACAACAATAAAGAAATCTTAAATGTCCTGCAGTATTCCAAAGACCTCAAGCACTACTTGATCGCGATTTTATGAGTCTATCAGGATACTAACTGAAAACGTACAGTCTAATAGCGTAGTTTTAAAAAAGATATCGAACCCACAAGGACTGATAATCAAACTAGTGCTATCTAGCGTTACCATGTAAGCAAAAGCTATGATTTCTTTGCTTTTAGAGGGAAACGAGAATTAAATAAAGTTTGAATTAAATAATCAAGGTCAGGATGACGGTATGCAATAGTCGGACTTCAAGGATTCAATAAGTTATCGGCATTATTTTAATTATAAAGGCACTCTTTAGCAGAAGTTATTGAGTTAAAAACATTTATCTCACACTCTCGTGTTTATTGATTCAGATTATATTATCAGTCCTAAACGCTTGCTCTTGCTGTCTCATTTAAAACTGAACATAATTTTTGAAAAACAAATAAAATCCCATTAACCCTAAAGCGCTCTATCTGTATTTAAAGTTAATGTTTGATTTTAACCTTAGTTTGTATTTTACTCTCGTAACAAAATAAATTAATATTAATTATAGAAACCAGAATCAAAAAAGTATTTCATTAATATTTATACCAATTTATTATTGAACCCTTCAGTTTTGTGACTTTACATATTAGTATCGGGATTTTAGCTAGACATGCTTTCAAGAACAGACATGCAATAACAGTATAGAGATATAAATTCAGACATGATTATCAAATATAAAAACGATAAAAGCATATAAAATAGAACCTGGAATATAATTTAATAAAACTGGAATTAGATATTCTTCAAGTGCCAAAGTAGTTTTTCAGCAATGGTATAGATTCTTCTTTCGGTTACAAATTAAATTCAAAAATAGAAAACTAAATATATGGTTGCAATAGTTCCCCAATGTGGTTTTGGGGCTTTGGGAGCTTTGAATGGCTCCCAAAATCCTTTTGATCGAGGGCCATGCTAGCTGCTTGGAACATTAGGGGGCTGAACAAAGCTGGTAAGCTTAGGGAGGTTAGCTCCCATCTCCTAAAGCTACAGCCTGATATCATTGTCCTTATTGAAACTAGAGTCAAGGAAAGTAAATCCTCTTTGATAAGAAATAAACTAGGATTCAAAGGGGACTACATTGACAACTATAGCCATCATGGTAATGGTAGATTGTGGGTTGAGTGGAATCCTAATAAAGTTAATATGAGGTATGTTAGTAGCTCGAGCCAGTTCATACATTGTGGTGTGTATGCTATTGATGGAAGTTTTAACTATTTGTTGACTGCCATTTATGCACATAATGAGCTGACACATAGAAAGAAACTCTGGAAGGATTTGGAGGATACTCATAAGACTCAAACTGGACCCTGGTGTACAGTTGGTGATTTCAATAATGTGATGTCTAGCCAGGATAGAATTGGTGGAAATATAGTTACTGAATCTGAATATGAGGATCTACATGTCATGGTGGAGAATACAAGGCTTGGGGAAATGGATAGCAAGGGTGAATTTTATACCTGGACAAATAAGCAAGCAAATAACCTCATCTACTCTCGCATTGATAGGCTGTTGGCTAATGTTGAATGGTTCCACACTTACCATCAAGCTACTCTCATAATCCTCCCCCCTCATGTCTCAGATCATGCAATGATGTACCTGCAAATGCCTACAGTTCCTGGTGGAAAGAAACAATTCAGATTCAATCATTGTTGGATTGAAGCTAGAGGTTATATTGAGTGTGTGGCAAGAAACTGGAACCTGCCTGCTAGAGGCCCTCCTATGCAGAAACTATGGTTCAAATTTGAGAGGTTGAAACCTGATTTGTTGAAGCTGCAAAAACAAACTAATGATATTCAGAATAATAAGACTTAGGCTAGGGATTTGCTGGACTTGGCCTATGAAGATCTTAGAAGTCACAAAATGGACCCTACCACTATTTCTTTGATTAAGAGCAGGACTCAAGAAGTGCTTTATTGGAATGAGATGGAGGAAAAAATGCTTCAACAGAGGACTAAAATTGATTGGATAAGGTTAGGGGATGGAAACAATGCTTATTTCCATGACTGCCTTAAAGCCAAGCAATGTTCTCAAAGAATGAATGTTGTTCAAAGAGAGGATGGTACTATCCTCACTACTCAAGATGACATTACTCAGGAGGTGCACGGTTTCTATCAGAACCTTATGGGAAAAGAAAGTACTGGACTCCACCAAGTTGACATTGAAGCCTTTAGAGCTGGTAGCCAACTTAATCAGGAGCAGAGAGAGATGCTTGTTAATCAGGTCACAGTTACTGAGATTGAAAATGCCTTAAAAGGTATTGGTGACTTGAAGTCCCCTGGTGTAGATGGATATGGTGCTAAGTTCTTTAAATCATGTTGGCATATCATAAAGGATGATGTTGTTAGGGCAGTGCAGGAATTCTTTGAGCATGATAGACTTTTCTTTCCTTTTCATCAAACTGTTGTTACTCTGGTGCCAAAGACAAAAGAGGCAAGGAATGTCAAAGATTATAGGCCTATTGCAGGCTGTACAACTTTCTACAAAATCATCTCAAATATTCTCACAAACAGACTTGGAAATGTGTTGAAAAGTGTCATCCACCTGTCCCAGGCAGCTTTCATCCCTGGTCAAATCATTCACCACCATATCATGCTAGCTTATGCGTTGATCAAAGGCTATAGTAGGAAGTGTGGAGCTCCTAGGGTAATGATTCAATTGGATATCCAAAAGGCCTATGAAATGGTTGATTTGCAAGCTTTGGAAACTGTTTTGAGAGAATTGGGAATACCTTGGAGGTTTGTCAACTGGATTATGCTTGTGGTGAGGACAGACACTTAGAGGTTCAAGGTTAATGTAAATTTAACAACTGTGATGCAGGCTAAAAGAGGGGTGAGTCAAGGAGACCCCATATCTCCACTCCTCTTTGTGGAAATGATGGAATACCTGAATAGATTGATGACAAAAATGCAGAAGGATCCTAAGTTCAAGCACCATCCTAAATGTCATAAATTTGGGATCACACACCTCTCATTTGTTGATGATATACTCATGTTTTGCAGGTACTAAAAGCAGAATTATTGCAATCACTTCCTATGATGAAGGTATGCTCCCTTTTAGGTACTTAGGGGTTCCTCTCACCACAAGAAAACTGAATATAAAGCACTATCTTCCTCTCATTGACAAAATTGTGGCTAAGGTGAATCATTGGTCCTCTAGACTATTTAGTATGGCTGACAGAATTCAACTTGTCAGAACTACTATCACTGCTATTGCACAATTTTGGATGCATTGTCTTCCCCTCCCCAAGGCAGTCATAAGGAAGATAGATGTTATTTGTAGAAGCTTTGTCTGGACTGGAAAAG
Organism: Vicia villosa; assembly: GCF_029867415.1. Classification (NCBI taxonomy): domain Eukaryota; kingdom Viridiplantae; phylum Streptophyta; class Magnoliopsida; order Fabales; family Fabaceae; genus Vicia; species Vicia villosa. The sequence goes on along the minus strand of NC_081183.1, from coordinate 21,953,718 downwards.
CTATTATCAGCAATAAAAGTCTCATAGCTTGGGAGTCAGTCTGTAATCCTAAGAGCATGAGAGGTATGAACATTTTCAATCTCTTTCTGTGGAATGATATAGCTCTTTTAAAGTGTTTATGGAACTTGAGTTTAAAGGATGATAACCTATGGGTCAAATGGGTGCATGCTCATTACCTTAAGAAGAAGACTTTAATGGAGGTTGATATTAGGAATAGTTGCTCATGGGTGATTAAGAAGATTTTGAGATTGAGAGAGCAAATCCCTAATCTGCAACCTATATGGAACCACATGATTCAGTAAAGGAAATTTTGTATGGATAGTGTGTATGTAAAGATGATAGGGTCTGACAGGGTGACTTGGAGGTACTTAGTACAGGATAACCACGTGAGACCTAGAGCCACTACCCTCACTTGGATGGCTTGCCATGGTAGATTGGGCACTAAAGATAGATTGAGAAAAATTGGTCTGATAACTGATCGTGTTTGTAGTTTATGCAATGATGATGATTAAACACTTGATCACCTCATGTTTGGATGCAGCATTGCGAAGGATATCTGGAAATATGTACTCCATTGGCTGGGAATTATGCATGACCCCCAACATTGGTCCACTGAGATTGTTTGGCTCATCCGTATGATTGACAAGAAAGGCTGGCGGTTTAGGGTCCTGAAGATTGCTTTGGCCGAAACCGTCTATGGTGTTTGGCAATGTAGGAATGATATTATTTTTAGGGGAAATACTTATAGAAGCACAAGTATAGAAATTGCAGATAGAATCATAGAGAAAGTGATATATAGAGGGTGGTATTCACCAAAATTAAGAAGACACATAGCTACCTTAATGTGTTAGTTTAGTCTTGTTGATTTCTTTGGATGGTTGGATCTTTGATCACTTTTGTAATTAGACTGTTTTTTGAATTAATAATATATCCTTTGATTCAAAAAAAAAATAGTTCCCCAATGTAGGAAACTATTGCTTTAAAAGTAGTTTGATACTTAAAGCTAGGAAACTAAGGGAAAATAACAAAGGAAAATAAAAATTGCAGGAAAACTAGAATATGGAAGAATGACGAGAGAGTCTCGTGATGGTAACTGACTGCCTTATATATTCCCTTGCCATGACCTAATCTTCCTAATATATAGAAACAACACGTTGATTCAGTTAGAGAACGGGTCTTCAAAAAATAGTCTTCTGAACATGGGTTGAAACCACGTAAAATTAATGGGCCAAAACATTTGTGTCGGTCGTCATGTGTGGTGTGTTAAGGGGCACACTTAGATACTCTTTCCCGGTCGTCTGGAGGCTGTGTCGGATGGAACAGTCCTCTACTATGCAATTTTTTTGCTAATTCTGCAGAAGTATGGAAATGTGGTTTTAGCTTCACTTTTTCTTCCTATTTCTTCCTCTTCTCTCATACAGGCTTGGATGAGTATAGTTACCTGAAATACACTAAAAATAACAATGTAAAGCGGTATAATAAATGAAAATGGTAGATTATTTCATTTTGATCAAGCCTAATATGCGATGTATTTTCGTGTTATCAAACTTCCTTACACTTAAACCTTTGTTTGTTCTCAAGCAAATAATCGATATAGAAATTAATCAAACACAAATTAGATGCAAATACATGACACAACATCAAATTGTAAGCTGTTGAGATGTATTTCCGTTAGAATGATAAAAGCTCAATTTCAAGACTGAAGCTACAGTGATGACACTAAACAACTCTCACCTAATGCAAACCAATTCGAATCATTCTATTATAGCTCAACCTAGTTCTTTTCACTTAATTTCATTCATTTTCATTCGAGCGCAATCACATTAAGCCCTTTATCTTTTACACACACATAGTAGAGTAGCCGGTTAGTGAATATGATCCTTTTATGCTAGGGGTTTCTGGCATATATATATATATATGTGTGTGGTAACCTCCTTTTATTCTTCCAATTGCGAGTTGTGGGGGATCGAACCGTAGTCCTTCCTACCAAGTTTAGTACCAGACACTCCTGAACCAACTGACAACGAATATCATTCTTTCTTTTATATTTCATAGGCTACACATCCTTTGGATTAAATGACCGGGTTAGGGTCATCTAACTTAGTTTGAGCATTTCCTATTTTCCAATAGTAAAGCATGTAACATTTGAATATTTGTGATCATTCACTTATATTCATCGACTCTCTATGTAGTTTGTGTTTAAGACGGTGCCGACTGGTAAATAAACTACTTGAGGGTTACTTTAAGACTAAAGTTCAAGGTTTCGGTATAACAGGTACTCAAATCGATCTTGCGTTCACAGGGATTTTAGAGTGTCAAGAAGGTAACGATTTTCTTTCATTTTACCCAAATTTCTAACATATCTTAAAAGTGGGCAACATACATACTGCATCACATTATACATATAACTAATGAATTTTTCGTTATGGCTCAAGAAACTTAAAGAAAGTACAAAATTCGAATAATAAACAAAAAATTTCATAAAAAGAACTTGAGTGCACGAATCTTTTATTTAAGGGAAATAGACGGAAATGAAAATCTAATTAGAAAATCTAACATTGTCCCCAATGTTTCAGAATAAGGTGAAAAAGAAGATGGTTACCCGGTGTCCTCTATTCTAGCCCACGTCCTCGTGCTCTTCCACGTCCCTCGTATCCAGGCAAACCTACATGGTGTATGATCTCGTGGAAGTCATCCATCCGAATGGTCAAAGAAGCCATTTCCTAAGTTAAGCTTGTCATTCGATGTTCGTTTCTCTCGCAATACTCTAGCTACTGTTGTTGCATGAGTTGCATCATTGCAGCTTGTTAGGTGTTCTCATTTTATATCCTCTAATATTGTTACATAATAGCGTCGAGGATGAGGATGTCATCATTGGTGGCAGGTCTTGGTCTTCGGCGCCTAGTGGATAAACTCGCAAAAGTTCCAAAAGGCGCAGGTGTGGGGGGGGGGGGGGGGGGGGGGGCGGGGTTGTTGTTGATTGGCTTCGGGGTCACCTTGCTTCATTTCATCAAACTCATCAGGAGCTTGAATGCCTTGTGCATTCGCATTTGATTTAGGGGCATTCAAGTCATAAAGCCACCTTTCTAAATTTGTTACATCGGTGAGTGCGTTATTAGGCATAACAACACTCAAAACTTCTCTATTCCGCACCATGAGATTATATTTGACATCCTCTCTGTTCTTGATCAGGCAAGCAGCGCAACAATTGTCAATATCCATAAATAGAGGTGGCAATGAAGCTAAATTTTACAATCTTCCTCCCAATCCAAAGCAATTGCTATGGAGGTGACTAGCCCTCCGATGCAAAAAGATGTAGTCCCCCTCGCACAAAGGGCTTGGATATGTTGCAAGAAGAATGTGCTAGCATTGATTTTCCAACCATGTGTGTAGATACAGTGCAGGAAAAAGAACTCCTTGGAGTTCACTTTGTTGTTGTTCATTCTCCCAAAAATTGAATTAGACAGTACTTGGAAGAAATACCTGATAGTGGGGTTATGAATATGGGAAGCAAAGAATCCATCCAAGCTAGTAACTTGCTCACCGGTTAAAAAATGTCAAACTCCGAACGTTTTTGTTACCTAATCTGCCTCTGGAGGGATTCGATAGTGCATGCTTTCTCCGTGAGGGAGGTGTAGCATGTCGCTCAGTTGTTCTTGGGTTATAGCATATTTAGTGTAAACATTCTGAATTTTGCGACTCCGGTGAGGTGCATAGTTTCGTCGGCAGGTGTGTCGTATGAGAAGGAACTTAAGAATTCCAATGTCAAGGATGGATATATGGGTTGGTTTTGTGTGCATGCATATGTAAGAACATAATTTTGAAGCAATCACTACACACCTTGTAACAGCCCTAATTCCTGCAGAATGCTAGGAACTGAGTTCTCTAATGGTCCCCATCACCACTTCTGAAAGTGATTCTTGAAAGGTCAGGTATTGCACTTGGTTGAGCTCTACGAGACATATTGGCAAAAAAGGAGGAATTGGTTGAGAGTTAGGGTACTGACAGTGAGGGTTTTATGGATTTAGGAATGGTTTACGAGTGTTTAAATAAGGGTGGAGAGTGAATGCAGCAAGTGGGAAATAATGGAGAGTCAAATGGAAATGAATGAGGTTAAATGGGTTTTAATGGTGGTGGAGGAAGTTGGAGAAGATAGGGGGAGAGGAAGCGTTATTGGGTTTTTTTAAAACCAGAAAGCGTAACAGTTTTAACTCTATGTCGAGGGGCGCAGAGCGTGTGACGTACGGCAAAGTAGTATGTGCTGAGCGGGGTGGTACTGTGTGTCGAGCGCCACAGTACTATCATGTTAATTTTCCAGAGACTTGTTTTTTAGTTTTTTTTAACAGCAGAATTCAAGATTTTCATATAGATAGCATTAGTTGATTTAGTAAAATATTAGGCACAGATAGGGGTGGCAAAACGGGTCGTCCGCCCCGCCTTATGCCCGCCAAAAAATGAGCGGGGCGGGCAAGTAAAATGGGCATCAAAATCATGTCCGCCCCGCCAAGATGGCGGGTTGGCGGGCGGCGGGCTTACCCGCCTATTTTTATTTATATTTTTTTAATAGATTAATATGCTTTTTTTACCTTTTAATTAAACTTTTCCCTTATTTTTTAAAACAACTTTTTATAAAAATAATTTTTTAACAAATTTACTCTAAAAAGTATTACATATATTTATAAATAAATGTATAAAATAAACCATTAAGAATTGCAATTACTAGAATTAACTAAAAAAAGAGTGAGTTTTGGAAGAGGAGCGGGTTTTGGCGAGCAGCGGGCTTTGGCGGGGCGGGTATGACAGGCGGCGGGTTTTGGCGGGGCGGGCTTTGGCGAGCAGCGACCCTAAAATCCCAACCCAACCCGCCAATTTTTGGCTGGTGCACGGGCGGCCCGGCGAGCCCCGGCCTGTTTTGCCACCCCTAGGCACAGACATATTCATATAATTAAGCATAACATTTGATTTAATTTAAGATTAAATATGTTTTTGTTTCTATTAAATTATTAAATTTTACTTTGTGTCCTTATAATGCACGTAGTTTTAGCCCCTCTTACTAAATTAATGTGTATTTTTGAATGATTATTTTATAGAAATGTTTAGAACGTTAAAAAAAATATTTTTGAAATAAAAACTTAAAATTTTATTTCTAAATCAAAATTTTTGTTACTTTTGTTATTATTTATTGAAATTCAATAAATACTTATTTAATTCTTCTCATTTTAAAATTTAAATAAAATTTTTATAATATTTTAAATATGTATAAAAAATTATTCAAAAATATAAAAATAATTAAATAATTTTCAGAGTTTTAAAAAATATGAGAGAAAAAAACTGCATACATACAAATTTAAAATTTGTGATATCTATAGGAAAAGAACATATTTAATCTTTTAATATAAAATAAAATGGCTCAAGTCTACTTCGTTTAGTATACTATCGGATGTTACCTGCACTTGCTAAAAGTACCATAGGTAAAAAGTGGATTTGTAACTTAATGAAGGGGAAGTTGAAAATGTAAAATCATTGGAAAAATAAGTAATACCTAGCATGTTGTGATTGATTTTTGTTCCACGGAATGTGTAAAACAATTGATCAGAATAGTTAGATTTACAGTTTCTATGATCTATACTCTATACTGCTGAAGGATTTTGATGAGTTAATTTGTGAAGAAATAAACAACCATATGCTCCCAATTAAATATTTAGATTATAAATATTTCAAAGAGTCATCAACAACTTTTCTTCATACAATAATCATAATACTAATCCTTATCAATATTCCTTTTGATTTTCTCCTAAACTTCATAACAAAATTATCTGACTTGCATTAGACTAATCACAATCCATCCCTCATTGCATGGTTTCCTTCTATATGAAAGGGGATGCACTTGGTTGGTATAAATGGATGTTCCAAAGTAGTGAACTTTCGGATTGGCATTCTTTCGCTAGGGCTGCCGAGTTACGATTTGGGCCTTCCACCTATGAAAATCACCAAGCCCAACTATTTAAACTTAGACAGTATGGATCGGTTACTGAATACCAAACCAATTTTGAAAAGCTTTGTAACCGGGTCATCGGTTTACCACCGAATGCCATTCTTAATTGTTTCATTTCGGGGTTGATTCCGGATATTCGCAATGAATTAGCGGTTCAAAGGCCTCAATCTATTTCCCATGCAGTTGGGTTGGCAAAGCTCATTGAAGCTAAAATTAAAGATTCTAAACCCAAATTTAAAACCCCTTACACTTCTTCCCAAACCCAATCACTCCACTCAACTAACCAAAAGCCCGTCTCTCTTCCTTTTCCAAGTACACCAAACCCATCCGCTCCAAACCAACCAAACCGTTTACCTATCCGAAGAATTACCCCTGCCCAACAAGCTGAACGCAGAGCCCAAGGTCTGTGTTTCAACTGCGACAAAAAATTCATACCAGGGCATAGATGTATAGCTGGAAAATTCCTACTACTTATGGTGGAAGATGAATTGAATTCAAATGATACTTTTGATACTCCTGAACCCCAAACTGTTGACCTTCCTCCACCGAACAATGCTGAAACTTACTTCCAATTGTCCCCACAAGCTATGAATGGCCAGTTTTCCCCCAAAACCTTAAAATTTCGCGGATTAATTTATGGGTTATCAGTGACAGTTTTAATTGATACTGGCAGTACCCATAATATTCTACAACCTTGAATTGCACACCATCTTCAAACCCCAAGCAAATCTATTCCCAATTTTGAGGTAATGGTGGGAAATGGGTCTAAAATAGACTGTTCTGGATTCTGTTCCGACGTACCTATCACTCTACAAAGCCACTTATTTTTTATACCATTCTATTTGATCCCTATTGAAGGGGCTGATGTAGTGATGGGAATGGAGTGGTTGCGTACCTTTGGGCCCATTGTTGCTGATTTTTCCATACCACAAATCTCTTTCACTAATGCTGAAAAACAAATTACCCTTTCAGGCGACCCTAATTCATGACCTATACCTTCTACATTTAACCATATTCGCCACCTCATACACACCAATTCCATCGCTTCCATCAATTTACTCTTATGCCAGCCTACCCGTGACCACTCAAATTCCACCCCAATCTCAGATTCTCTTTCCCCTTTCACCCAGCCAGAGATTGCCACTCTTATTAACTCTTACCATTATGTCTTTCAAAACCCCATGGCTTACCCCCATCACGACCCCAGGATCACTACATACCCCTCAAACCTAACTCTTCCCTAGTCAACGTAAAATCCTACCATTACTCTCATTCTCAAAAAGATGCCATGACCAAAATTATCCACGAAATGCTTGTTGAAGGCATTATCAAACCCAACAATAGCCCTTTTTATTCCCCTGTCCTCCTTGTAAGAAAGAAAGACGACTCATGGCGCTTTTGTGTGGACTATCACGCTCTAAATGCAATTATTGTCTGCGACCAATTCCTTATACCTACCATAGATGAGCTATTTGATGAGTTGGGTTCTGCTTCTTTATTTACAAAGATCGACCTCAGGTCGAGCTACCACCAAATTAGGGTCATACCGGAAGACACTCACAAAACGGCTTTTAGAACCTTTGATGGGCACTATGAGTTTTTAGTGATGCCATTTGGCTTAACTAATGCTCCTAGTTCTTTTCAATTGGCGATGAATGACCTATTACGTCTTTATTTGCGACGGTTTGTTCTTGTTTTTTTATTTATGATATTCAGATTTACAATAATTCTTATTCTGACCACCTACATCATTTAACTCTGATATTTGACTTACTTGCTTCAAATCAATTTGTTGCAAAACTTTCTAAGTGTGTTTTTGCAGTTCCTAAGGTTGATTACCTAGGTCACATAATTACTTCAAATGGTGTTACCCTCGATCCGGACAAAATTCAAGCAATTTTAGATTGCCCGAAGCCACGTTCACTCACGATGCTCAGGGGATTTTGGGCCTCACTGGTTTTTATAAACGATTTTTCCATCACTACGCCACACTCGCCGCTCCGCTCACCGATCTATTACGTTTCAATAAGTTTACATGGAGTATAGATGCAGATAAAGCTTTTACAACATTGAAGCATAAAATGACTCAAACTCCTGTGCTTGCTCTTCCTGACTTCACAAAAACCTTCATTGTAGAAACAGACGCCTCAGTAGTAGCCATCAGAGCAGTCCTTTCACAAGCTGGCCACCCCCTAGCCTTCTTCAGTAAGAAAATGTGCCACTGTATGCAAGCCTCATCAGTCTACGTCTGCGAAATATACGCCATCACGGAAGCTGTGAAAAAATGGCGTCAGTATCTCATTGGACAACAATTCCATATTTACACGGATCAAAAAAGTTTGAAGAATTTATTGACACAAACTATCCAAACACCAGAGCAGCAAAAATGGGCTGCAAAGCTACAAGGCTTTAGTTTTGAAATATTCTACAAACCTGGAAGTTCAAACCAAGTCGCTGATGCTTTGAGCCGCAGACAAACGGAAGAGACGCTTTTAGTGCTCGCCATTTCTTCACCAGTTCTTGACCTCATTTCTTGACTCAAACAGTTCTACACCACCAAGGAAGGACAAGACATGGTGTTAAACAAACTCAATGACCAAAAACTTCAGTTGCTGTATCAGTTCGTAAATGACTTTCTATACTTTAAAGGACGAATTTTTTTACCCGAGGCTTCGGATTTTCGTCAGAGTGTTGTGTTGGAGTACCATTACTCACCAACTTCGGGTCATTCCAGCTTGAAGCCCACCTTACTCGTCATAGGTCATATGATATCAATTATAGCTTAAAGGTATTCAGTTTGGTGTTGATATTAAGCTTTCCCTTCTTTACTATCATTATTTCTAGGAGCTTGCTTCACTAAGTTGACTTGCATCTTATAGTTTACGGTATTTACATGAAATGTTGATTCTCCTTTTTAGTTTTCACAATTACATCAACTTTTGAATGCCACTCTCACTCATATTAGACAACCGCTTCTTTCCTATTATTTCAATTTCACTGTTATCTGTTAGTGATTCATTAAGATATTTGCCATGCATTTTACTCCTTTAGTGGTTGTTGACATGTGTTTTATTAGAGAGATTAGATGGAGAATTAACTTACAATATGATGGTCCAAAGAGTTATTAGGTTCAATGATTACTAAAGAATCCAGTATACAAAATCTACTTATTGTTATATTTTTGCCTTTTGTATTTACCTTTTATTTCTTCTTCTACAAAATATTCGGTTCTTTTATTTTTTAAGCCTCAGAAAATGTTTTGAATGTTTGATTAATTATATCTATTGGACATTAATGTTCATCAGTTCACATCAGTTCATTATACATCAAATAGAATCTAACCCTAATAAAGATCAGTTCACATCAGTTCATTATACATCAAACAAAAACTAAGTGAATAATTTTGATCACTTAGTTTTGAAGTCACCATTTAACCCTAATAAAGATCAATTCACCTCAGTTCACTATACATTAACCAGAATCTAACCCTAATAAAGATCAGTTCACTATGCATCAAACAGAATCTATGCCTAACAAAATCTATCCACTTCAAATCACCACAACAAAATCTAACCCTAATAAACACAACAGTTATAACAATATGGGTAAAAATGAAACCCTACCAAAAGATAATCGAAAATCACATACATGCAATATACGAGGAGTTATGAAACCATTTGGGTAAAAATGAAACTTCATTTACCAGGTTCTTAAGTTTAGCACAGATAATCGATTGCAATGGAAGCTTCTGTTGGTTCAACGAAATCTAAACTGCAAAACAAAATATAGATTTAGGGTTAACTGCAAAACATAAACGAGGAGACAAAGAGGAGACAAAGCAAAGAAGAGGAAAAACGGAGAAGCAGTGAAGAGAAATTGATTTAGGGTTAAAGAATGCTAACATGTAGTGAGGTCAAACAGAGATTTTGCGAGAGATGACATTTTTCAGAGGTGACGTTTTTGATTTAGGGTTTGTCATAGGAACAAACGTTTTTGTGAGAGAGGAAGAAGAAAGGCTTTGCGAGAGAGAAGAAGAAAGGCTTTAGAGAGAAAGAGGGTTAACGTTTTTGATGTTTTTATGTTTTAAATTATTTTTCTATTTTTTAATCTTAAAAAAATTTATAACACAAAATAATAGAAAGAGGGAAACTAAATAAAAGAGGGAAAATCTGGAGGGGTTAAATTTTGTGGGCTTGGGCCACAGTTTGAAGTGAAAATTATAAGGCCGCAGCTTTTCTTTGCGGCTTAAAATATCTGCAGTTGCATAACCGTGACAATTGAATGAAAGGCCACAGTTTCAAACTCCAGATTCAATATTTTATATCATAAATCTACGATTTAAAAACCCTAGCCAAATCATGTATGTGGCCATAGTTTTTGTGCTGTTGAAAAATTTAGCGTGGTCGTAGGCCAAAAATATTGTAGTGTTAATTTTTATAATTAAACAATAATGAAAATAATATGAATCATAGTTAATAAGTTATTTTTAAGTTAATATTTTATTTTTATTTGTTAGGATTTGAACTCATGACCTTAAATACCATGTAATTTTGCATTTTGTGATGTGGAAATGAATTATAAAACGTGTCACATAAAAATACGGGTGATCTACCATAAATTATATTGAAGTATTAACAATATTGTGCGCGCATCTGATTTAATATATTATCATAGATAATAGATGTTACTTATGTATAAATTTACATATTATTATCCAGCCAAAGCCTATGCAATAAAACCTAGCCTCCATCTAAGAAATGTACTATCTAAATATTTAGATAATTCTTTCTTTCTTCGTGTAATTTTTTTTATTTATTTTAATCTTAGGTTATGTGTGTCAATTTATTTTGTTTCCTTGCTAGTTTCTATTTTTTTTCTTGTACTATACTTATTTAAATTATTAGAACCTTCTCAAATACTATTACCACTTTTTTTTTTAATAAGAAAAGGGGAGAAATATTTTTTGATTTTAATAGAACATAATTTATATTGTTTACTTAAAAAAAATTCCAACTTTGTATTTTTTAAGAGATTGCCTTTAGTCATAATCCAGAATATTATTTTTCACATATGTCTTGACATAATTTTGAAATAGTCTTAATGGTAGCTTTGTATCTTATTTGCATTTGTTGTTTTAGATATTTTAAATTTTGAAAAGTTTTTCAATATACTAATTTTTTTCGTCATATAAAAGTGGAAGAATGTTGAATTAATGAGGTTTAAAGAAGAATGACCTCTAATTTTTGTTTTCATGATAACAAAATGATAACAATTTTATTCTCCAATGTTTACTTCATGTGTAGAAACGAGGAAAAATATCTTGAAAACATATCATCTAGCATAATTAAAGACAACCATATAAGAGCGCATTTGGTAAATTTTTATCTTGGTTGGCATGTTCTCTAAAGATCACTCTTAGTTATCCTTTGGTTTAGAGATTACATCATTAAACTTTATCAAATGTAGAGTACCCTAATTTTATTTGCACGATTTAAATGAATGTCTCGATTTTTGATTGTTTGTTAATTTCCATTGATTAACCTCAAAATACTAAAATATTTTAGTTTAGCCTTTAATTTTTCATTTACCACAAAAATTATAATTTGTTTTTAATCTCATCGTAAAAATCCAAAAAATCATTCATTTAGGATTTTAGTGTTTTCAAACAAAAATTTATATATTCAAATTCAAAGGTAAAGGAAAAATGACAAAATCTTAAAACATGATCAACGACTAAATAGAAGAATTATCAAGATCAATTGTAAACATTAACTACGGAATCTTCCAAATTTGAGCTTTTTTTTTACTTTCATATTTACTCTCCTTTCGTCTTGCCATTTTGGTAATACATTTGTTGCCTTGGATAATGCATTATGGATGACTTAATGACTAAGTTTTGATAGAATTCTTACGTCACCAAAGCCTGTATTTTCTCATCACCTATCACTATCATAAACTCTAGCAATATTTGTCATTATCCTCACCCAAATCCCAAGCTTTTCACTATAAATAGAAATCTTTTTGTTATGAAAGTGGAGAAATTTTTTTAGAGTAAACACGTGCTGAAAAATTAGAAAGAAAAAGTTTAAGTTCGTTGTTTTTAGGAATTTATTATTTTTTTTTAAAAACAAATAATAGTAGCGATATTGTAATGTAGAATAGGATGTAAAGCTTGCTATTAGAACATAGGTACAAAACAGGTACAACAAGAAGATGTCATATGAGATGTTGAAACATGTTCTTGGAGAAAGCTTTGGAGTAACTCTAAGTTATTGTTCTTAGTCAAGAGTCTTGGTTAGGTAGTGTCATGGAAGTGTGTCTTTCAGTTGTCGTTTAAATAGTTGTTGCAGGGTAGCAACCGTTAGGTATCACTAGAGAGTGGGCGGAGGTTCTCTTGTCTTAGATGGTCTTCTAAGATAAAAGTTACATTGGGTAGTGACTAGGTAAACTAGAGGTCGTTTACATAAAATAGTACTGCTGATAGTGGAATCTTCTTACTGACTTGGTAGCCCCCGGAGTAGGTGTGTTTGTCACTAAACTAGGTCAACAATTGATTGTTTTCTTTAATTTTCAGTACTGTGCGAAATTGTTTATATCTTTCCTGTGTTTTTCATGACAGACCGGATGTCTCGACATCCTATAGGACATCTGGGTCTATTGCACCATAATTTCAAAATGTATTATTTTTGTTATGAACGTTGGATGAAGAAGCCATTGATTTGTCTTGGAAATAAAACCAACATCCTCCATCTCTAAAGGCTTCATTGTTTATGTGTAGTTGAGTTCTTGTTGTTATATGTTACTATACTCTTAAATACTTTATGTTATATATATATATATATATATATATATATATATATATATATATATATATATATATATATATATATATATATATATATATATATATATATATATATATATATATATATATATATATATATATATATATATATGGGGACATATCAAATGAGAACTTTGACTATAATGAGAACTTTTAGTTATAACCATTGGATTTGAATTAATGGCTCAGAGTTACCTCATATTTTAAATATATATTACATAAATATCTTGATCACTTAAACATTAATTAAATATTTTAAAATATGGGGTAAATCTGGGCCATTAATTCAAATCCAATGGTCATAATTAAAAGCTCTAAGTTCTCATTATAGTCAAAGTTCTCATTTGATATGTCCCTTATATATATATATATATATATATATATATATATATATATATATATATATATATATATATATATATATATATATATATATATATATATATATATATATATATATATATATATATATATATATATATATATATATATATATATATATATATATATATTATTTGTTTGAGTTGATATTTAAACCCTTCATAGCTACATGTTTACGATGACAACTAATGACATAGAATGATCGCGACTTTTGACTTCATTTGCCGTTGGTTCCAGCTCAATCAGTATTATGAAACTTTAGACATGCTCAAGTTACCACAGTCATAAGATAATGATTCAATCATTATTTTATATAAATCAAAATTGAATTAAAAAACATCCCTTTAATCCTTAAGTGTCTTGACAAAAATCATATTGCTTGCTTGTTCAATCGCTTGTCTTCGTTTCAAAAATTATTAATTTGATCATTTTGAGTTTTTTTTTATCGAATTAATCAAATTATCGATTGTATGTACACCCTTTTTATCCTTTAGTATTCATAAACAAATCGCATAACTTGCGTGTTTTAACATTTGTCTTCAAATAGAAGATTACAACTCGATTCTTGTTAATTACTTTCATTTATCAACAAAATTGGATTAAAAAGGAATTAATTGGATGTACATCCCTTTTATCCTCAAGTGTTTGGACACATGTCCTAACTTTTGCTTGCTCTAAAACTAGTATTCTTTCTAAAACACTCACAACCAACCAACAAATAATAATTTTGTGTTCTAATGTGCGATCAAATTTTTTTTGTGTAAGCAAGATATATTAATAACGGAGAACTAAGGGTTCTCCAACCCGATTACACAAGACGCGGGATAACCCGAACAAAAAAAGGAAAATTACAACCAAATATACTTATGAGAGAAAAAGAAGAGGATCTTTTAGAAACTCATAAAACGAATAATTGGAGTAAGTAATTTTCCCGCAAAAGGACCATTTCTAAACCATATACTTTATATTCCACACCATGTCGTTAAAATTCCAACCTTCGTCCCGAAAGCACACACCATTACGGACCAACCATATCGTCCATATAGTAGCTAGCCACACGACGTCCGCCTTGCTATTCCTAACCTTTTTATCACGAAAGAAACAATGCCACTCCATAAAATTCGGCAAGCACCCTTCCTCCACATCACCCTCTTTTCCCACTCAAAGAGCTATCTCATTCCAAATAGCTTTTACCACCCAACAACCAAAAAAAGAATGGTTTCTACTTTCTATTCCATATCCACAAAAGCAACACTTTAAATTATCTACCGGTATATTAATTCCTCTATACACCAAGCAATATTTAGTAGGAATCCTATCAAGAAGAAATCTCCACCCAAACGCCTTAATTTTGAAAGGCACCTCCGCCTTCCAAACTAGCCCAAACACCCCATCATGTTTATTTGGCGGCCCAATCGGAATGAATCCTCTACCCAAAAAAGAGTAACAAGAAGCTACCGAAAAAATGCCATCATCGGATAAAGACCAAGACACCTCATGTCTCCCCTCCCCCACACCACCAAATTCGGCCAACACACCTCTCAACCGAACAATCCCCTCCATGACATCCGCCTCCGCCCCCATACCACTCACGGGAATCCCAAAATCACCCCATGTCCATCTACGCTCAAACCACCCTCCCATGGTAGCGACCGAAACCCCTTTCAATAGCGTAGCCTCATATAAATCCGGAAACTCATCACACAAAATAAGACCTCTCCACCATTTGGCTTCCCAAAAAGGCGTGTTATAACCTTTTTTAACCATCCACCTACATCCCTCAACAATAGGATCCCAACAAGAAGTCCTCCCCAATTTAAAAAGGTCCCTCCACCATAAAGAAGAAAAAGATGAAGAAGGTGAAAACGAAGAAACTTTTGAATCAAACTTACCGTACACCAAAGAAACTACGTCACCGTACCGAGCTTTCAAAGCGCTAATCCATAAAGAATCATGGCCATTCAAAATCCTCCACCTCCACTTCGAAAGGAGAGCATTATTAAACACCGATATATTTTTTACCCCAATTCCCCCTTTCTCAAAAGGAAGAGTCACATTCCTCCAACTAACCCAATGAATCTTCCTCCTCTCCTCCACTCCTCCCCATAAAAAATTACTTTGAATCCTATTAACTTCTTTCACCACTTTCAAAGGCATCTTGTAAAACGACATCGTAAAAATAGGCAAAGAAGTGAGAATGGACTTCAAAAGCGTGATTCTCCCACCCAAATTTAAGAAACGATGTTTCCAACTTCCTAACCATTTCTTTAAATTCAACACTATTTTTCTTTAAAATCGACCAGCACACACAATTTTTTTGGTCAAGAACTACATATCTTCGAATTCTCTATCGCCCTGCATGATACGTAGAAGGAGTCATAATTTTCCAAGCACATCGATAAAGATGTTTATTCTCTAGGCTTGTAAAAAAATTATATCTTGTTCGATGATTGCGAGAAAATCGATACAATTAGGCTTACAATATTCGTAGACATAAGAAAATAGTACACAACATCCAAATTTAGCAATGAGATGTTCTATGCACTTAATATTAAGATTTCAATTAGAATACACTAACGGTATAAGATAATCTGTGAGATAATCCAAGCCACTAATTTATTAGAAAAATTTGACTTTTACTATAACTTCCTCTAAAATAATGCATTTGAATAGTTATGATGCTTTGTTGGTGTATAAAAGTTTACTCGTGTATAATAATTAAACTCTTATATTAAAAAAAATAAACATTTATAGTAGAATCTTTTGAAATTTTGATAGTTTTAAAATTTAATTTTAATTAAATTTATCATTTATAAATTGTTTATTTAACCTTTTCATTTATAAAAATATTTGTATACATGGGTTAGAAAAACCTCAAGTCCATCTTTTGGTGCATATGTAGTGATATTTTGTGATTTTAAAATGGAACAAATAATATCGTGTGCATGTGAAAATATAAAGATTAAAACAATAATTATAACAATGATGGAGAGAAAAATTAGAATAATATTATTAAAATATAGGATGAATTCTAGCAAGAATTAACCAATAATTATAATTTGAAGAATGTAAATTTCACACTATAAAATAATTATACAAATGTATACTTTAAAATTCAAATGAGAAAACATATGGCACATATTCGTAAATTTGTTAATTTCATAATTACTTTTCTTTTCATATTCGTAGTTGTAACGGATGGTATCGTTGTAACCGGTGGTAAGATCAAAATTTTCAATTAATTTTGAAAATCTATTCTTACTTTTATATACAATACTTCATTTCTTATTATTATTATTTTTTAATTTGACATCACAGGAGTTATCAAATGTCAATCTAATGAAGAATGTCATAAAAAAATGACTACTTGCATTCGTCCTAAAACGTCAAAGTGTGTAGTAGGAACATGTAAATGCTGGTAATAGTAAGAATAAAGTTCAAAAATAATTCCATATATTTGTAATTATAATGTTGGTTCTTTAATAATTTTCTCAAATTTAAACCTATTTTTTTAACCTTCAAAAAATTTTATCGACTCAAATACTTATTATTGTATTATGCTAGTGTTGTTGCATTAGCTAACTTTTGGAAATTAAAATATTCACTTTCTTATGATAAATAATTGAATTTGATGAAATAAATATCTTTATTATTTGGAAAAGAATAGCAATTGATAAAAGAAGAATTTATAGATAATACTTTTTCTCGTTAAGATTCATAAAAGAAGAATTTATAAGTTTCAATCCTTCAAGATACTCACCTTGCACTAGACTATTCGGATTTATACAATAGGTTCTAAAGCTTTCGCAACTAACTGAAAGTGCACCTTCTAGTGACACATCTAGACAACATCTTCATTGAACATCAAGCAAGCAAGAAAATGAACAATTAAATACTTGCATCGGACACAAATAAAAATTATTTTTAAATTCTCACAAGAACTCTATTCATCTAATTACAGATGACTCATTCTTCCTTGATGACATACACCTTCAAACCTTGCACACACATCGGACTCATGTTTAACACAAAAGCCATCAGTTTTCAAGTTCTAGAAGAACATTATCAAAGCTTTTAGATAATCCATCTTGAATACTTTAGTTTACCAACCCCTTTAGTTTTTCCTTATAGTATCACCAACACGGATACTATTGATAGGATGAGACTTAATAACCACCAGCTAAACACTCTTATTGCAATCAAGTGTTAGGAGCAATCAGTACCAAGATATCAACATCTTAGTTGAAGTTCTAAAAGGGATATGGGAAATAATGCAAATAACACCTCCCTTGAGTTTTAACTACTGTCTGGTTAACCATAGTTGTCAATGTCTTTTAAAGGAAGCCAACAAAACAGATATGTTAAAATCAACTTTCCACGGAAGTGATCTCTTCAGTGTAAATATATGATAAGGCATGGTTAGATTGCTTTCCAAGGGACATAATAAGAAACCTTTCATTAGAGATCAGAACATAAGTTCCCAAAAGATGGAAAAAATCAAAAAATTAATCTTATTGATCTTCAAGGATTTGTCATGTTCATGTCAAATCCCTTGAGTAGAGACTAGAGAATCTTCTTTTTGATCATTTTTTCTTTTGAACTCTTCAACACCAGGATTCTCTTATCCAGTTTAATTGTTAAGGAATTGTTGTCCATAGATATGTGGAATTATAATATTTCATCATTCCAACAAGAATAGTAGTACCAGAAAAATAATCCCTGATGCTCACCCAATGGACCAGGGTGCCTGCGATGATACCAATTTAAATTTCTGGTACAGGCAAAACATATTAATAGTGATGTCTTTACATCCGAATAATGTCAAGATAGATGTTACGACATTTGCCTCCAAATTGAATAGATTCATCAAGATGTATTTGATATTGAAAGTAAATAATAGAATGATAAATAACACAGAAGATTATTAACCGAGTTTAATGCAAACAACACCTAATCTAGGGGAGACCAAGCCATGAAGGAAGTCCACTATCATCAGTATTAGTTTAAATCTAAACACCCTAGTTTATAACTTCTCGCCTAATCACTACCCAACGCTACTTCTACCTAGAAGTTGACATCTAGATATGAAAAATCGTCATCCCACTTCCAATTACCATTGTGATAAAATAGTCACACACACTGCGATCTAGGGAACCCAAGTAGAAAGATCACACTTTCATATCAAGAACTTAGTTAAGCACCCTAACTAAGAACAATATTTTATCTTACTTAAAATATTGATCAAGTACATAACTTAATTCGCATGCTTAAAAGCTTAAAGAGAGAGAGAGAGAGAGAGAGAGAAAAAACTCAACTCATTCTCCAAAGGCTTTTGAGTAAGAGTAATACGCTTACCACGAGTATAAGAAGATATAAGGGTGACAAAATACCTACAAAAGAGACTCTCAAGCCTACACCTTTTTTGCTTACCCTAATTTACAAATTCTAAAAAAGTTCAAATTATATTAGGTCAGGTTTTCTTTTTAAGTACATCTTTGTAGTCCGTGGGCTTCAAAATGTGCATTCAGATATTTCTTAATCCATAAGCTTATAGATGCACTAAATGTGTAGATAAATCTTCTTAAATCTTGGAACACAAATATCAAGTTTTCTAAATTGTCATAGCAATTAATTTTGGTAACTTTTACATTTGGAGATACACAAATTTATTCCAGATTAAATCTTTTTGACATGCAAAATAAACTGAGATATATCAAAACAGAGATATCACGGAATCAAATCTGTCAAGATTTTCAAAAACAGCCTGTGTTAATGTTCTGGTGTAACATGTCATGAAATCTGTCAGGACATCTTTCCTAAGCAGCATGCTAGAAAATCTTCAATAACATTTATAGTAAACCATGTTTCAGCAAAATTGTGCCAATCCTAAAACCATGGTACTAACACTTATCATATCGCATCTTTCTGCTGTGCATTGCTTGGAGACATAATTATTGTATACACTCATATTTGCAGTACTTCAATGTATACGATTTTATTTATGTAAATTTGTTGCTTTTGTATATTTCTATGTATCATTTATAACATCACTAAATATTATTCTATATGTACGGGTGTTACATAGTATTTTCAAACAAAAATTCAAATTCAAAGGTAATGACAAAATATTTAAACAAGATCAACGACTAAATAGAAGAATTACCAAGATTAATTATAAACATTGACCAATAAATCTTCTTATTTCGTGCTGGTTATTCTTTTTCTTTCACATTGACTTTCCTTTAGTCTTGCCATTTTGGTAATGCATCTGCTGCCTTGCATAATGCACTATGGATGACTTAATGATTAATTTTGGACATAATTCTTACCTCACCAATGCCTGTATTTTCTCATCACCTATCAATATCCCAAACCCTAGTATTATTTGTCATTATTCTCACCCATAAAGCATAGCTTTTCACTATAAATAGAAATCTTTTTGTTATGAAAATGGATAGATTTTTTTAGAGTAAAGACGTTCTCAAATATTTGAGAGAAAAAGTATTATTTTTGTTGTGAATTTTGGATGCAAAAGCCATTAATTTATGAGAATTTCTCTATCCACTTCCCTATTTTCTTGGTCACCTCTGGTGAAAAACCCAAAATACCCTACTTCGGAAATGCATTTTCGAAACGCTTTTTTTTTAAATTTGTCTTATTTCGGAAATGCACTTCCGAAAACACGAAAAAAGGTGTTTTCGGAGATGCATTTCCGAAAACACCCCCTTTTTTGGGTTTTCGGAGATGCATTTCCGAAAACACCTTTTTTTTGGGAGAGGGGTGTCTTCGGAGATGCATATCCGAAATATTCCAAGACCAAATTGGTTTTGGAATGTTTCAGATATACATTTCCGAAAGTATTCAATAGTTATTAAAAAATTAAAATCAAGGTGAATCAATACAATTAATAGGTATAAAATCAAGGTGAATCAATAAAATGAAGTTGAATCAATAAAATCAAGGTGAATCAAAATTTCCTAAACCACTTCAAAGTTAAAAATTATTTTACTAACTTATATAAATCAAAAACATTTTAATTCCATAAGTAAATTTTGAATTATATAGAATTAAATATAAAATTTATTCATTAAATAAAATTAAGACAAAATCTTTTTCTAATTTTTTTAAACTAAATAAAAAATCATAACTCATTTATAATTATGAATCAGAATAGAAATATATAAATATATAATAATAATTATTAATTTTGTAAGTGAAATATATAAATATATAATATATAAATATATAAAAATTAATATATAAATATATAATATATAAATATATAAAAATTTATATATAATTATTATTATAAATTAAAACACTCATTTTTTTAATTTTTATAATTATTATATAAATATATAAATATATTTATAATTAATATATAATAATTTTTATAAATATATAATAATGATTATAATTATTATATATGTAATACCCGGTATTAATATTCCCTAAAACTCTATTACTTATGTTAATAGTATAGGACTTTTGGAGTTATATTAATGTAAACCATATATTTGGTGATATTGGGAAATAAAACTAAATGTATGTGTGTCAAGGGAATTATAGTATTTTCTCTCTTAAATAAAAGTTAGGGCATTGTTTGGATCCATGTCACTAACCTTTGAAAACAAAACCAGAATTTTAGTAGTACAAGAAGAAGGAAAACGTGAAAAGGGAGAGGAAGAGGAGAAAAGTTCCAAACTTGATCAAAGCTCTATCCTTGCATGCAACAGAATCCATCCAAGCTTCACCTCTATCATCTGATTTCTGCTCTTAGCTCCATCTTTATCATCTTCATCTCCTCCTAAGGTGAGTTTCTAGTTAGATACTTGGGGTTTTATAGGGTTTGCATGAATTTGGGGATGATGGGGGTTTTGATGAGAAATTGATGTTTACATGTTGATCATTTATGTTCTTTCCTGTTAGAATCCTTCTATAATAGTGTATACACATGATTTAGAATGCATCGGTATGTTGGGATTGATTTGGGTGAAGTTGGATTGATTTAAAATGCAGAATTTTTGGGTCTGTCAGCGATGTAACCGGTTACATGGTTGATGTAACTGTTTACATGTGTGAAAAAGGGTGAAAAACACAGTTTTTGGGTCATGTAACCGGTTACATGATTCACGTAACCCGTTACATCACTGTTTGGGCAGATTTTCCAAAACATCGAAAATTAATAACTTTTGCGTCGTAAGTCTGTTTCGCGCAAACTTTATATTGTTGGAAAGCTAGTATCATGTTCTATCTATTGAAATAGGTCCCCAAACCAGAATGTTTGATTTATTAATATTGGAACCCCACTTAGTGAATCACTAGATTAGTATAAGAACTTATGTCTTTACCAATTGATTAACAATTCTTATGTTATGCATGGCATAGATTATCTATTGCTTACTATGAATGTGACATCCATATTTGAGAATGTTATGCCATTATGTTTTTTTACATGAAAATATATGGACACCGTCGTTTTGGTTAAACGATTGGAATTGATTGTATTGTATGTGACTTTGACATTACGTCATATTTTCTGTATGCTTGAATCGAAGTGGCCGGAAGGCTAGATTGGGATGTTACTCCGACTATGTGGTCAATGAGTCTTCCCGGACCGTGCATTCCAATGGAATAGCCCGTTCATGTGTATTATTCGATAAGGTGTGCATCTAGGCTACCGTTGCAGTGTGCTCGTGAGTGCCGTACGGGGTTTTTACTCACTTGGCGTTAACACACTTGTGTGCTCGGTATGGTGGGGTTATGTGGCCATGTAGGCTAATGCATAATGAGGTAACTCACCTCTAGTGAAGTCACGTAGACTAACACTAGGCTTTCGCCCGATGGGCTCAGGCGTCAAGGTGGCGGTTTGTACTCGGCGTAACTCACTAGCGTGAAGAAGGTTAATGGGACAATGACGCCAATTAGGCTAAGGTCATTTCACGGCCATTTAGGCTTGTGCAAACCCGTTTAACCGTCTTGCAGTGTGCTTATACAAGTCCCTTGACAATAGGCAGGAGGTTACTCATCGAGGATGCATTTATTCCATAATCTAGTCGAGGTTCTATTTACACTTCTGGATTCCCCGTATGTGGATGCGGGTTTGCATACTTGTTTGTTATACAATGTGTATTTGTTTGAGGCCAGTTCAATGGTGGACGAGTCACTTTGTTTACTCCGTATTTGTACCAGAAGTGAGAATAACCCCGAATCCATGGTGGATTCGCTCATTTTTTTATGTTCCCTCTAGATCCGAGCGGACTAATAGGATAGGCGGACTCACTGAGATTTAGTAATCTCATCCCATTCCAATTATATTTTTTCAGGTGGTTCGAGACAAGATCGTGGTAAGGGAAAGATGGATTAGATCTTTTGGCGATGCTTGGATATTTCTTTTTGTTCTTTATCGTGCTTACTAGTTCTTGTATTTTGGACATGTACTCTTATGATGTACTTATATTTTGGCCATGATACATTCGGCTTGTGTATTCGTGTACTTCTATTTCCGCTACAAACATTATGTGATTGTTGTCTTATCAACCATATTTAATACTTTATGCATATTATTCTAGACATATATGTGTGGGGTGTTACAGTTGGTATCAGAGCAGGTCGATCCTCGACTTTGCTAAGACGCATCATAATGCAGTACAATTTTGCCTCATATGTGTATAGTCAGCATAATTCCTTACGTCTTATTTATGGCATTGGGCCTGATCAACTAGGATGAACAACACAGAGGTCCCGGAAGGCCCAAAACTAGGAACGTGGAGCCCGAGCAAGCAACCGGAAGTGCAGGCGTGCCTTGGCAACAGATGATGCAGCAGATGATTCAGCAGAATCAGATGATGGCTCAAATGATGCAAGGCATGCAGGGACAACAACCTCCTACTCAAGTTCCCGTTCCTCAAGCTGCAGCTGGACCAGACTTTCGTGCCTTCTTTAGGATGGATCCTCTAGAGTTTGTTGGCGGACTTGATTCTCTTTTGGCTCATGACTGGTTAGCTGGTATGGAAAGAGTGTTTCAAGCTATTCAGTGTATTGAAGAAGATAAGGTGATCTTTGCTACTCAGAAGATGAAGGGACCGGCCCTTAGGTGGTGGAACACTGCATCTACTTATTTCACAACACAAGAGATTCCTAAGGATTGGCAACACTTCAAGATAGCATTCTTGGAGAAGTATTTCCCAAATAATGTGAGGACTCAGAAGGAGCGAGAACTCCAGAACTTCAAGCAAGGCGATATGTCTGTTTCAGAATATGCAGAGAAGTTCGAAGACTTGGCTGATTACTCCCGACAAGCTGTTTATGATCTAGATGAACTATGGAAGATTGACCAGTTCATGCTGGGTTTAAGGGCCGACATTGCTCATAGTGTATCCCAAAGAGAGTTCACTACTTATTCTGAGTGTTTGAGGCAATGCTATGTTGCTGAAAACAGTTTGAAGAGGGTTCAAGAAGAGAGGAACCAGAACATGACTAATTTTAGGGAGCAAGGAAGATATACTAAACACTTGAGGCCCCGTAATCCTCCATCAAAGAAGAAGCAGGTTTATGGTGACCAATCAGCTCAACCGCCCTATTGTCGCAAGTGTGGTAGGAAGCATACCGGGGAGTGCAAGTACGCTTCAGTGACTTGTTTTAGATGTGGCGAGCAGGGCCACATAGCTCCACAATGTCCAGAAAAGAAGATTCCTGAGAAGACTGCAGGTCGTGTTTACACTTTGGATTCAACGAATGCCAAGGGAAACCACAATCTCATTGCGGGTACGTGTTATGTTAACAATCAACCTTTATGTGTTTTAGTGGATTGTGGAGCCACTCATTCTTTTGTCTCTACCGAGTGTGTCTACCGACTTGGTTTGGAGGTTATTCCATTACCTGATCCCATGCTTATTTCTTCGGCAACAGATGATACCGTGGAAGCTCGACTAATTTGTAAGGACTGTTCGGTGTCCTTTAATGGTCGTGACTATCCAATTGATCTAATTTGCTTACCCCTCAAGAGGCTTGATGTTATTCTAGGGATGGATTGGTTGTCTCTTAACTCGGTGTATATTGGTTGCAAAGAGAAGGCCATATTCATTCCTGCAGAAGAGACTTCTTCCGGTGATGCAATTACCAAGTTGATAGAAGGTACGATCAGCGCGGTTAATTATCTCTTTTCTCAAGAAAGATCCTTTCTTTTAGTTCTTTCTAAGGAACCTTCTTTGAGAGTTGAATTGTCTGAGACTCCGGTGGTGTGCGAATTTGCTGATGTGTTTCCTGAGGATATCACTTCTCTTCCTCCAAAAAGGGAAGCGGAATTCTCAATTGATCTTGTTCCTGGAACAGCCCCAGTCTCCATCACTCCTTACAGGATGTCTCCTATTAAACTCAGAGAACTGAAGAGCCAATTAGAAGAGCTTCTTGCTAAGCATTTTATTCAACCCAGTGTTTCTCCATGGGGAGCTCCTGTTCTTTTGGTAAAAAAGAAAGACAGAAGTATGCGCTTGTGCATCGATTATCGTCAGCTGAACAAAGTTACCATAAAGAACAAATATCCTTTACCATGGATTGATGACCTCCTAGATCAGTTGAAAGGAGCAAGTGTGTTCTCGAAGATTGATCTTAGGTCAGGATACCATCATGTGAGATATTGGGTCGAACTCTAGTATGGTCGAAGGGTAGCTTCTTGGTTCGACAGTTCGACAGAGTTAAGCATGAAGTCGAAGGTTGTTCACATGCTGGTGTCGAAGTGTGCATGCTGTAGTCGAAGATGGGTATAACATGCAGATGTCGAAGATGCTAGGGTTGTTAGCATGTTAAATTAGGTTTTAGTGTGTAAACCCTAATTTGTTAAGTTAGCTTGGGTAATGGGCCTTGCTGAAAAAGCCCATTAGTTAGTATGTTAGGTTTTATTATAAATAGCATACTAGTCTCTCATCATTGCTAAGCTGCAAATCCTAATTTAGGGTGAGAGAGGTTATTTGTTATTCTTGTAAACTTGTAATCTTGTTTTAAGAGAAAGTAAAAGAATAACAGTTATAACCAATTCTTGTGTTCTTCCTCTCCTATATAAATTCCCTATTATACTTTGTTATTGGTATCGTTTTCACAACAAATTGGTGCGGTGAGCGTGGACAAGATGCCTTCAACAAAGTATGAGATTGAAAAATTCACCGGAGTGAATGATTTTGGTCTGTGGCGCTTGAAGATGAAAGCCCTAC
The DNA here is from genome assembly GCF_029867415.1 of Vicia villosa. Taxonomy (NCBI): domain Eukaryota; kingdom Viridiplantae; phylum Streptophyta; class Magnoliopsida; order Fabales; family Fabaceae; genus Vicia; species Vicia villosa. Next base: position 21,928,289 of record NC_081183.1, on the reverse strand, counting down.
TGGTTCAGCAGGGTTGTTTGGAAGCGTTGAAGGGGGAGGCAGCTATGAATGCAGAATTGACGGCGGCGGAGAAGACGAATATGACCGAGAAAGCACACAGTGCAATTTTGTTGAGCCTTGGTGATAAGGTTCTTCGGCAGGTATCAAAGGAGACGACGACATCAGGGTTATGGTTGAAATTTGAAATTTTGTACATGACCAAATCGCTGGTAAATCGACTCTACCTGAAGCAAGCTTTGTATTCATTCAAGATGACTGAAGACAAAGTGTTAGCTGAGCTGTTGGATATGTTCAACAAGCTGATTCTTGATCTTGAAAATATTGATGTGAAGATCGATGATGAAGATCAAGCGCTGTTACTATTGTGTTCTTTGCCTCGATCACATGCTCACTTGAAAGAAACTCTCTTGTATGGAAGGGAGTCCCTGACGTTTGAAGAAGTCCAATCAGCCTTGTATTCTAAGGACTTGAATGAACGAAAGGAGCATAAACCTTCGACTATTGGTGAAGGTTTGGCCGTTAAAGGAAAATTCTTGTGAAAGAATGGTAAGTTCTACAAGAAGGGCAAAAGCCAGTCGAAGTCTTACAGTGGCGAAGCATCTGGCATTCGATGCTATCATTGTAAAAAGGAGGGTCACACAAGAAAGGTGTGTCCTGAACGCCTGAAAGATCATGGAAGTAAGGATAATGGCAATGCATCCATTGTTCAAGATGATTTCGAATCATCTGATGTTCTTGTGGTTTCAAGCAGTGACTCGAGAAGAGAGTGGATTATGGATTCAGGTTGCACTTGACACATGACTCCAAACAAAGACTTGTTCGAGGAATTATGTGATCAAGATGGTGGATCAGTATTGCTGGGAAACAACAAGGCTTGCAAGATTGCAGGTATTGGATCTTTGAGGTTCAAGCTCCATGATGAGTCAATTAGGCTGTTGACTGAAGTCAGGTATGTTCCTGATTTGAAGAGAAATTTGCTTTCTCTTGGTGAATTCGACAAGAAAGGATATGTTTTCCAAGGAGAGAAAAGTATCCTAAGAGTCACGAAGGGGTCGAAGGAAGTCTTGAGAGGCGTGAAGAAACAAGGCTTGTATACCCTTGACGGTGAAGTAGTAGGTGGTTCGACAAATGTTGCATCCACGAAACCGTTGTCGAAGACAGAAATCTGGCACATGAGATTGGGCCATGTCAGTGAAAGGGGTCTGGTCGAATTAGGGAAACAAAATCTGCTTGGTGGAGACAAAGTCGAAAAGCTGAAATTTTGTGAACCTTGTGTACTTGGAAAATCTTGCAAAGTGAAGTTCAACAAAGGCAAACATAGAACACATGGATCCCTTGACTACATCCATGCTGATCTTTGGGGGCCTGCAAGGTGTCCATCACATTCAGGAGCAAGGTATTTTCTATCCATAATAGATGATTATTCCAGAAAATTTTGGGTATTCATCCAGAAGACTAAGGATGAAACTTTTGAGAATTTCAAAAGTTGGAAGACTCTGGTTGAAAATCAGACTGGCAGAAAGGTCAAGAGGTTAAGAACCGACAATGGCCTTGACTTTTGCAATGAGGCATTCGACAACTTTTGTTCTGCCTCTGGTATTGCAAGGCATAGAACTACTGCAGGTACTCCACAGCAAAATGGATTGGCTGAAAGGTTTAATCGAACTATTTTGGAGAGAGTCAGATGCATGTTAACTAGTGCAGGGTTAAAGAAGGTGTTCTGGGCTGAGGCTGTTTCGACAGCAACATATCTGATAAACAGATGTCCTTCGACAGCGTTAGATATGAAGACACCTCAAGAAGTTTGGTCGGGACATCCACCAGATGTCGACAAACTGAGAGTATTTGGCTGCGTAGCCTATGCTCATATTAGGCGAGACAAGGTCGAACCTAAAGCTCTGAAATGCATGTTCATGGGATACCCTGAAGGAGTCAAAGCTTATAGGCTATGGTGCCTAGAGCCAAGTCACAGGAGGTGTATCACCAGTCGAGATGTAGTTTTCAATGAAGCTGAAATGTCTTTTAAGAAAACTGATGATGTTGGTCGAAGTACAGAAATATCTGACGAAGAGCTGGAACATGTAGAGATTCCTGTTGAGGTGGAGCATGTTGATGCTGAATTGCATATTCCAGATGAAGTCGAAGAAGAAGCAGAAAATGCTAAGGATGAGGAAATTGTCGATGACTACCTATTATCGAGAGATAGGTCGAGAAGAGTTATCAAGGCACCTCAGAGACTTGGGTATGCAGATCTTATAGCTTATGCCTTAATCTCTGCAAGTGAGGTTCTAGACGAAGAACCTAGAGATTACAAGGAAGTTATGAGGAGTCGAAATAAGACTGAATGGTTGAAGGCCATGGATGATGAGATGAAATCTCTTCATGATAATCACACTTGGGAACTGATCAAGAAACCTGTTGGGGCAAGGTTAGTTAGCTGTAAATGGATTTTCAAAGTTAAGGAAGGAATCGAGGGAGTGACGTCGAAAAGATACAAGGCAAGGTTAGTGTCATACCCCAAAATTTTCCCTCATATATTTGCGAACGTTAGTCCAGTTGGCAAGGATTCGAAGGTAAAAGGTGTAAGAGCGCAAGGACCCGGGTTCGAATCACACTTCTAACATTTTCTCTTTTTATTTTTATTTGTTTCTAACCATAATTTCAATTTTATTTTCGTTTAATAAAAAAAAATCATTTTTTAATCATTTTAATTTTAATTTTCGTAACTAATTAAATATTTATTTTTTTAATAGTCATTTTTTCATTTTTGTGCATTTTTAGTCAAAATATCATAAAATTCAAAACACACTTAATTTGCTGCCTGCGATGATCGAATCTATCGATCTGAGTAACCAGCAATGCCCCTTAATCCGTTAGCTATACTGATCAAATCTATTGATCACCGCATCTAACGGTGCCATATCAAACCAGGGTTGTACGCCCAAATCTAAAACACACTAAACCACGACACTACGGATTTTCATCCTTGTCAATCAGGCAATTCAAAATGCCTTTCAAATCACAAACTACGATAGGCCACTCAAAAAGCCTTTAAACAATTTCAAACACCTTCATAATCAATTCAAAGGCGTACAATCTTGTGCCCGAACTACGTTGACTCTAATTCTCCCTAAGGAGATACGTAGGCACTTGGATAACCAAGGCGAGTCCCCCTCCCTAAAATCTAAATTTTCCCCTATTCAATTCTTTAGTTATTAAACCTCAATATTTTAGCCATAAACCTTTACCTTAGATTCAAAGCCAATAGGAAAGGGTTGAGGGTGCCTAACACCTTCCCTCGACCTGATTATAATAACTTACCCTGAATCTCTAAACTGCGTGGGGTTTCCTATTCGCCCTTCAGAATAGGTGGCGACTCTAAAAGTCTAAATTTTTAGGGCAGGTTGCTACAGCTGGCGACTTTGCTGGGGACTATAGTGATAACAAAACTGTAAATTATTATGCTCCTTTAGGTTTTGGCAGGGTTTAGGTTTTGGCAAATCATTTAGGGTTTTGGCGAATTTTTTAGGGTTTGGCTTATTCGCCATTTTAGGGTTTATGGTTTTTTAAATATTTAAATTTTCATTTATTTATTTATTTATTCGCAATTTCATTTATTTACTGCAATTCCACTTATTTACAGTCATTTAATTAAATATTTTTTTGGTTGAATATTTATTATTTTATCGCATTTCGGGATATATAAATTGCTGTTAAACCTAAGCGTGGGAATTATAATAATGACCAGAGGGGAATTACATCGCCTACGAGTCTTATTATAATTCCACTCAGAGTGGGTTGAATATTCGGAAAGGTCTGATACGAGGCTCGACCTTGTTGAGGGCTGGACTTGGTATTTGGCTGATCTCTCTGGGAACCCACCCCTAAAACTCGAACCTCATGGATAAAATGAGTTGTTCTAAAATCCAAAGAGACAGAAAGTCTCGGCGGCTACGAACGACCCCATGAGACCTTCTAAAACATACCGATGGGAAGGGTAGGCACCCTAAGCCGTTACGTCGAACCTATGAACCTAGGGCTTATCTGCTTACGTGCTTATTATATATGTGCAATTTATATACTACGAATGCCTTGCGTCTTAATTTTCCAGGTATTCCTACGCGTTCCCTGGCCTGCAGGGACCCTACTTCTAAGACCATGTCCTTCCCACGAAGGACACCTCCATTTATGCACGTTGATTGGCCTCTCGATGGCCATGAGACCTAGTGACTGTCATGAACGGTCACTCCACGCTTGCATCTACGCACTCCCTAACCTGTGGGGAGTTTCCTTTCATATCTTTGTACTCTTACAACTATGTGTCCTTCGTTCGAAGGACATATTATTCTACGCACGTCGATTGGCCTCTCGATGGCCATGTGATTCAGTGACTGTCTTGAACGGTCACCCCGTGCTTACTCCTACGTACTCCCTAGCCTATAGGGATTTTCTTTTACATCCATGCGTTTTTACAACGACGCGTCCTTCCCAGAAGGACAACTTCATTAGCATGCGTTCGATTGGCCTCTCGATGGCTATGAGATCTAGTGACTGTCCTGAACGGTCACTCCATGCTTGTTCCCGCGCACCCTCTAACTTGTAGGGTTTGGATTTCCATCTATACATCTTTCATCCCTAGCCTGTAGGGATTTCTCTTCATCCGACATCGCCCTTAGATAAGTTGTGTTCCACAGAGAGAACCTCCCCACCAAGGACGACTTCATTGGTACACGTTGATTGACCTCTCGATGGCCATGAGACTTGGTGACTGTCTTGAACGGTCACCAGCTGCTACCTTCTGCATATTCCCTAATCTTAGGGATTTCCATTGGTGTGTTATAACATTTATCCTGCAAAGATTCCACGAGGGTCTAATGTCGCCTCTAAGGCTATCCCTAGGATCATATGTTACACGTCTGCATTGCATACACGAAGTTATAATACAAGGAGTCTCTCGTGTACGCGTGCATTCGCATTTTCATGCATTCATACATTTACATCCTCATCTTCGCCCGCACCCAAAATTCCCGAAGAAGACCAAATAGGATCATAAACTATGGAGAAAGGAGGAATAAGCCTTACTAAGAAAAAGGGATGTCTTTCACCATGCCATCCGCATGTCCATGCCTTGTCATAACAGGATTATAAATACAATAAAGGTTTTCATCGAGCAAGGATTAGTTCAACAAAGAGTTCCCTCATAGATACACTCAAGATGTATCTAGTCATAAAGGGGTTCATCTTAGAACATATCAGATTTTCAAGGACGCTCTACGATAACCTGGGGGCAAGGGTCAGTCCAACTGGGGCAATACCCTGAACAAAGATGCATGACTACGATGGAGAGAATGCGACATATGTCAACCCCACACCAAGGAGAAAAAGGGTCATAGGTGATACTATCCTTAGGAAAAGCAAAAGAGGTTCAGTCAAAGGAAACTCATGAAGTTCCGATACGACGAAAACCCACCGCTAACGATTTATTCCTAACAGGTTTGACATGTCCAAGGAGAACTCGAGGTTACCCTTCACTTCTACAAGTTCATCAACTAAGGAGTGAAACAAGGTCAACGGATTTACAAAGGAGACTACCCCTAGGATCAATAGGTTTTGCACACTCAAAATTTCAATCCCTACGATCGCTAAGTGTTACTCAAGATAAAAGTTGTACTTTCGGATTAACAATTCTAATGGGATGACTACACAGGTTTTGGAATCGATTCACTCGCACACTTCTATTCTATTTCAAATTTAGGGTTATTAACAAACTTATGGGAGAATGACGAATACAAATAACTAAGTCCAGCTAAACATATGCTTTCAAGGTAAGACCGAGCCGAGGATGTACAGGCATTGTTTCAATTCCCAAACAGTGGAGATATAAGGATGTTAATACCTCGTCACCCCCTCGAGCCAGGAGTTGGAGTTTATTTCTACTTTTCAAAAAAAGCTTGATTTTAACCAGGGGCAGGGTAGATTTCAATTAATCCAATGGTGTATTCTGGTTGTAAAGAGAATCAATTATTGAAGTAAAGGTTCAAGCGCAAGGATCCAACAAAGCAAAGGTTCAGGCATATCTTCTTCTCGGCGTTCATCTAAGATTGAGGAAGCAATAGAGATAACATTCACAACAATTTTCTTCCTCAATACATCATTCAAGATCGAGGAAGTATCAAAGTCGAAGCTTGCTAATCAAGTCAACATGGCAGTCACAACATTCGATATCCAAGGAGCATTCAAAAGAAAAAGGAGAAAAACGCCCGCTAAGTCAAAATGAAAATTTCATGAAAGAAAACAAAAACGACTTAGGCAAAAATTAGGGCATCCCGATGGACCAAATTCAAAGGAATTGGCTCATGCAAAATAAGGGATAAAAACAAAACAAAAGCAAAGTACGAAGGATAATCTTGTGACTGCTAAATCACCAAAGCTTCTCATCAATTCCTGGATCTCTACAATATTTTTTTCATCAGTACTAGGATCTCTACTAAGGCTTTTGCTCAACATCAAAACTGAAACGATTCTCTTACAAACAAAGCACATTCATTGGATTAGGCGAATTTTTAGGATTTGGGGAATATCAAGGAGAAAGGGGTGGGATAAATACAATTTTGAGCCTTATATCCATTGTTTCTTAAAACATGAACCATGCCAAGTTACAACATTCAAAAGTCCTAATTGAGGCAAGGTTAACTACGAAAGCATATCAAGCAGGATTTGTTATACTGACTCCTAAAGTTTGTTAAAACTATTTCTAACCACTACGCTTCTTCAAGCATTCATCCCGTCCTAATTCATAACGGACTTTGATTTCAAAACTTGCATACACATTGCATTGGAGTTGCTTCTCAAATGGAACAACGTCATCTGCGAGTATACACTTAGCATCGAGGAGATCTCGAAATGGGTTAATCAAAGGTGATCCTTTCTAATAAAGACTCTGGAATGGGGGAACCACATCTAGGGGGTTCTCCTAAACAGGGGCAAACTTTCAAGGATTGCAGGGGCATACAATCAAAGATCCTATTCACTAGGGGCATTCTTCCTAAGGTTCAACCGAATTGGGGAACACCTCGAAGCAATAACAATCAGGGGCATGTCAAACAGGGGAAGAGTTTAAATTCGAAAGGATAGAACGCTATGGATAGTCCTCCAAATCCTGGAGATCAGGGGCATACCCTTCAATTCAAACGTCGAAGAATATGACAAGGTTATTTCTCGGGGCACTTCCTTCATGGCGTGGAAATCACAGGCACACTTTTCCACTAAACATTGGGGCATTGGATATCAAATCCATAAGGTAAACAATTCAAAAGGTGTGGAGAACCTCCAAAAGTTAAAGGTGTGGAGAATTGCAAAAGGTGAAAGACGTGGAGAACCTCAAAAGGTTAAAGGCGTTGAGTAATTCAAAAGCCAAATTGGGGCAAAGCGCACAGCATAAGACATTCTCACGCTTCACAACATCGAACAAATGTTTCTCCTAACTACGATCTTCAAAAACAAGTATCGGGGAATCGCGCTAGCATCACACCCCACCTTATCAAACAAACCTGCAACTCCAGCGAGCTATATACGCTTTGGTTATCAACAACCTATCATCGGAGTATCATGCGAATACATATAAATCATGCATTACATACATTGGTCGATACATTACACCACACCTTTTTAGGTAGTCTTCTTTAAGACCAATCCTACGGTCCTTTCTAGGAACCTCTTTAGGTAGTCTTTTTAAGACATCTTCCAACCTGTTCAGGTAGTCTTGTTTAAGACAAATCTTACGATCCCTTCTAAGAACCTTTTTAGGTAGGCTTTTTTTAAAACATTCTTTTCCTAAGAACCTTTCTAGGTAGTCTTCTCCAAGACAATCATCGCTATTTCCAAGAGCCTTTTTAGGTAGTCTTCTTTAAGACAAATTGTCATCCTTTTCAGGAACTTCTTCAGGTGGTCTTCTTTAAGACATTCTTTTTCCAAAAACCTCTTTAGGTAGTCATTTAAGACATCTTTCAACCTTTTCAAGTAGTCTTCTCTAAGACGATAACCATCATTTCCAAGAACCTTTTTAGGTAGTCTTCTTTAAGACAAATTGTCATCCTTTTCAGGAACCTCTTCAGGTAGTCTTCTTTAAGACATTCTACGAACCCTTCTAGGTGGTCTTTCCTAAGACATTCATTGCCCTTTCCAGGAACCTTTTTAGGTAGTCTTCTTCAAGACATTCCTTTTTAGGTAGTCCTTTTTAAGATATCTTTCAGTCTTTCTAGGTGGTCTTCTTTAAGATAAAATTTCTTTACTTTCTAAGAACCTTTTTTTTGTAGTCTTTTAAGACATTGTTCAATCTTTCCGATTAGTTTTCTTTAAGACATTCCTCATCCTTGATAAAAGCCTTTACAAGTAGTCTTCTTCAAGACAAGTGTACATATCCATGCCAGAAACCTTTCCAGGTAGTCTTATAGAAGACATTACTTCGTTCCACTCAACACATGCATGAGCATAAGCATTATCCCGTACATCAAAACATCCAAGTCATCAACTCTGGTGTTAAGCTATACTATCCACCTGCTTTCCGGTAACCTTACCGATGACAGTAACCCTACTGTTGGTGTATTTCCAATCGCCTGATTGATGCTTTCGGGTAACCTTACCGATGCCAGTAACCCTACTGAGTGTATTTTCCGATCGCCTGATTGACGTATCCCGGTAACCTTACCGATGACAACAATCTTGCTATCCATTTCACTCGTAAAACATGTACATACACATTAGCATATGCATATCATCTAGTGCATTCAAATACTACAAAAATCCAGTTTCCAACTCTCGTGTTGTGATAGGTGTGTTCTCCGACCCTCGAGTCGTGAATTTCTAAACATATCGTTCCCTTTTGACCCTCGAGTAGTGAATATTTAAAACATGTTATTTGCTCCGACCCTCGAGTCGTGAGTCTCCAAACAAGTGAATTCTTTCACGCAGGTAAGTTTGTTAGAGCTATATTAATTAATTCCTATTGGTGCAGGTGACTTGTCCGAACCAGGGCAAGGGACTCCTATTGGTGCAGGTGAAATTTGTCCAAACCAGGGAAAATGATCCGAATGGTGCGGGTGAGTTTGCTACAAGCACGGCAAATGATCCTAAATGGTGCGGGTGTGTTTGCTACAAGCACGGCAAATGATCCTAAATGGGGCAGGTGAGTTTGCTACAAGCACGGCAAATGATCCTAAATGGTACGGGTGAATTTTCTACAAGCATGGCAAATGATCCCAAATGGTGCAGGTGAGGTTGCTATAAGCATAGCAAATTATCCTAAATGGTGCAGGTGAAGTTGCTATAAGCATAGCAAATTATCCTAAATGGTGCAGGTAAAGTTGCTATAAACATAGCAAATAATCCTAAATGGTGCAGTCCTTTTCAGGAACCTTTCCAGGCAGTCTTCTTTAAGACATATTCCATTCCTTCTAAGAGCTTTTCCAAGCAAACGGGGTTTTACAAAGGATTTTACAACAAAGGGGTTTACAAAAGTTTCTCAATTGGGTTTATCACGTTAGTCCCTCGGCAGTGATATTCTCCAAAACATCATCAATAACAATCAAAGGTGTTATCTTTCTTTTCAGAATTACTAACATACTTCAATTAACATAACTAACAGTCATGCATCATTCAACTAACATACCTCATTCATACATAGTTCATAATGCATACATCACTCTCATTTATTTTAAGAAGTTCATTGCATCATACATCGCATGCATCATAACATTGCATAAAATCCAGGTTGCCTTTTCAGGCCATGCTATAATCAAGGCACCGGGTTCCTTCCAAAAGCATTTGCTTCACATTCGGAAAAATGGTATTTACCTTGGGTGGCATCTTTAAACCCATCTACTACGGAATTTCTTCCCAACAGGTGCAAATTTCAGCGCATTTCAGTGTTCAATCATCTTCTACCTTTAGATTACGATAGGCAGACGTGCTTATCTGACTCTTCAGGTTTAAGAAGATTGAACAGGGGCAGCTGTCATACCCCAAAATTTGCCCTCATATATTTGCGAACGTCAGTCCAGTTGGCAAGGATTCGAAGGTAAAAGGTGTAAGAGCGCAAGGACCCGAGTTCGAATCACACTTCTAACATTTTCTCTTTTTATTTTTATTTGTTTCTAACCATAATTTCAATTTTATTTTCGTTTAACAAAAAAAATCATTTTTTAATCATTTTAACTTTAATTTTCGTAACTAATTAAATATTTATTTTTTTAATAGTCAATTTTTCATTTTTGTGCATTTTTAGTCAAAATATCATAAAATTCAAAACACACTTAATTTGCTGCCTGCGATGATCGAATCTATCGATATGAGTAACCAGCAATGCCCCTTAACCCGTTAGCTATACTGATCAAATCTATTGATCACCGCATCTAATGGTGCCATATCAAACCAGGGTTGTACGCCCAAATCTAAAACACACTAAACCACGACACTACAGATTTTCATCCTTGTCAATCAGGCAATTCAAAATGCCTTTCAAATCACAAACTACGATAGGCCACTCAAAAAGCCTTTAAACAATTTCAAACACCTTCATAATCAATTCAAAGGCGTACAATCCTGTGCCCGAACTACGTTGACTCTGATTCTCCCTAAGGAGATACGTAGGCACTTGGATAACCAAGGCGAGTCCCCCTCCCTAAAATCTCAATTTTCCCCCTATTCAATTCTTTAGTTATTAAACCTCAATATTTTAGCCATAAACCTTTACCTTAGATTCAAAGCCAATAGGAAAGGGTTGAGGGTGCCTAACACCTTCCCTCGACCTGATTATAATAACTTACCCTGAATCTCTAAACTGCGTAGGGTTTCCTATTCGCCCTTCAGAATAGGTGGCGACTCTAAAAGTCTAAATTTTTAGGGCAGGTTGCTACAGTTAGTTGCAAGGGGTTTCACGCAGAAAGAAGGTGTCGACTTCAATGATGTGTTTTCTCCTGTTGTGAAGCATAGATCCATTCGAATGTTGCTTGCCGTGGTGGCACAGTTTGATCTTGAACTGGAAGAGATGGATGTGAAAACTGCGTTCTTGTATGGTGATCTAGATGAAACGATCCTGATGAGGCAACCTGAAGGGTATGTCGAAAAGGGGAAGGAAGATTATGTGTGCAAGTTAAAGAGATCTTTGTATGGGCTGAAACAATCTCCTCGACAGTGGAATAGGAGATTCGACAAGTTCATGGCACGCATAAGTTTCATTAGAAGTCAGTTCGACCACTGCGTTTACTTCATATTTCGACCTGGTAATTCATTTGTTATTTTGTTGCTTTATGTGGATGATATTCTCATAGCAAGCAACAATGTCACAGATGTGATGAGGGTGAAGACTGAACTCAATAAAGAGTTCGATATGAAGGATCTGGGAGCTGCTTCTGGAATTCTTGGAATTGACATTTGAAGAGATGGAAAGAAGTCGAAGTTATGCTTGTCTCAAGAGGCATATCTACGGAAGATTCTTGAAAAGTTTGAAATGTCGAATTCGAAGCCAGTTGTGACTCCTACAAACCCTCAATTCAAGCTGAGTATTGATCAGTGTCCCAGAACTGATGTCGAAAGAGCCTATATGAATAGCATCCCATATGCTAATATAGCTGGTTCTTTGATGTATGCTATGGTCTGTACTAGACCCGATATAGCATATGCAGTAAGTCTTGTAAGCAGGTACATGGCGAATCCTGGAAAGGCTCACTCGCAAGCATTGAAGTGGATTTTAAGGTACATAAATGGGTCTCTGAATAGAGTCCTAATTTATGGTGGAGCCTTAGGTGAAGATAGTAAAGCAGTAATCGAAGGATATGTCTACTCTGATTATGCAGGTTGTATGGATTCCAGAAAATCTATTTCTGGATATGTTTTCACTATGTTTGGCACAACAATTAGTTGGAAAGTAACACTTCAGAAGGTTGTTGCTCTATCAACCACTGAAGCAGAATATATTGCTCTCACTGAAGCTGTAAAAGAAGCATTGTGGCTTGAAGGTTTTGCAAAGGAGCTGAAACTTCAAGGTCGAGGTATCACTGTTAAATGTGATAGTCAAAGTGCAATACACCTATCAAAGAATTCAGCCTATCATGAGCGAACTAAGCACATTGATGTGAGGCTGCACTTCGTCAGAGGAGTAATCGAGCGTGGAGAAGTCCAAGTGCTGAAGGTTTCGACTGAAAACAATGCTGCTGATATGATCACCAAGACATTGCCGAGTTGCAAGTTTTTCCACTGTATGCAGTTGATAAAGCTGCATGAAGAAAGCTAGTTTATTCCCTTGATGTTGAAGAGTTAGATCCAAGGTGGAGATTTGTGAGATATTGGGTCGAACTCTAGTATGGTCGAAGGGTAGCTTCTTGGTTCGACAGTTCGACAGAGTTAAGCATGAAGTCGAAGGTTGTTCACATGCTGGTGTCGAAGTGTGCATGTCGTAGTCGAAGATGGGTCTAGCATGCAGATGTCGAAGATGCTAGGGTTGTTAGCATGTTAAATTAGGTTTTAGTGCTTAAAACCTAATTTGTTAAGTTAGCTTGTTTATTAAGTTGGCTTGTGTAATGGGCCTTTCTGAAAAAGGCCATTAGTTAGTATGTTAGGTTTTATTATAAATAGCATACTAGTCTCTCATCATTGTTAAGCTGCAAATCCTAATTTAGGGTGAGAGAGGTTACAACCTCTGGAGATACCGATGTGGAAATGGGATTCTATCTCCATGGATTTCATTGTGGGACTACCTCATGCTCGAGGTGGGTATGATTCTATATGGGTAATAGTGGATAGGCTGACCAAATCTGCTCACTTTTTACTTGTAAAGACAACTCACAATGTGATTCATCTTGCGAGGATTTTCATAGCAGAGATCATACGGTTGCATGGTGTGCCATCTAGTATAGTGTCCGATCGTGACCCAAAGTTCACTTCGAGATTTCGGAAGATGTTTCACAAGGAATTGGGGACTAGACTGAATAGGAGTACATCTAACCATCCTCAATCCGATGGGCAGACAGAGAGGACAATCCAGACGATAGAAGATATCTTGAGAGCTTGCATACTGGAAGAAGGTGGGAGTTGGAAGGATCATTTGCCGTTGGTGGAATTCGCATATATTAACAGTTACCATGCTAGTTTGGTATGGCTCCCTATGAGGCTCTATATGGGAGAAAATGTCGATCACCACTATATTGGGCCGAAGTATGGGAGAAGATAATTCTTGGACCGGAGATCATACAAGAAACTATCGAGCAAGTCAAGATGATCCAGAATAATCTCAAGAAAGCCCAAGACCGACAAAAGAATTATGCGGACAAAAGAAGGAGGCCTTTAGAATTCGAAGTTGGTGATCATGTGTATTTGAAAGTCACTCCAAGATTGAGGTTGGGAGGACCGTTCAAAACGCGTAAGCTCCGTCCGAGATACGTGGGGCCATATCAGATTATGAGCCGGGTAGGTGAAGTGGCTTATCAGTTAGCATTACCACCTTCAGTATCCGGGTGTCATACCCCAAAATTTGCCTTCCATATTCCATTTACAATGATTCAAAGTTCAAGATTCAATTCCAAGGCTTTGCTCAAACAATCCCGATATCCACAGTCAACTGATCCAATCCTAAAGGCCAACTATTCTTAAAGCATGATTCAAACCTATGATCATTGGTCAAACATCAAGTATAGAGGTGCATAACCATCATTTGATCAAAGAATGATCATGACTCCATTAATAGAAACTCAGAGATGAACAAATACAAAAAGGTTCAAATTAGGGTTTCTTAGGAGAAAGTCAACCCAACTTTGACTGGGCATAACTTTCACATGGAACATCAAAAATCCCCCACTCAAAGCCTATTTTGAAGGAAATTGGATTTTCTACAACTTTGTCTCTCACAAGCCAAGGCTAGAAATGTTTCATTTGAGAGGTATGATGCAAAAGATTACAGGTCACTTTCAGGCATCCTTCAAAAGCAGTTTTTTTCCAAAGAGGATATCATCAAGATAAAAACTCCAAATGAAAAATATGTTCCAAAGTGGCTTATAGAGGACCTCTTGAGGTTTCCAAAAAGTCTTAGAACTCCCTCATAGCTATAAAATTGAGTGAGATATGCTTGATCAAAGTTGAGCAATTTTTGGAGGCAAAATGTGAAATAAAGAGGGTTCAAATTGGAATATTTTACAAATGGGCCTATGTTTTATGACTCAAACTTGATCCACAAGATGCCCAAACCATAAGCCACGAATTTCACCTTTTATTTTATTTTATATGATTTTTTATTTTATTTAAAAATGATATAAAATGATATAATTGAAGAAAATCAAATATTGTGTCAAAAATATTCACATAAACCACTTCCAATCAACATTTATGGCTAAATATAATATATTTTCATGGATTATTGATTGAGGAAGGAATTGATACAATATTGGTTCAAATATAGCAAGTTTTCATTCAAGAGTAAAGTGAATTTCTCAAATTTTGCAAGATTGGATTTAGGAGGCCTTTGGACTATTTTCTTGACCTAATTGGTGCCTCTATAAATATATAACATAATGTAATGGAGTAGGGGACGAAATTCTGAAGGGAGGCATACTTGCAAGAACCAAAAAACCACCAAAGAACTCAAAATCTTTTTCAAAGAATTTGTGGCTTTCAACAAGAATTGAAGGTTGCAAAAGGTTCACTGGAGGATTTGGAACGTGTCTGGATACTAGCATAGCATCAACAACCCCAGAATTGTCTCCGATTTGTCAAAGTAAGTCATTTTGAAACTTGAATCGATTGGCACGATGTGAGCATGTTTGTGGTGTTTTAATTGTATGTTATGCATCATGTGATTGTTATGAACGTTTCTTGAAAGTTAATTGAATTTCTGGGCGGGTTCAAGGTGGTTCACCATGGAAGGCCGTTAGGGTTCTTGAGGGCGTGCAATTGGGGCTTTCCGTTAGGAGTTAAATTAGGGTTAATTAGTGGTATTATTGAATTCGCATGGTGAAAATAAGGGGAATAAGATGGGTGCGCCAGATTTATATGTGTTCAGGTGCAGTTCGCTATTTTCCAGGATTGTTGGCTACGAACGGAATCGTAGCAAAACCGTAGCTGATTTTGCAGAGAAATTCAGGTCTGGGGGAGGAAGATGATGGCGTGGCGTTACGCCATTGGCCGGTTTGAAATCTCGCGCGCATTTTAATGTGTCTTCTTATGTTTATTATATATGGTGATGAACACGTTTTCTTAACGCGCATGGAATTTGGTTGGTTTGGCAAGGGTAAGTGTTATCAAGGGAGAGGGCGTGGGTTCGAACCCCGTCTCTCACATTATTTTTTATTGAATAACCACGCTTCATGATCACATGCACCTGAGCCTTAGGTATCACCATACACCTTCAAATCTGAAACATTCAATCCTCCACCAAGCTAGATCTAACAACCTAGATTTAGTCCTTATAACATGAGCCTTCTATCCAGTCACACTGAATCCTAATCCTAATAAACTAAAATAATTTTAATTAATTATTTGTTTTAATTAATCTCTTTTAATATATTTATTTATGTATTAATAATTATTTTTATAAATAAATTAGTACATGATAATAATATTAAAATGTCAATCTGTTGTTCGTTCCGATTAAATCGATTAATCGCTATGGGCAATAATAATTTTAATTAAAATGTTATTTAATTAAAACATTATTAATTTCTATTCGATTAAATGGTTGCGATTATCTTATTATTCGCGATGATTAATTTTTCTATTTTTCCCATTCTAATTTGTTGTTCTTTTTAATCGAATCAATCGATTACGAGGGGTAACGATGCAAACTAATTATTAAAAATTATTAAAAATATCCTAATTCGTTATTAGTAATAATCAAATCAATTGATTAAAAATGGTAACGGTGCAACTTCAAATCTTTTAACTATGGCGATTGAATCTATTGATCGTTGCGGTTAATAGTGCTAAATTAAACTCGGGTTGTACGCCCAAACCTCAAAAACACTCTTCAAACCTTTCAAAACCACAAATTTCAAACTACGGATTTTCATCCTCATTCAAAACTACGATAGGCCATTCAAAAAGCCTTCAAACCATCTCAAATCAAATTTCAACTCAAAGGGCGTACAACCCGTCCCCCGAACTACGTTGACTCTGATTCTCCATAAGGAGATACGTAGGCACTTGGATAACCAAGGCGAGTCCCCTTCCCTCTAAATCTAATTTTTCCCGATTCATTTCCCTTAATTATTTAACCCTCGAAAGCATAAACATTACCTTAATACTCTTAGCCATAACACTGTTGACCTTAGATTCAAAGCCATAGGAAAGGGTTGAGGTTGCCTAACACCTTCCCTCGACCTGAATATAATATCTTACCCTGATCTCTATACTGCGTAGGGTTTCCTATTCGCCCTTCAGAATAGGTGGCGACTCTAATCTTTAAAATTTTGGGCAGGTTGCTACAGCTGGCGACTCTGCTGGGGATAACTTAAATGGTGAATACTATGCTCCTATAGGTTTTAGGTTTTGGGTGGGTTTAGGTTTGGCAACTTTTTTTTAGGGTTTGTGTTAATGCTCTGTTCTGTATTATTGTCTTATTGGCATCCATGCTTGGCTAAAACATAATAGCAGCTGAATGTAATGTATTGTACTCTTGCAAATATTAAAAAGAACAAAACAGGTAATGAAACAAGATGTTACAAGGAATGTCATGACATTAACCATGACATCGCGCCTGCAGAACTGACAAAGGAAGATTCAGTCTCGGTTTTAAAGGATACAGAATATTCTATGTGGATATTATGTAGTCCTATGTGGCGCAGTATTAAAGGTGAAAGAATCAAGCCAGAATATTGAAGATTCAAATCTAAGATTGAAGTTTCAGTAGTTACTAATTTAGGAGACAAATTAGGTAACTTATGATTAAAAGACCTTGTTTGTAGCAGAAGAAATCTGCTGATTTGTAACAGCAAGGAGTGCTGGGATTTTAAGCCCAAGTCCAACTAGGATCAGGGTATATATAGGAATCTTTGTAGTCTTGTAAACCTAACGATCATAATGTAGTCATTAGGGTTTGTTGTGTAAGTGAACCACCCAGGTTGTGGGATGGTCACTGATTTGTAGCCTCGAAGCCTGTAGGTAGGAGGTTTATTTTATTCACTCAGAAGCTGTGAAGCAATGAGTGAAGATTGTGTTCTTGGAACTACTCCATTATGTATATTTAAATTGTTAGTGATTAAGCTGTCGATGCAGTGGCTGAGTTGTTGACTGCTAGACATCGTTGCTATGATTGGGAGTGGAATGGTGATATTCCATATCTAGGGAGAACCTAGGTAGAGGGGTCATTGGGTAGTGATTAAGTGAGGAGTTGTAAACTGGGAGTTTAGCTCTGAATTGATACTGCTAATAGTGAACTTCATCCCTGGCTTGGTATGCCCCTAGAGTAGGTTGATTGAACCGAACTGGGTGAACAATTCTGGTGTGTTGTTTATGTTTCTGCACTATTTATTTGTAAGTTCAGTTTGGATGTTATAACATCGTGCATGACATCAGTGTGTGAATTAATGACTGTGCTAACACAGAATCTCTGCTAAGCAGATTTGTCAATGTTAACTAAACTGATATGTGATCCCAACACTTCCAGACTTCTGGATGTTAGAAGTAATAAATAATTGAGGGATCTGTATGTACTGCCTCAGCTAAGCTGATGACAGACCAGATGTCACGACATCGTGTATGACATCTGGGTTCTGTCTTACCAGAATTTCAATTGGTATCAGAGCAGGCATCCTGTCTGTTTCTGGATGAGATCCATGGGAGATACTTTCTGGTTGTTGGAGGTAGTTGATTGTTTGAACATTCATGTTCATATTGAATGGTCCCTAGAAGTGGAGGATGGACCTATGTGTGGAAGACTGGACCAAACTGACCATAACAGGTGTATTCTCTTGGCAAGGGAAGATGGTGTTACTGATTTCAAGAATATCCAAATGATTCATGCGGGAGTGAAGAATTTGAAGTGTTTTATTCAGCATATAGCAAGGTACAGAGAAGAAGATTGTCAAAACCTTCATGCGGGAGTGAAGTTAATGATAAGGTATTCTTTGTGCTTATCTGTTTCTTTCTGGTCAGAACATTGGTTAGGTCTTGTAGTGTTGCTTGAAGAAGAAGCAAGCATATTGTTGGATTGTTCAACTGCAATTCTTGGATGTCATGCTTACAACTGGTTCTGGGAGTAAGCATTGTGTAATCTCTGTTGATATATGGCTGTTTTCTGCTGCATAGCATCTGATGCATAATCCTATCTTTGAAAGAAGATCTCTAGGACTATATGGTTTTCAACAGAATTTGTAGCTGGGTTCTTTCAACTTTAGTACAAGTATCAAAGATACTTGAGATCTTTTCTCAAGTCCACTCATAAAGGCATGGTAATTAAGGTTGAAGAGGTTCAAATGGTCAGTGTTCCTCATGTTCATCTGCAAAGTTGTTTAATAATCCTCAAGGTTGTCAAGAATTGTGTGTTTCAAGAAGAAGGAATTGATGGAATACTGGTATGCAGCTACCAGTTGAAGAACAGATGTTCTGGTGCTAAACTTATGTAATGTATGTACATTTGTTTGGACCTACCCCTGATCTGGAAGAGGAGACATCTGCTTTTTGTGTTGATTGGTCAGAATACAATCAATTGAACCTTCCATCCCAAATGTTAGTTTATTTCAGGCATAAGCTTATGGGAGTTGGAAGAAGAGCTCAGTGCAAGTGAAAGGATTCATTCAGGTTTTCTCTTCAAGACCTCTATGAAAATCCAAAGATGAGCTTGTATCTGGTATGGCCTTTTGATCAGAGGAACAAGATATGTGAATTGTTTTCTTAACCATAGAACAGTTAGTGGTGAAAACTGAATACTGTGTATCGTGCATAGTGATATATGGTTTTGAATATTGTGTGATGATTCAAGGGAGTCAGATTACTGTGTGGAATCTGAGGTATTTTCAGGAGTTATGTCATAACTGAATCTGTTCCAGAAACCTTGTTGAGGGAATCTCCTCATGGGGTACAGATTGTGGCATCCATTATCTCAAGAGAAGTCTGATGAAAAGTTTATTGAGATATGGCATATATTATCCCTTAATCATGACTGATGTGTAGCTGAGTTGATGGTGTTGGTCGTGCTTTCTTTGCCTTTCCCCAAGTGTCATACAGGAGATGTTGAATGAGAAATCCAAAGAGTCTAAATGAATGATGTCATAACAGATGTTGTAACATCATTGTCAAGAAGAATGCTTTCATGTATGAAGAAAAGATCATTTAGAAGGACCTGGTGTGAGCAGCAAATTCTATCTGAGTGACTAATAGGTGCTTTGACGGGAGACTTAGTACTTATTGGATGTACAGCCTGAATACAGATTCATATACTCTGTCGGGAGCTAAGTATGTGTATGAAGTATCCATGGTCTGATTTGAACTATGCATCACTTATAGTTCTGTGTTATCTTCAATTAAGCATTAAGAAAGGCAATGGTTGGCTGGTGAGTTGAGTCAAGAAGAAGAAACATACAGGAGATAGTGAGTATCTTGATGGGAGCTGGATATTTACATCAACTATGTGGAAGAAGAAGAAGATGTACGTGATGCTTTGTTTTGTTTGTTACATCACAACACTTAAAGACACCAATAAAGATTAGGTTCAGACCTATCTGTTGAAGACATGTTCAAGAGCTATTTAGAAGTTTCTTCTATTTCAAGGTACATGAAGTGGCAGTCTGGATCTTGTGTAGCAAGCAAACTAAGGATTCCAAATTTGGAAAGTGTGGCAGTTCCAAATGACGAATGCTTCAGGTTAAGGACAATTATTCAAAACATCCTTATGTTGTAATTCTCAGGGGGAGTATGAAGTATGACAAGACATCAATCAATGTAGGTGGTGGAACACTCAGAGATATTGATGAGATTTCAAGTCTGATAATCTAATGTCTCGCGTGATGTCACAATATCACTATATCCTGTTTGTTTGGAAAATTATCTAGAATCTAGCATGTGAAGGATGAAGAAGCAACATTAAGTCTGAAGTGAAAGTTCTAACTTAATGTGGATTAGAATGAGCAGATTCTGATCTTGGTGATGGTAACATGTTCTGGCAATTCGTGTTTACGTTCATGATGAAGACTTCAGTAGTAAGTATGACTATGAAGACAGAAGTTTGGTGAGATGATCAACATAGTTGTGGATAAAAAGGATTCTTCTAATTCTAATTGGAGAGTATGTTAATCATTATGAGAAACATCATATCAAGGAGGATTTCAAATTATCTTGGCAGACCATGATCAGAGTGCAACTCGGTAGGGTTATGATCAACAAGTGGAAGAAGTGGCAGTTCTTTATGTTGAGTCTGTGGCAACCCTTCTATGGAAGCATCAAGTGTCAAAAGGTTATTTAATTATTTCAGGTGGAGATAAGGTGGTAGACTTGAATCTGTTGAAGAAAGAGAAGTGGAGTTAGTTGAATGTACTGAGCTGTTTAACTGTATCTTAATGTTATACAAGATGTTATAACATCTAAATTCTGATGTGAGTATATTTTGTAAAGGAGTTACTTTGTAATAGTAGAGTGTGTCAGCTAGTTAGTTGGGCAGAGGGTGCGCTCTTGAAGATATGAAGATGCGTCTTATATTTTCCATTCATCATTACAAGTTTTCCTGTATGAAGCACAAACTATCTCAGATAGGGGGAGTGTCTTCTTAGTTCAAGATATGATTCTAGAAAATTATCTTGGTCTGTTTTACTCTATCATCATAATGAAGGTGGTCCAAGTTAGCAGGACCTTTTTTCAACGTAGTTAGAGAAATTTTCCTGTGAAAAAGGCTTATTTAACAAGATGTATCATTACAGTCAGTTTTTCTGGGAATGGTTGAATCTAACCATGTGCTTCTGGTATCCACAAATCGTGAACTGGTCTAGGAGCTGCATGTCAACAAGTGTTAGAAGGCTCCTCACAGTTGCAGTATACAGTCTCAAGGTGATCAGAACAACAGAGGTCTATGACTAGTGAGTCAGTAAAGGAGTAGGAGGTCTATTACGTGGATCATAGGATGCTTTGTCAGAGTCTCTTAAAAGAATCTTAAGCTATGTGCTTGTGGGGTGAAAGAGGGACAATGTCTGACCGAATGTCATAACATAGTTAAAGACATTGATTCTGCAGAGTCAAACAAGGAAAAACTGCTTTGGAAAGAGTAATTGTTTTTAGAACTGTTTCCTAATTAATAGTTTGACCATTGAACAAGACCAAAGACTATCGTTACTTCCTATGATTCTCCTATGGCTATAAATTAGCATCTTCGCAGTAGGCTTCAGATATCAAATCTCTCAAAGATGTGTTTCGTGTGTGTTTGTGTTGGGTGCGTCCAGATTTGGTATTGCGATGGGTTCCTCTACCAAAATCTGTTCAGAATAACACAGGGTGGGGAAATCATGGATCTCTACCAATGGTATTACAGCAATAACAATGAGCATGCATCTACTTGTTCAGTCTTCGAGAAGGGAGACGTTTTAGTTGTGATTTGTGATCTGAGTTATGAACACAATTGTGATTTGTGTTCTGAGTTACAAGGGCTAGTTCTTGAAGAACTACAGTGGCAAGAATTAGTTTTCGTATCTTCTTTCTCATGTGCAGGGGGAGTTACAGGTTCTTCCATTGCATATTATGACATTGTATGCATCTTTGTCATATTATGGCTAAAAAGGGGGAGAGAGGCTGACGCTGATTTTGCTACTGTCAAAAGAAACAAAGGAAGATTTGAAGACAGAAGTAGAAGCAGATTGAAGATGTTATGATGTGGTTCAGCCTAGGTATCCTGAAAGTTGAAGCAGCTGCTCTTGGAGTTAATTTGTGTTTTTTTTTTATTTTTAGTTTTAGCCACAATAAGCCAAAGGGGGAGATTGTTAATGCTCTGTTCTGTATTATTGTCTTATTGGCATCCATGCTTGGCTAAAACATAATAGCAGCTGAATGTAATGTATTGTACTCTTGCAAATATTAAAAAGAACAAAACAGGTAATGAAACAAGATGTTACAAGGAATGTCATGACATTAACCATGACATCGCGCCTGCAGAACTGACAAAGGAAGATTCAGTCTCGGTTTTAAAGGATACAGAATATTCTATGTGGATATTATGTAGTCCTATGTGGCGCAGTATTAAAGGTGAAAGAATCAAGCCAGAATATTGAAGATTCAAATCTAAGATTGAAGTTTCAGTAGTTACTAATTTAGGAGACAAATTAGGTAACTTATGATTAAAAGACCTTGTTTGTAGCAGAAGAAATCTGCTGATTTGTAACAGCAAGGAGTGCTGCGATTTTAAGCCCAAGTCCAACTAGGATCAGGGTATATATAGGAATCTTTGTAGTCTTGTAAGCCTAACGATCATAATGTAGTCATTAGGGTTTGTTGTGTAAGTGAACCACCCAGGTTGTGGGATGGTCACTGATTTGTAGCCTCGAAGCCTGTAGGTAGGAGGTTTATTTTATTCACTCAGAAGCTGTGAAGCAATGAGTGAAGATTGTGTTCTTGGAACTACTCCATTATGTATATTTAAATTGTTAGTGATTAAGCTGTCGATGCAGTGGCTGAGTTGTTGACTGCTAGACATCGTTGCTATGATTGGGAGTGGAATGGAGATATTCCATATCTAGGGAGAACCTAGGTAGAGGGGTCATTGGGTAGTGATTAAGTGAGGAGTTGTAAACTGGGAGTTTAGCTCTGAATTGATACTGCTAATAGTGAACTTCATCCCTGGCTCGGTATGCCCCCAGAGTAGGTTGATTGAACCGAACTGGGTGAACAATTCTGGTGTGTTGTTTATGTTTCTGCACTATTTATTTGTAAGTTCAGTTTGGATGTCATAACATCGTGCATGACATCAGTGTGTGATTTAATGACTGTGCTAACACAGAATCTCTGCTAAGCAGATTTGTCAATGTTAACTAAACTGATATGTGATCCCAACACTTCCAGACTTTTGGATGTTAGAAGTAATAAATAATTGAGGGATCTGTATGTACTGCCTCAGCTAAGCTGATGACAGACCAGATGTCACGACATCGTGTATGACATCTGGGTTCCGTCTTACCAGAATTTCAGTTTGGCTAACGTGTCTTTTTTAGGGTTTGTAATTATTTTTATTTTTTATTTTTTTAAATTTGGTTTATTTATTTATTTTTATCTAAAAATATTTAATTATTTAGGATATGTTTATATCTAATCCTTATGTGAATATATTTATATTTTATTGCCAGTTATATTTTTATATGCACTGATGGATATTATGTCGTGTTAAAACCCTAAGTGTGGGAGTTAACTTTGAGATCAATAGGGGTCATGAATCGCCTACGAGTCTCATTGATAACTCCACTCGGAGTGGGTTGAGTATTCGGAAATGTCCAAAACGAGGCTTGACTTTGTTGAGGGCAGGACGGGATACTTGGCTGATCTCTCCGAGAACCTACCCCAAAAATTTGAACCTCATGGATAAAATGAGTTGTTCTAAAATCCGAAGAGACAAAAAGTCTCGGAGGCTACGAACGACCCCATGAGACCTTCTAGAACCCCCTATAAAAAAGTTGGCTCCCAAGAGCCGCTACGTCAAACCTATGAACTTATGTGATTATGTGCAATATGTATATATATGTGTTGATCATTATTTTTTTATTATTATTCCTTTTTCCATTAATCATACATCATGGGCATTCTTGCATCATATTTTATTCAAAAAAAAAAGAAAGAAAAAAAGGATATCATGCATATCATGCATGGCATACACATCATTTTCATGGAATTAAGAGAAGATTTCTCTTCCATCTCCAGAACAAGGGACCATTGGGAAGGATAAACTAACATCCCGACCGTCTAATCAAACAAGAATTCAGCGAAAGAGATCAATGGATCAGCTGGAACAGAATCAAGCCATTCTTCGTGAGGAGGTGGGTCAACTAAAGGTTAGTATGGAAGAAGTTAAAGGAGGTATGACTCAGATGCTAGGATTCATGAAGGCCCTCCCGGATAAACAAGAAAAATCAAAAGAGGTTCAGTCTGGGGATACCCTGGTTCAAGATGAGATCCCTAACGACGAAAACCCAATGCTAGGATTTGTTTCAGGCTTTGGCCCGGCTAAGGACAAACCTCAGGTCCGATCTGTCAGGAGAGCTATCCAATTCCAAGAGAAAGGAAAGACCTCCCAAGAAGGATTTGTCCCCACTCCACAAATGAAAGGGACAACCCGCACAGTTCGCATTCCTGCTAGCAATGTCCCTAGGGATGATGATTACCTGGATCTACAATACGGAGTGCAAGAGGTGGACAACACAGACCAAGCACCTCAGACGCAACAGTCTAATCCCAACTCTAGGGAAGACTCCAAGGATAGTGAACAAATCAAGGCGCTAGAAGAGAGACTAAAAGTGGTAGAAGGATACGATGTCTTCGACGTGGATACCTTCGAAATGAGCTTATTCTCAGACTTGACTATCCCACACAAATTCAAGATTCCAGACTTCAAAAAATACAAAGGGCTCACGTGTCCGAGAAATCACTTGCGCTTGTATGTGCGAAAAATGACTGCTTATGCTCACGATCAAAAGCTGATGATACACTTCTTCCAAGAGAGTTTAAGTGGAGCATCTATTAACTGGTATATGCAACTGGAGAATTCCTATATCAGAAGCTGGAATGATCTGGCTAACATATTCTTGAAGCAGTACAAGTACAACTTGGACATGGCACCCAATCAGATGCAATTACAAAACATGTCACAGAAGAAGGATGAATCATTCAAAGAGTATGCCCAAAGGTGGAGGGAAATGGCTTCTCGAGTCCAACCTCCCCTAATGGAAAAAGAACTGGTGGACATATTTATGAGCACTTTGCAAGGACCGTACTACGACAAGATGGTCGGAAGCATATCTTCAGGGTTCTCAGACTTGGTAGTCATTGGTGAGAGAATTGAAGATGGAATCAAAAATGGGAAGATACAAGGGGCACCCTCAAGTTCCTATCACACAAAGAAGTCGTATGACGGTGTGGTGTCGTTTTCTTTACCTCCCCGTTTCACTTGGGGGGACGGCACGCTAAACCCTTCACGCGAAATTTGGAAGGAGAATGCGCCCGTGGTGGGATGAATTTTGTTTCAGTTCTTCCTACGATATCACACGAACTTTCTTATTGTCCTACGAGTAGGAAAGGGAAAAAAAGATCTCAACTAAACCCTAGGAGTTTGCTAAGTGTGGGGATTTCACCTAGACTAGAAATTCTGGAGTCCGGGGGGTCGGTTATACATATGGAAGTGTTTAAACACCCTACATATTTGTAGTACTCTACAGGAACCTTCTCTGTGTCATTGTGATTGTGTTTATTGCTAATGATTGGTAAAGTTTCTCCTTTGTATTAGGAGAAGGAATTGAATTGATTAAAGAAAGACAGACAGACAAACAAACTGACTATTTTTGGTATTTTATTAGCTCGCTGAGATTCCTTGTGAACCTCATGCCTACATATCCCTAGTGGAAGTCAGAGCTTAATGTAGTTCGGGGAACTAACTAGGGAAATTAATTATTTTTGGTGCCTTGCTTGAAGCTCAAGGTTGAAGCTTTGAATTAAATCTCTGTTTACAGTAAAGAGACATGAAATCATCTCTACAGAGAGGTATTTGTACTATTCTACCACAAACATTGTAAAGGAGTGACAGAATAACTGGATTCATTTCATTCAAGAGGGGGACCTTACTTGTGTGTGCAAGTATGCCAATCAGATGCCTCTTAAATGAAAGAAAGATGCTCGTCCAAATTAGGGAAAGTGTACAAGTCTGGGGATGTGCCAGAGCATGTCTTTCAGAGTCCTAAATGGGAGACTTTGATTGAAATTGAAATTGAAATGTTTGTTTGTTTGAATGTGGTAGAGTAGTAAAAATATCTCTCTATAGAGATAAGCTATGTCTATCTACTGTATGAAAGATTTGAATTTTAACTGGCTTGAATGAGGCCCAAGCTTGAGGCTTTTTTATTTGACTTTATTGACTTATTGAAATGATAACTCTACTGGGGAGAATTTAAACTAAGGAGTTTTTGGTGTTCTGTACGAAGCCCAGAATTGAGGTTGACTCTACTTAGGGAGACTCTATTTGTGTGCCTTGTACAAAGCCCAAGGTTGTGGCTAACTGCTGAGGATAACTGAATTTTTGAGACTATGAATGACTCTATTTTGTGTGCCTTGTACAAAGCCCAAGGTTGTGGCTGACTCTAGCTAGGGAAAACATTATTTTATGCCTTGTACAAAGCCCAAGGTTGTGGCAGACTCTTAAATGAACTGAATATGGATGACTCTATGGGGAAAAGATCCTAAGTGTTAGGAATCTTTGACACATGAAAATATGGTTTAAACTGCCTTGTACAAAGCCCAAGGTTGTGGCTACTGAATGATGAAGAACTCACTGGGGGAGACTCTATTATCTGCCTTGTACAATGCCCAAGGTTGAGGTTGACTCTTGACAGTGGAGTTTTATTATTTGGTGCCTCGTATGAAGCCCAAGGTTGAGGCTAACTGTTTTTTGTTGGTTTTGACTCTACTGGAGATTAAAAAGACTGTTTTTCTCTGGAAGCTAACCCTTTCCAGGGATTTTGACTCAGCTGGTGAATTTGTCTGCTAAAAGACTGACTTTATCATGTTTTTTGGAGGCTAACCCTTTCCAGGGGTTTGACTCTTTTTGGGGAAATTATCTCCTAAGAGAAATGAACCTTTGGTTTTTTTGACATTTTTATTATTTGACTTTGGAGGCTAACCCTTTCCAGGGGTTTTTATTGAAATGGTAGATTGATTTTAATTGACTTTGGAGGCTAACCCTTTCCAGGGATTTTTATTGAAATGGTAGATTGATTTTAATTGACTTTGGAGGCTAACCCTTTCCAGGGATTTTTATTGAAAGAATGTGTGGAAGCTAACCCTTTCCAGGGAATGGCAGAAAGATTATCTAATGGAGACTTCTTGTTTAAAGCCCAAGATGAAGGCTGACTCATGCTGAGGATGATCAAAACATGGATCCTAGACTCTACTAAAGAAGATTGATGAATATAAGGGTGACAGAGACTGTCCATGTCTCTCATTCCAAAAGGTGTACTCAATGTAAAATTGAGACAAACTTAGCTTGTTTAAAGTCTGGTTTAAATTGGAAGAAACTCACCAGGGTAGGCTAAAAGGTGACTAAAGACCTGTTCCTATGTTAATAAGAAACCTGATGGGTCCTTGTATACAAGCTCGAGAGGAAGCTGGAAATGCTTTTAAGAAGCCTGTGGGTCCTTGTACAAAGCCCAAGAGGAGGCTAATCGAGGGTCCTTGTTATAGCACAAGAGAAAGCTATGTAGTTTTTGAACTTATTTTGGCTCTAAGCAAATGGGTAAGAGGTTTCACCGGGAATAATTCCTCTTTGGGTGGATGTGTCCTATTTTTTTGGATTCTAAGGTTTTTACCAAGATGTTTCACCGGGAATAATTCATCTTGGGGGTTTGAACTACAGATCTCTAATTAGGAAAGAGCCTTCACCGGGAAGACATTCTCAATCCTAGGCCATATTCCTATAATATATATATAGTTTAACTGTCCTAGGGTTTACACTCAAACGTAGTTCTAAACAAATATATGTACAGTTTATATTT
This sequence comes from Vicia villosa, assembly GCF_029867415.1. Taxonomy (NCBI): domain Eukaryota; kingdom Viridiplantae; phylum Streptophyta; class Magnoliopsida; order Fabales; family Fabaceae; genus Vicia; species Vicia villosa. The sequence continues at coordinate 21,900,588 of NC_081183.1, read as the reverse complement.
GACAGTAATTTAAATAAAGACTGTAAATTGAAAGCTTGTAAAGCCTAACCTGGATGGAGTGGAGGCCTTTGAAGATGTATGTACAGAGCCTCAACAGTAATTTTTGTTGTTTTGTTGATAACAGTTGAATATATATGATAAACAGTTAATGGTTTTTGAAAACAGAAGAAGTGAAGATGGACAAAGGTCACATAGGTATCTGAAGAGTTTCACCGGGAATAATGCCCTTCAAATACCAGAAGAATGTTTTGAAAACAGAAAGAAGATTTTGAAAATACAGTTTTGAAAACAAGCTAAGAAGAGAAGGTGTTTGGGACTTACACTCTATTAGAGGCCCACTGAAAATGATTTACTGTTTATGAAAACAGTTGATTTGATTACTGTTGTAAAAACAGTTGAATGATGATTGAAATGATTTACTGTTGTGAAAACAGTTTTATGAGTTTTAGGCTTACCTCGAAGAATGAGAAATTGGATTTCTGAGTTTGAGGTATTACCTTAATCTTCAAATGATATGCTTGGAATAAATTGGGATCTCAACAGTTATTGAGCATCCACACCGGCGGAAAAGAACCTCGGATAAGCTCAACAGCTTACAGCATTCAATGATTTTCCAGCAATTGTTTATGGACTTCTACAGCAAATGGAAGACCAAACAAACAGACAAAGGAAAAAGACAACGGAGAACTAATCTCGAAGTCTTGGGTGAAGTGAGAAAATTCAAGTAATATGCAACAGTAATCAAATGAAAATTTAAATGATTAACTACGCAAAATAATATGAAAACATCAAACTTAAACAAAATTAATCTAAGAAAAGATATTTTTGTAGTTTTATGTGAAAATATTTAGAAAACATAAAATTAAGTATGTATCTAATATATTTCTTTTTTTGAGTTTTTTAATAAGGATTAGAAAAATCAAATTAAATCCTATATTAAATTAAAATACTAAGTTTTATTTATAATAATCTTTTAAAGAAAATTAAAGAGATAATAATAATAAAAACTAGTAATTGAATGGGCCAGGAGGTGTTGAAATCCGGATAGGAGGGTGTATGGCCCAAATGACTCAAGCTGAATAATAATTAAAATAAAAATGGGGCGGACCGGGTCGGTTCATGAGGAACCCGGATCCACCCATGTTCTAATATGCAAGATGGGTTGGAGAAAACCCTAAGAGTTGGACAGAAGAGGCATATCACCTCTCTTCTTCCTTTCTATCATTTTCACGCTTCTGCTAGCAAGAGAAAAAAAGAAAAAAAAACAACAGCAACACAAATTCCTCTCTCGTTTTCTCTCGGTTGCTCACACTCTCGTTTTTTCTCGGTTGCTCACAGTCTCTTTCACGATGAATCAACAACAACAACAGTGACTTTGTACTCGGATTCACGGTCTCTCTCTTCGCGAAGAACAACGATGAAGACAAACTTCATCTTTCTCTCTATTTCCCTTTCTGCTCGCGGTAAACAACAACAGCGATTCATCTCTCTCGATTTCGCTCACGGTACTCTCGGTTTCTCACGGTGGAGGACTCTCCCTCTCAGTGAATGATTTTCGGCCATGGGAGGAGAACTAGAGGAAAAATCCAGGTATATATTCTTAATTTTTTTTTCACTTTGATTTAACAAAATAGCAACAATAACTTATGCAATTGTATGTAATCTGGAAATTTTATTCTAACAGGGAACTATGTTTACAGCAGCAATAATATTTTGAGAGTAAGAGTGGAATTGACTTACCTACGGTGAGGAGATTTTCACCGGTTATTGTTGAGGTATGTTCCTAATTCCTTCTGCTGCTGCGAAATTGTTGTTATTCTGAACCGAACTTCTGCTGCTACTGCTTCGGAAATGTTGTTGTGGTGCTGAACCGAGTTCTTGCTGCTTCAGGTTGATGAAGATGATGCGCGAATAATTCGTAAACACGGGGCTGCAACTGGAGGTATGGCTTTGAACCTCCTTTCTTTTTCTGGAAATTCGGGTGGTGTTGTTGAAGAACACCCTCAAATTGTTGTTGATTGTTGTAGAACAACTTTGAATTGTTGTTACTAACAACCTCTCTTTCTTTGAAATTGTTGTAGGCTTTTGATGAAGGTGATGCCATAACACCTCTTTGGACTTATGGGAGCGCCTTGAAGTTGGAACTTCAAGTTGTTGGAAGCTTGAAGATGAAGATCTTCAAGAAAGGTATGAAGAACTACCTTTTCCTTCTTCCTTACTTTGTAACTAGAATACTCACCTCCAATAGAGATTCTCTTGGCTTGAGAATTTCTTCTTGCCAAGAGGTCTATTGAACAATATGAGCAATAGAGAGAGAAGAGAGAAAGCAAGAACTTAAGTTGCTTTGGTGTAACAAATACTATGGAAAGCCCTTCTATTTATAGGCAATTGGTTCAGAGCAATTGATCATAGTAAGCTTGCTTAGTGTAGTGAGTTTAGTTTCTTAGCCATGAAGAAATTCAAAGAATATTCCAAGTGCAATGATGAGCTCTTTGATACCACTCCCTAGCCATCGGTTTTGCTTGATCTTAGGGGACCAAATGGCTGCAGAAATGAGCTCCAATTGGTTGGGAGAAGATTCCTTTGATGAATCACCAATTTGTCATAAATTCAAAAATGCAATCATTACATAATCACATGCCTTTGTTTTTGGGAATCTTCTCTAATCCTTATGCAATGATGGAAATTGATGTATAGTATGGTTTAGATGCATTAGAGGTCGTGTAGCATCACTTAGTGAAGCAAAATGCACAAAATTGCAAAGTTCCAAATTGTACATGACCTATAATTTCACTTCATGAGGCCAACTTTGAACAAGCATAACTCCTAGCTCAAAATGAATTTGGAGAAGGTTGAACACAATTTGGAAAGCCCTAAACATCTACTTTAAATCATTAGTTTGGAGTTTCTTCAGAATCCTTTGGCAAATTTGTGAAAAATGAGGCCAAAGTTTGAAGAAAACTAGGTTAAAACACTTAGAAAAATTTCTAAGTGTTTATGACCTAAACTTCAAAATTTCCAAAACTCTTAAATGATTGATCTTTTGAAAAAAAGTTCCTTTGTAAGATGTTGTTTTATTTTGCAAGATCTACAACTTTCATGTTGGAAGTTTTTTGAGTTGTGTAGGTGAAATTTTGAGTTCTCACCATGCCTTTAAAAACCCTAATTCCCGACTTTTCGCTCCTTGATGAATTTCTTTGAATTTCTTTGGTCAAATGACTTTACTATCTATATATTGATGATATTGATCCTTGAAAGTCATTTTTTGACCAAAGATCTCAAAAGTCAATGGTGATCCCATACAGTTGACTTTTTCCAGACAAGGTGAGATTTTGGACTTTTGTGTAGAATCAAGATCTTCTCCTCAAATGAATGATGTAAATGGATTATATTGACGTAGTAGAGACTCTTGAATCATGTCTTGAGTTTTGGATTCATCCCCTGATTAAAAGTCAACTATCTTGGTGAATTAGGTCAAAAACCCTAATTGTCGACCAGATGAAAATGATGACTGTAGACTTTGAATTGAGGTGTGATGTCCAGTGGATCTTGTCATATGAGTTATTTGAAGATGATTGATGTCTTTGAATGATCCCCCAGGGCTTTTTATGGTTTCCCAAAGGTAATCCCTGATTTTAGTCCTTGATAAGGCTCAAAACCCTAGTCTGTGGATCTGAATAATTCTGTACTCAGATGACTGGGTGTCTAATCAATCATAGGTGAAATAATGAAGCTCTTGAGTCTTATGATTGTATTAGAGACTAATCTTCCTATTGATTGATCCTTTGCCTGAGTTTTCCTGTCTTTGAACACCCTCGATTGAATGTCAGACTGCCCTAGATATTTACTTTGACTTGATGAAAATCCTGAAGATATGTCATCTCAGGGGGGTCAAAAATTAGGGTATGACAGATGCCCCTATTTAAGTTTCTTTTATCTGGAGGGAGAGAGATTGATATTTCGATCTCTCTTGCGTGAAAGAAACTTAAATATCAAAGAATGCCCGAATTTTGGGCGCTCCTGAGATGTTGTAACTGACATAATCTTTGCATGACTTGATCCCGTTGTCGCGCTTGGCGGGGGATGAGGAGACAAACTCCTGCAGAAATACTTGATGTGGACTTTGGCGAATGGACGGCAGTGTAGGATGCGCAATCCATCTTCTTTAACTAAGTGTTGATACTTAGAAAAAGGTAAACAACCTCCCCTCGTTTCGGATGTCCATATCTCGAAACTGGCCTTAGTTGTGTTTGGACAATATCTCAGATAAAGAGAAAATTTCCAAAGGTCTGTTTCCTCATCAAACTTCTCATCAGGACTTGGAGATGAGACGCCATTTGATGGTAGTAAAGAAACTTCAAAGGTTTGTTTCCTCGTCAAACTTCTTACCAGCGCTTGGAGGTAAGATGCCATTTGACGGCAGTAAAGAAACTTCAAAGGTTTGTTTCCTCGTCAAACTTCTTACTAGCGCTTGGAGGTAAGATGCCATTTGACGGCTGTAAAGAAACTTCAAAAGTTTGTTTCCTCGTCAAACTTCTTACCAGCGCTTGGAGGTGAGATGCCATTTGACGGCTCTAAAGAAACTTCAAAGGTTTGTTTCCTCGTCAAACTTCTTACCAGCGCTTGGAGGTAAGATGCCATTTGACGGCTGTAAAGAAACTTCAAAGGTTTGTTTCCTCGTCAAACTTCTTACCAGCGCTTGGAGGTAAGATGCCATTTGACGGCTGTAAAGAAACTTCAAAGGTTTGTTTCCTCGTCAAACTTCTTACCAGCGCTTGGAGGTAAGATGCCATTTGACGGCTGTAAAGAAACTTCACCATCTTCCCTTTTGACTTGACGTCTTTGAAAGAATGTCATATGGCCTCATGATCTTTTGAGGGGCTAATGACTTTGTTTGAAGGCGGACGAACTGTTTTCGGGGTGAAAACTGCCATTCGTCGACTGATGCCTGGGGAATCAACAAACTGTTTTCCTAATAGGAAAACTGCCATTCATTGACTCTGTGGGGAGTTAAACATCCCAGAAACAGACAAACTGTTTGAAGAAACTGCCATTTGTCGATCTCTTGAGTATTTAACAGACAAACTGTCTTTTCTTGGGAAAAGACTGCCATTTGTTGACTGCATGGGGAACAAACTGTCTTCTACTGGGAGAGACTGCCATCTGTTGACCTTGTCATGAAAGAAAGTGAGCAAACTGTCTTCTGGTGAAAGAGACTGCCATTTGCTGACTTTGTTGTGATAGAAAGTGAGCAAACTGTCTTCTGCTGAAAGAGACCGCCATTTGCCGACTTTGTTGAGGAATCTTTAAGCGAAACGAACTGTCTTTATGAAGAAGGCTGCCATTCGTTACTTCGGCTCGAAAAAGTAAGTGAACTGTCTTTTGCTGGAAGAGACTGCCATTCACTGACTTTGCCGGGGAATCTGAACTATCTTCTGGACCAAGACTACCATTCACTGACTCCGCTGGGGAATCATTTGTCGATCTGCTGGGAGATTCTGAATCATTTTATTTGATGAGAAGTGGCATCTCTTGACCCTGCTGGGGAAATACCAAACCTCTAGGGAATTCCAGAATGTGAAGCAGACTATCTTATCTGAAGAAAACTGTCGAGTGTCGCTCTGCAGGAGAATCTCGGCTGAGGAATTCCAAAAGTGAACAAACTATCTCTTTGAGGGAGACTGCCATTTGTTGATTTGCTTGGGGAAATCCTTGTGTATGAACTGTTGTCTCGAAGGAAAAAGTTTCTCTGGAACTTGCAGGGGAAACTTGAGTTCATGCCTTAATGACTTAGGCATTCACATGATCAAAGCCTGACTCGACTATGCAATTATGATGTAATGTATGCATGAATATTATGACAATGATAAAATGTAAAGTGAATGTGAATAGAATTGCCGCGGATGTAAAATACTATGATACGACTGAAATTCTTGTGGATCAGAAGATGTCCTCTTCTTGTAGTTCGAACTCTGTTGGGAATATTTGGTTATCAGTTGTCCGTTGTCCGAAGTAAGTAGTATGAATTGAAGTGAAGATCCGTCATCGGGAGATGTTCGCAAAGCGACCTCATGGGGGAATTTAGGTTCCCGGAGTCTCAACCGTTCTCGGAGCAACTGTTTGCATTCTTCCTATTGTTTGTAAACCTCAGAAAGAAATTTTCACCTTTATTTTTGCAAGTAAAATCATTTTATTTTATGAAAACATTTGTTTCAAGAAAAATGACTGTTTAAACTTAAAATGCATTTCAAGAAACTGAAAAAGACTAGATTGCAAAGAAAAGCACAAGGCTTTAATTATTATATATGGAATGGTAATTAGCCAAATGCTTGATTCCATGGAGTATTTACAAATTTGGAAATTAGTAATTTTCGGGAAAAGGGCTACGATGAAACGTGACGACCGTTATCTTTCCCTTCCACTCCGAGTTGCGCTGTATTCGTGCTTCGTAGAAGATGACCTACTGATGATGAACACTCCGCTATGGATTTTGAATGATCAAGTTTGTCCTGAACACAGTTACTTGCCATATATCCCTAACTTTTGCGTAAACTACCCCTTTCGGGTTTTAAGTCTACCGATATTGATTATTATTATATTTTTTTTTGTGTCTCTAATTTTTGCCTGAATCGCCCTTTCGGGTTTTCGATTCACCGAGATGCTCTTTTTTGCCTAAGCCGCTCTTTGCGAGTTTTCAACTTAGCGAGCTGTTCTTTTAATTATTTAGGCGAAGTATTTCTTGACTGCGTCGACGTTCACAGGACGGGTGAATTCTTCTCCATCCATAGTCGTGAGTATTAAGGCTCCTCCTGAGAAAGCTCTCTTGACCACGTAGGGGCCGTCATAATTGGGAGTCCATTTCCCTCTCGAATCTGTGAGAAAAGATTGAATCTTTTTTAGTACAAGGTCGCCTTCTCTGATTGTGCGAGGTCGAACCTTTTTGTCGAAAGCTTTCTTCATTCTTTGTTGATATAGCTGACCGTGGCATAAAGCTGTCATGCGTTTTTCTTCGATTAAGTTAAATTCATCGAATCTACTTTGACACCACTCGGCTTCTGTTAATTTTGCTTCCATCAAGACTCTCATTGATGGAATCTCAACCTCTATTGGTAGGACTGCCTCCATGCCATATACAAGGGAGAAAGGAGTTGCTCCAGTCGAAGTACGTACTGATGTACGGTAACCATGAAGAGCATACGGGAGCATTTCATGCCAATCTTTGTAAGTGATGACCATCTTCTGAATGATTTTCTTGATGTTTTTGTTAGCTGCTTCTACAGCTCCATTCATCTTTGGTCTGTAAGGAGATGAGTTGTGATGTTCAATCTTGAATTCTTCACAAAGCTCCTTCATCATTTTATTATTCAAATTTGACCCATTGTTAGTGATTATCTTGCTAGGAATGCCGTAGCGACAGATGATGTGATTCTTGATAAACCTGACGACAACTTGTCTTGTAACGTTTGCATATGAAGCTGCTTCAACCCATTTGGTGAAATAGTCTACGGCTACCAAGATGAAGCGATGTCCGTTGGACGCTTTTGGCTCGATCATTCCAATCATGTCGATTCCCCACATGGAGAAAGGCCAAGGGGAAGAGAGTATGTTGAGAAGAGATGGCGACACATGAATTCTATCGGCGTAGATCTGGCATTTGTGACACCTCTTTGCGTACTGGAAGCAATCTGACTCCATCGTCAGCCAATAATATCCTGCTCTCAGTATTTTTCTTGTCATGGTATGTCCATTGGTGTGAGTACCAAAGGAACCTTCATGTATTTCTCTCATGAGTACTTCTACTTCATTTCTGTCAACGCATCTGAGCAGAACCATGTCGAAGTTTCTCTTGTACAGAACATCTTCATTCAGGAAGAATCTACAAGCTAACTTTCTCAAAGTCTTTCTATCTTTCTTTGATGCCCCAAGAGGGTACTCTTGCTTTTGAAGAAAGTTCTTGATGTCGTGATACCATGGTTTGTCGTCGATGATTGCTTCTACTGTGAAAACATGAGCGGGCCTATCCAGGCGCATAACATCGATCTGAGGAATGTCATTCCAATGATTTATCCTAATCATGGAAGAAAGTGTGGCTAATGCATCAGCCAAATTATTTTCTTCACGAGGAATGTGATGAAAATCTACCCTGTCGAAGAATGGTAACAGTCTTCTCGCGTAGTCTTTGTAAGGAATTAGCCCTGGTTGGCGTGTTTCCCATTCTCCTTTGATTTGATTGATGACCAAAGCAGAATCCCCATATACATCCAAGTGTTTGATTCTTAGATCCATGGCTTCTTCGAGACCCATGATGCAAGCTTCATATTCGGCCTCATTGTTTGTGCATTTGGAAGTTAATCTGGCAGTAAATGGAATATGGGTACCCTGAGGTGTAACAATGATTGCCCCAATTCCTCGTCCATATGCATTGACAGCTCCGTCAAAGATTAAGCCCCACTGGGATCCTATCTCAGGTCCTTCGTCTGGTAGTGGCCCTCTATATATATTCTTTGAAAGCTCTATCTCTAGCCAATGTGGGACTTTAGGATCTTCCTAATACACCCCCTCACGCCCAGCACTCTTTTGGGCTTGGTGCGTGGATATTAATGGTGGGCGGCCCATGGTCCGATCGATAGGCTCTGATACCATATTAGAGTTTGACCTAACTCATCCTTACAAAACCGGTTAGTAAGGTGAGGAGTGTCCCTCTATATATATTCTTTGAAAGCTCTATCTCTAGCCAATGTGGGACTTTAGAATCTTCCTAATATAAACCTTGTAAATATTTTGTTTTTAAAACCAACCTTACCATTTGAAGATTCAGTCATTTTAAACCCTATAATCTTGTAGATTATGTCATTTTAAACCCTCTAGAATATGACGAGCAAGGTTGGTTTTGCTAAAAATAATAATTTACAGGGTTCAAAATGATAGGGTCCTTCAAGTGGCAAGGTTGGTTTTAAAAGTAATAATTTTACAAGGTTTAAAACGAGAGGATCTTCAATTGTTCGGGGAATTCTTGCAAATTTTTTTTTTTGGCAGGGGGATTTTTCAAACCAACCCCATATGGCAGAGGTGAAAATAGGTATTAACCCTTAGAGAAACTAATTTTGAAGCGTAGAACTTTTTTAATTAATTTATATAATTCATAGAAACATAATTATTTGTTTAGCAAAGAAGAAATTGCATCATCTAGTGATGATATTGCAACCTAAAAAGAAAAAGGCGAGTGGCAAGAAAAATAAAAGGAAATAACACATTGCGCTTGTTTTTTTTAAAATTTTTTTATCATTCATCATTTTATATATGCAGTGTATTATCTTCTCAAGATGATGCAATTGTTCTTTGTTAAACAAAGGAAAATTCTTTGCCCACCTCCCAACCTTCTAGGTCACCTTTGATGAAAAACCACATATACCCCTAACTTCAGAAATGCATTTCCGAAATGCAAGAAAAAGTTGTTTTCGGAGATGCATCTCCGAAAGCGCCTTTTTTTTAAAATAAAATTGACTTATTTCGGAAATGCATTTCCAAAAACACCATTTCGAAAGTTCATTTTCGAAATATTGCGCGTTTTGCAGATTAAGCAAAACAGCCTCCCTCCCCCATTCATTTACCCTAATTCAACATCAAACACAACCCCAGAGAAATTCTGTGCAAACACTTCCAATGCTACATCAAAGGATCCAATAAGCTTCCTATACTACTTTCAAAAGCCCTCCAATCTCATTAATCGGTAAGCATTTTGAGTTTTAGATCTATGATTAAAATTCATATTAGGGGGTTTACAAATAGCTAAAAATGTATTAGGTTAGGTTGGTACTGATATTTAGGTTGTTTAGTATGTGTAAACATAGTTTTGAACTTTGTTTTGGGGGTCTGCCATGGAAGTTGCAGAAAACTTCCTCGCAGGGGTTTTTCGGAAGTTCATTTCCGAAAACATCTTCATTCCCAATTTCGGAAATGAACTTCCGAATTGTATCAGAAGTGCAATTTTTTTTAGTTCTTTATGTTGCCTCGCATATTAATCGATTTCAATTGTTTTCAGGAACATGTCACACAACCAAGCATGCATCAGACTGGGTAGAGAGACCCAGACTGCGTCAGCTAGACGCGAGCGGGCGGCGGCGCAACTGGTGTCGACACAGGGACGGGGGCAGGGCCGAGGACGACGTGTGCGAGTTCCCGTGGAGATGGACGAGGGTACCTCTACATCTGGATCGAGGAGTCGTCTGGCTCAGGTATCTTCTTCCCGCCAGCAAGAGGAGGAGGAGGAGGAGGAGGAGGTGGCAGTGTCATACCACGAGGCGGAGGAGATACCGGATGTTGACCCTCCACTCGGGGAGGAGAATGAGCAGGAGGAGGGCTGCCCGGGAGGGCTCAATGACACTTTCATGCTGCTTACCTACCGCGAGCACGTCGCTCGGCGTATCTGGGAGGGAGAGGTATTTTTTATAATTTTCCTGACTACATTATTTAACCGTTTATAATTTAGACGTTTATTCAATATTTTCTTAACGGTCTATTTAACATACTTTTTTATTTGTTTTTTTGTAACAGGAGAGAGAGGCGTTGAAAATGGTGAACCACGCCCGGAAGGTTTTCAGTCTGTTTAAACCGACTGCCGAGTGGTTTAACGACGCGGTGAGAGCTTCAGGGCTTAGTGGGCTCTGCATGACGGGGTATTCCACCATTAGCCACGACATGCAGGGGGCCTTTGTGGAGCGGTGGCACAAGGAGACGTCTTCTTTCCACTTACCGGTTGGGGAGATGACGATCACCTTGCATGATATGCAGTGTCTTCTCCACATGCCGATCAGGGGGGCGCTGTTGACCCACTCCCGGATCCAGAGGATCGAAGCCAATGAGTGGATGGCGCTCTATTTGGGTATGGAGCCCGAAGTTGCTGATTATGAGTGCATCACGAAATATGGGCCTCATATCCGGTTCACCACACTGAGCACTTATTTCGAGCACCACCTGGTAGCGGCGGCCGAAGTCGAGGATGCGAGTGACGACCTATTTACACATTATCACCGTGGTTGCGCTCTCTGGTGCTGGTACATGCATGTGGTAGTGTTAGCTGAAGATTTCGTCTTGTAATATTTGTCCTTCGAAGAAGTGGAAAATCGAAGGAAAGATGGTTACTGATGGCCATCCCTTAAAAATAAAAGAATGGCTACTGATGGCCATGCTTTGAGAATAAAGATTTCTAAGTTTATTATGAAGATAATGAATACTGAAAGCTAGTGAAAGTATGTGTCTTCGGGGACTTAGACAAAATTTATAAAATATATTCAAGTATCACTACTTAGCGTGTTTTCGTAGTGTTTTTAATACACTGCCACGCGTCGAAGACGGACTCAGGCGGGAAGATTTGAAATTCGAAGACGGTTTCGTACCTGTCCAAGTAACAGATGGCGTCGCTGGAAGTTCTTATGAGAGACGTGGCAGCAGATTAGTGTAGGACCGTTAAGGTCGAAACTAGTATAAATAGGAGTCTTAATGTTAGGATTCTGTGTGTTCATTTTGTACAAATCACTCACATATTTACTCAAGTATCAAGCGTTAAGAGAAAGAGTTCGCTGAGAAAATGTACGTATGACACCACCACTTTAATACATGTGTATTATCTTTCGTTTTCAAATATCTTTCAGAATTACTGCATTCCATTTACTTCTTGCCATTTACATTTCTGTATCTTTACTTTAATGTCATTTACTTTCGAATTACTTTCATGTTATTTACTTTCAAAGTCTTTAACGTTTCTGCATTCTAAGATTCTTTACGTTTTAACAGTCCTTTTAGTTTCATATGTTATGTTACTTATCTTTTCATTGAAATCATACTTACATATAACAAAGTGATTATCAAGATTACTTGTTCTTTAATCGAACAACGCTTATTGAAGAAGACGAATCATGAATATGGTTCAAATGAACATTGATAACAATCTTTTTGACTATGTGTCCTAGGATCAATCTAGTCGATCCTGCGAGTAACCAAATCATATTTATTATAGTTTGGAAGACTAGCGGTTGTTTACCGGAAATCACCGTAAACAAATTGGCACACCCAGTGGGACAGTGTCAAGCGGATTGTTTTAATCAATTGCTTTATTTTTGTCTAGACAATATCAAGACCTTGTATGAACCTTAGGAACGGTAAATTAAAGAATAGTGCACAACCGATTCCCAAACGAAGGTACAACAAGAAAATGGTCGTTACGGCCAGTGCAGGGGGTGATCAAGATCCCCCACAAGGTTCAGGATCAGGAGCAGCAAATTCGACTTCCACTCAAGGAACACGGGATACAATGGGTCCAAATGGATCGAGACCTGCAGATAATTCCTAGGCTATGCCTGAAAATAATACAGGACCCTCAGGAACTATTCCAGTTTCAGTGTCGACAACCGCACCCTCATCCACAAGTGCAGAGGACGTACCGTTTTCCTCGACAAATGCTGCAAACAATTTGTTTGCTCAAGGAACGAATTCTGCTTTCGAATGGAGACCAAATAATCCATATGGAATGTCATACCAATATGGAACGGGCGTACGAGGGGCAGGACCTATATATGCCCCAACTAACAATGCGGCATTTTCACCAAATGTTAGTTCAGTGGGTCGAAGTGCACCCAACACTAGTTTTTCTACCCAGATGCCCCACTTTACCACAAATAACCAAGCAGCATTTCGACAAGAAATGGATGCAAGCAACCATGATATGCTAGGGGCTTTGGCCAGAGAATTGACTTCAATTTTAAACCCACTAGTGACAAATATTGCTACTACAAATAGGGAAAACGTGGAGACTTTCCAAAAGATATCATCTCAAATGAACCGAATGGCAGAGTTCACGGGAGTAACACCACCTAGAAGGAAAGACAAACAGCCTTCGAATCAAGAAGAGAGGCCCATTATGGAACGTGTACAAGATATAGTTCCGTTATCTAGGACAGCCACTAGGGATGTAGGCCCCTCACGAAGAACAGAGACGATCGAAGGAACTCCAGTAATTAACTTAGAGGCTTCAAATCAAAGAACCGTCCCCGTTCGACAAGAAACGGAGGAAGAGCGACCCAGATTAAGGGTTGTGGGTAGGAACAACACCCAGATGAGGTTGTCCAAAGAGTCAGAAGAGAAAATCTGGCTACAGAAAATAACTTAACTGCGATGATAGAAAGGGTTATGGCCAATAATGGCCTTAGTACTGGACTTAGACGTCCAAATTATACATCCCCTATATCAGATTATATCATGCAGACAGAATTGCCTAGGGGCACTAAGGTACCCAAATTTACAAAATTTTCAGGCGAAGCTAATGAGTCAACGGTGGAACATATTGCTAGATATTTGACAGAAGCAGGAGACTTAGCGGGAAACGAGGATTTAAGGATCAAATATTTCCCTAGTTCGCTGACAAAGAATGCCTTCATTTGGTTTACTACTTTGCCACCAAATTCGATAGATGCGTGGGCATACTTAGAAAGGCTGTTCCATGAGCAATTCTATATGGACCAAACTAAGATAAGTTTGAAAGAATTGGCCAGTATTAAGAGAAAATTCACAGAAACAATTGATGACTACTTGAATAGGTTCCGTCTGTTGAAATCAAGGTGTTTTACAACAGTCCCAGAGCATGAACTTGTCGAGATGGCTGCGGGTGGTCTAGATTATTCAATAAGAAAGAAACTAGATACCCAATACCTTAGGGACATGGCCCAATTAGCAGACAGGGTTCGACAGGTCGAACGTCTGAAGGCATAAAAAGTTAGGGCAAATAAAAGTTATAAGAAGGAAAGGGTAGCGTACGTCGAAGCCGAGGACGCTGATGATGAGTCTTTCAATGACTCATATAGCCCTGAAGAAGTCGAAATAGACTTGGCTGAGTTGAAAGAGGCGCCACCTTATGCCTGCAAATTGCTAAATCCTGCAAATGGAAAAAACCCAGTAGAAAACGATAAGAATGATAGGTTCCCTAAGAAAACTTATACATTCGACGTTACCAAGTGTGATGAAATATTTGATTTACTGGTAAAAGATGGCCAAATGATACTACCTCCAAATTCCAAAATTCCTCCGTTGGAACAACGGAAGAAAAGAGGTTTTTGTAAATATCATGGTTTTTTAGGCCATAAAACTTCTCAATGTTTTCTTTTCAGGGATCTAATTCAAAATGCTATCAATGATGGAAGGTTGAAGTTTTCTGACAAGACCAAGAGTCACATGAGGGTCGATACCAATCCCCTGAACATTGCTGACGCTAGCCTCTGTGAGGTAGAAGATATCAACATGGTGGAGGCATCTGAAGTCGAAGTTGTGGAAACTAAAACAATGTTCAATGGAAAGCAGGCTACTGAAAGCCTAAATGGTGACATAGTCTTCAATACTGATGTTGAAGAATCTTCCAAGACAGAGATAACTGAAGCATCGAAGGAAGAAAACAGTGAGGCCACTGAAGACCTCAGGATGAAACTCCAGAAAATCCAAATCTCTGAAGTTCCTCCAGCAGTGGTTAACATGGTCAGCGCCAGACGCCCAGTGTCTGAGTTTGGCGAACTAGAAACATGGCTGACGAGGCAAAATGGGGGCATCGAAGTTCGTCCAAAAACTGAGAGCCTCAAAGACTATCTCTGGAATTGCCATGAGAGAAATGATGGTAAACAATGGATGTGTCCAAGGTGTTCGATCATGCTGAATCGAAGGGTCGAAGCCAACTTCGAAAGGGCTCGACGTGAAAGATGGGAACACCCAATAAGAGAGCCAAATCCCCTACTACAACTGTACCCAAGGATGGAGGAAAGCTTAGTAGGATTTTTTGGTCAGATGCCACAAAGGAAACACTGAAGTTGCTCTATGCCCCAGATGTGGGGCAGCCTATGATGAAATGCTAGCACGATCATTCGAACGTGTGTACTGCTACATGAGTCGAGAAACTCAGGGGTTGCGTCCTAACCTGTACGGTTTCGACATATGGACTCCAACAAAGAGGCCTGATAGCCCACACCCCAGAGCTCGAAGGGTAACATTCAAAATCCCTGCAGATGCACCCAGGGATAGGTGGGTGCAAGCTGATGCAAGAACCAACAAATGGCGAAGTTGGGACCAAGGAGGGAGAACTGCAATGGCATATAGGAAACAGTTTCAAAGACCAAATCGAGAGGCGTATCGATTGGAGAATTATAAAGGAAAAAATCCTATGTCTCGGTCCCAGTGGAGAAGGCATCAAAGAATAAAAAAGGCTCAGAAGGAATACAGGCCAAGAGAAACTGGAGAATCTAGTAGCAACCAAGTCCCACACCAGGGGGCAAAGTCAAACAAACCTCCGGTGGAGCGCAGATTATTCGAAGCTGAAAAACTCTTGGATGAAGAAGATCAGATGCGTTCAAATTCCTGGAAAGAAGAGGATAGAATGACAAATGATTTTGATTCTGATGGAGTGTCATCTATAAACTTGAATTGCAATGTTGTATCCGTACTCCCTCACGAGTTTAATCAGGAAACTGAAGTGGAAGACTGTGAAGAGGCTGATATCGAAGAAATGGCAAAACACAGACCTGTGTGTTACTATGTGCTGAATAATGGTGCAGTTGAAGAACAGAATGCTTTCTTCGAAAGGCCTGATAAGGGTATGCGAAATCATTTGAAGCCACTCTATATCAGGGCTAAGATTGAGAATGTTGGCATTAATAAAGTCCTAGTTGATGGGGGAGCAGCAGTGAACCTAATGCCTCAATACATGCTAAAGAGAATTGGTATGTTCGATACGGATATAAGGCCACATAACATGGTTTTATCTAACTACGAAGGCAAAATAGGACAAACACTAGGAGTCGTTCAGGTCAATTTGACAGTAGGCTCAGTTACCAGGCCAACTATGTTCATGGTTATACCAGCAAAAGCAAACTACAACCTTTTGCTTGGTAGGGAATGGATTCATGGGGTAGCAGCTGTGCCCTCAACAATGCATCAGAGGGTGACAATTTGGAGGGAAGATGGTATAGTGGAGAATATCGAAGGTGATCAGAGTTACTATATGGCTGAAGTCAACCAGGTGAATAAAACCAACTTCGATAGGAACCTGGCAAACATAGGCCCTTATCATGCTGCAGAAGAGATGTATACCCCAAATAAAAATGCATTGTACTATTTAACTTTACACCCAAATGGATTCCAATGGGATAGAGAGATCATGGATGGGCCAGCAGATACAACACCATTGGAGAATTATCCAACAGTACGGCCAACAGGCTGGGACGATGACATTAATCATGTCTGAGTCTTCGTTCTTCGAAAAGATTTCGGCCTATGTGGCCGAGAACAAAAGGAAGGCGGCTCTCGAAGTCGAACTATCAAATACAAAGATATATGCAGTTCTAACCAAAGAAGGAATAACAGAATTGGAGATACGTACGAGTTTCGAACTCTCTGAAGACACGGCTCCAGACGAAGAGATCATAAGAGAAGAACCAAATCAAAGGTTAGATGCAATATACGACGAGGAACCTTTGGGATTCGAAAAAGACCCAATGGCGTCGAACATAAAGATGTTGGCCCAAGATCCACTTGAAGAAGTAAATCTTGGAGACAATGATCAAAAAAGGATAACATATATCAGCGTGAAACTAGAACCAGAACTAAAAGCAACGGTCATCAAAATGCTGAAAGAAAACAGAGATTGTTTTGCTTGGGATTATGATGAGATGCCTGGTCTAGGAAGAGACTTAGTCGAATTAAAATTACTAATAAAAGAAGGGAAGAAGCCTATAAAGCAAACTCCCAGAAGATTCGCGCCAGAGATTCACTCGAAGATTAAAGCAGAGGTCGAAAGGCTCTTGCGTTGCAAATTTATCCAAACTACAAGGTATGTTGAATGGATTGCTAATATAGTACATGTAATTAAAAAGAATGGCTCATTAAGAGTATGCATAGACTTTCGTGACCTTAATGCAGCTACTCCTAAAGACGAGTATCCCATGCCTGTAGCAGAAATGCTAGTAGACTCAGCCGCAGGTTTTGAGTATTTGAGCATGTTGGATGGATATTCGGGATACAATCAAATCTTTATAGCAGAAGATGATGTATCCAAAACAGCATTTCGTTGCCCAGGGGCAATAGGCACTTACGAATGGGTTGTGATGCCTTTTGGTTTGAAAAACGCTGGGGCAACTTATCAAAGAGCAATGAATTCTATATTTCATGACTTTATAGAAACATTCATGCAAGTATATATAGATGAGATTGTGGTAAAATCTACCTCGGGTATAAGTCATCTCGATCATCTGAGCCAATCATTCGAAAGAATGAGGAAATATGGCTTGAAGATGAACCCCCTCAAATGTGCTTTCTTTGTGCAGGCAGGTGATTTCTTGGGTTTCGTAGTCCACAAAAAAGGGATAGAAATTAACCAGAACAAGACAAAAGCCATTATGGAAACCAAGTCTCCATCCACGAAGAAAGAACTACAATCATTATTGGGTAAGATAAATTTCTTAAGGAGATTTATCTCTAACTTGAGTGGACGCACGCAAGCTTTCTCACCTCTACTACGACTTAAGCAAGGAAAATTTGAATGGCGTGCTGAACATCAAGAAGCTTTCGATCAGATAAAGCAATACTTGACTTGTCCACCAATTTTGTCTCCCCCAAATGGGAAGAAGCACATGCGCCTATACATTTCAGCGTCAGATAAAACAATAGGCAGCATGCTGGCACAAGAAGATGAGAATGGCATCGAAAGAGCCATTTATTACTTAAGTAGAGTACTCAATGATGCAGAGACTAGATATACTGATATAGAAAAGCTATGCCTTTGCTTGTATTTCTCCTGTATCAAACTTAAGTATTATATAAAGCCAGTTGATGTTTACGTATCATCTCATTGTGATGTTATTAAACATATGTTATCTAAGCCAATACTACATAGTCGAATTGGCAAGTGGGCTTTAGCCCTTACTGAATATTCATTAATATTTCAGCCTCTCAAGGCAATGAAAGGTCAAATTGTGTCAGACTTCATTGTCGACCATGCGGTGGTTGAGAATCATCAGCATTATGTGGACTTAAAACCTTGGAAGTTATACTTCGATGGTTCAACACATAGAGAGGGTACTGGAGTTGGAATGTTGATAATTTCTCCTGATGGGATTCCAACAAAGCTCAAGTATAAAATCGAAGGTCCATTATGCTCCAACAATGAAGCTGAATACGAAGCATTAATTGCTGGACTTGAGGCTTTGTTAGAATTGGGGGCAACCAGAGTCGAAATTAAAGGAGACTCCGAATTGGTCATCAAACAATTGACAAAGGAGTACAAGTGCATCAAAGAGAATTTGATCATGTATTTTGTCATTGCAAATAGGCTACTCAAGAGATTCGAATATGTGGAATTAAAACACGTATCAAGGGTGAATAACCAGGAAGCAAACGACTTGGCACAATTAGCTTCAGGATATAATGTATCAAAAGAAAAGTTGGAGGAATTGATTGAAGTAAGAGGAAGAGAAATGTCTACTAAACTTTCTCCAAGTGATCTAGAGAACTCACAATTGGGTTATGCCAACAAAGAAGAATTCGAAGTACTAAATATAGACTCGTTGGCAGACACAGATTGGAGGAGTCCAATTATTAACTATCTGAAAAATCCTTCGACGGATACAGACAGGAAAATCAAGTATAGAGCCTTATCATATTTCCTGATGGGAAGTGAATTGTTCAAGAAAACTCCTGAAGGGATATTGTTGAAATGCTTGGGTGAAGCAGAAGCATACTTGGCTCTGTCGAACGTACATAGTGGGGCATGTGGTGCACATCAAGCAGGGCACAAAATGAAATGGCTCTTGTTTCGTTATGGGATGTATTGGCCTTCGATGTTAAAAGATTGCATAGAGTTTGCGAAAGGGTGCCAAGAGTGCCAAGAACATGCAGGTATCCAACACGCTCCAGCAAACGAATTAAGTACGATAGTAAAACTGTGGCCTTTTAGGGGATGGGCATTAGATTTGATTGGAGAAATTCACCCCAAGTCATCTAAAGGTCAAAGGTACATTTTGGTAGGAATAGACTATTTCACAAAATGGGTCGAAGCAATACCACTGGCAAATGTGGATCAAGAGGCTGTGATTAAGTTTATTCAGAAACATATTATATATAGGTTTGGAATCCCAGAAAGTATAACAACCGATCAGGGATCAGTCTTTACTGGACGAAAAATGCAAGACTTTGCCAGAGAAATAGGTTTCAAGTTATTTACTTCTACACCTTACTACGCTCAAGCAAATGGACAGGTTGAAGCAGCAAACAAAATAATAATTGGCCTTATTAAGAAACATGTGGGAAAGAAACCCAAGAACTGGTATAAGACTTTAGATCAAGCACTCTGGGCTTGTCGAACATCTCCAAAAGAAGCTACAAATACAACTCCTTTCCAGTTGACGTTTGGACATGATGCAGTACTCCCAATTGAGATATATTTGCAATCGGTAAGAATACAAAGACAAGCAGACATTCCTCCCAACGTGTACTGGGAGTTAATGATGAATGAGTTAGTAGATTTGGACGAAGACAGACTTCGAGCACTGGAAATGATAAAAAGGCAAAAGGAAAGAGTGTCCAGAGCATACAACAAAAAGGTGAAAGGTAAAACTTTTGTTAATAATGACTTAGTTTGGAAAGTTATTTTACCTATAGATCGAAAGAATCAGGCACTTGGTAAATGGTCCTCACATTGGGAAGGACCCTTTCGAATCTTAAAAGTATTTTCGAACAATGCTTACGAAATTGAAGAGTTAGCAGAAGATCGTAGGATCTTAAGAGTAAACGGGAAATATTTGAAGAGATATAAACCAAGTATGTACGAAGTAAAGATTGCAAAAACGTAGATACTCAGGGTACTACGAAAGCCAAAATGGTCAGGCATGTGTCAAAACATATATGTCACATTGATCAAAATGGCTTTACAATCAGAATAGATTGTTAAATGGAAGGAAAAGAGTCTAAAGAGACACCAAAATATTTTTCATTCAAAACATAGGAGTACATGCATTACAAAAGGATCCAAAGAACAGGATCTGAGATTACAAAAGAAAAAGAAAGCATAAAAAACCTAAGGTAAATACTTGCTAGTTAATCCTTTGGTCTAAACCTTCCAAGGACAGCACAGGCGAGGGTTCAGCTTCGAACATATCCATGGCTCCAGAATTGCGCATCCTCTTCACTACACCTTTCCTAAGGAAAATGTAACTGAGGAGTCTCCCGTATGGAAGACAAGTCACACTCCCTTGACGGTTGACACCAATAGAGACAGCCTTAACAAGTCCTTTAAAGATCATCAAAGGAATGTTAATTTTCTTCCCTCGAAGACCACAGAGGATAAACTCCAAGTCTTCAACCATGATGTTGTTTTCATCAATCCTCCGAGGTTGAAAGTTTCCCACGAGCATCTAGTGCCAGATCCTGATAACTTTGGCACTGAAGCGGTCGTTATCCATAAGAGTTCTCAACATGAGATGAGTAGTCATGTTGAAACTATTGTCATCAAAAGTTTCCCCAGAGTTATTGCATCTCATTAATTTGGCAATAGTGGTGGGAGTGATGCTAAGACGAGCATGTCGAATATCAGAATCAATGGTGGTCCTACCTTCAGGATCTATGCGTAGGGACGCATTCATCCAGAATTCTGCCAACATGTTGGGGTAGATAGCACCCTCCAAGACTTCTTCAAAATAGAAGTCCAGTTCTTGATTGACAAAGAGGGTTTCGATGTTGATGAAGTTACGAACAAGTTCATCCTCAGAAAGTCTGAACTCGTTCTTGATGAGGGCTTTGATGTTATTAAAGGAAAGAGGTTCAGCCATTGCAAGGAAAAGAAAGGTTTTTGAGAAAGAAGTTGTGTGTTTTCTTTTTCTGTGTTTAGTTTGGAGAGAAAGCGCATGAATGAAGAAATGAAGGCAATATTAGACCCTTTATATAGACTGGGGATACTGAAAGGTGGTTTTAAATTGTTAATGATTGATTGGACTGCGTTTGGTTTTCCAAAGAGAGAAGTTATGGCTTCCGCCGTTTCCCGCCCTTGGAAGTTGAGAAGTAATCATGAAACTGATGCACGCACGTCTTAAATTGACGTTTTGAAGAAAGTGACGTCACTGTTCAATAATGATTATGGCTGTAGAAGTGGAAACGTCAAGTCTAGAGGCAAGGATGCTGCGAAGGATGTTCAGGGTCTATACGTTGCATTAAATAAAAGCACTGTAGAAAATCTAAAGATATATTTTGGCAGAAATTGAAAGATTCGCTAAAATAGTGCTGGCGAACATTGTAGATATGAACGAAGAAAATAGAAGTCAAGCATACAAATAGATGTTTCTACAAAAGCTTCGATTACAAAACGAAAATGCAACAAGTTACAGGATTGGAAACAGCTAGTTAAAATCCTCAGGGAGATTGTTTTTTATCTTCAAGTATTGAGTTTCCCACGAAGACATACGAAGCTCAATTAGTACCCGTTGTTTCTTCAATCTTTCGATCTGTGGCACTAATTTCTTTGCAGTCTCGAAATGTTTAATCCCCGACTGCACCACTTCGAGCAAATCCTGTTGGTTGGATTTTTGTATGGCTGCCTGACAACGTTCAGCTTCCTTTATCTTGTCCTCGAGTACCTTTATCTCTTGTTTCCAGGAGTTGATGTTCTTCTCATAATCATCAAAAGCCTTCTGATTTTCTGAATGCTTAAGCTTGAGGGCCTCGCCTTGTTTCGTTGCATCCACAGCAGAATTCCATGAAGAGTCATGAGAGGCCATTGTCTCAGATAGCTCTTTTTCGATATTTTGCTTTCGAAGAATGTTGGCCTGGAGTTGATCAATTAGAGAACCTAGCAGAACAATTACCTCTGAAACTTCTATGGAGACTTGAAGCAAATCTACTTTCTTTAGAAGTTGATTTAAGTTGTGACTCTTAATAGGTTCCCGGCTAAGAACATCCACAAGATTGACCCCAAAGAATCTCTCTTTTATTTGTCGAAGGAGGCTAGGAATATCTTCCTTGTCACTAGATTCTACAGTCACAGCTGGAGAAACATCAAGTTCCGAAGGCGAAGAAGTATTCACATTCATAATAGCCTTTAGGAAACTAAGAGGATCAGTTTGCTTAAGTTGTTCCAGC
This sequence comes from Vicia villosa, assembly GCF_029867415.1. Taxonomy (NCBI): domain Eukaryota; kingdom Viridiplantae; phylum Streptophyta; class Magnoliopsida; order Fabales; family Fabaceae; genus Vicia; species Vicia villosa. The sequence continues at coordinate 21,878,433 of NC_081183.1, read as the reverse complement.
TCCGAAGGAGTAGGCTTCGCAGGGGCAAGCGTCGAAGTTGTCCCAGGAATGGCTTCTGTATCAAGAGTCGAAGTTCCTTGAGGATCTTGTTTTTCTGGTTTAGAAGTCTCCTCCATAGCATCTTGCTCCGATGCAGTATCTTCGTTGTCATGTGGTTGTAGGTTCACATTGTCGTTGCCTGAGAATGGGTGATCTTCTTCCAAATTTTTGTCTTGGTGAGTAGGTGGGGATTCGTCAGTGGATTGGCTTTCTTCGACTGGTTCATTAGGCAATATGGTGACGATTGGCCTAGCATCTTCGAAGACTGGCGAGAGAACATGAGTTTTGTTTTGAGAGGTATCTGTATTAAACGGAGCAGAGTTAGTCATAAAGATAAGCCTTTGAGGGGTTTATTGACGAAAGTTAAAGTTTGGCGATTACCGTAAAGTTTGTCAACATTAATGGTAAGTCCATGATCCTTAAAACCTGAAGTGGCAGTGCCAGCATCATCCTGCAATAACAAGGTAAAATGTCAGTTCAATTATTTAGTTAAAATCACAAGATAATATGTGGGGTGAAACCCAAATACCTTGGTTGGGATATTATCTGGACTTGAATTATGACTTTCAACAACGAAAGCATTACTAGCAGCTTTCAAAGGAGACTCTTCAGAGGATGCCTTATCGCCAGGAGAAGCAGCTTTAGAGGGACTTATCCCTTTCCTTTTTCTTGAAGGGGTAACAGCTTTTTGTTTCTTCCTGTGTCCTCGTCTAGTACGAGGAGGGGATTTATCTTCGCCATCTGAGGCAGCTGTCGAAGAAACTTTCTGCTTCGAACCTGTTGGGGGTTTCGAGCTCTGGAAAATAGATGATAAGTAAGATGAGTACTACTCACAGATTGTACAAGATTAAGAATATGAGATGGGTATGTACCGTGGGCTTCTTTTCAGTGACGATGGAGTCACTCTCACTTGGTTTGTTGCTCTTAGATGTCCCAGAATCCTTTTGGGCAGGAGCTTCCTTAATCTTCCTCCTTCGTGCAACAGCTGTAGTTGAAACTGAAATCAGTATATCAGCAAAGAAAAGAAAAGTCAGTCAAAAAGATTGTCTGAATCCAAACCTTCAGGTATTGGAGTCAAGACACGAACATGTTCAAAATCTATATGAAAATGTCCTTTGAAAGTATCCAAGGTATGCTTAGTCGGAACCACTGGTTCGGCGCGTTTTTTAGTATTGTTTTGAAGGTCTTGTAGAACGTTGCCACACACAAACCAATTTGGAAACGGGGGGCTCAAAGCCACACCAAAATCCGCACTTGGCAGTGGAGGGAATTTTGGAGGATTAAGTTTGAAAGCCACTTCATAACGTAGTTCTGGTCGAACATACGAGGGCAATTTCAACTTATCCAGTTTGGCGGAAAACTTTTCGCGCAAAATGACTGCAGCCTCACGAACGGTCCGACTAAGATCATCAGGCCTGTAGATAGTTTCAAAGAATTTTTGAAAAGCTTGGATTTCTTTAATATGAGTTGAAGTACCTTTGTGAAAATTCTCCTACACATCAGCAAAAGTTGCAGTTAGTTCTTGAGCAAGACTATCGGAATCAAAGATTTGGGAGCTATAATAATCCGTCCACCATTGGTGAAAATCTGGTGTAGAGTAAAAAGCAGGTTCGAAAGGAACAGGAGAAAAATTGGTGGTGCCAACGTATTTGTTGATTTTTGTTTCACATTCTCCTTCAGTCAAGTACAAGGTATGGAAACACATATGGCTCCTTTTCTCATATAAGCACTTGGGTTTTATTTGAACCAACCCAAACTGTCTCGAGACCAAATTTGGTTGATAGCACACGAGAATACATTGACCTTTTGATGGTCGAAGGCGATGAGAAAATAACCTTGGAGTCAGAAAGGCTTCCCAAATTTCCATAGACTCAGTTTGTTGATCCTGAGATGTTGATGGGAATTTTCGAGTAAACCATTCGAGACCTATTGTTCTGTGTACAAACGGGGCCATAGAAGGATCGAACTGATTACGCTGGGCAAACATCATTGAATACGCCAGAAAGTGTTCACGAAGCTTCTCAGTTTCTTCTTTTGGAGTTAGGTAAGCTAACCTGGTCCCTTCTATAGTTCGATTCTTGATTTTGCTATCTTCCTCATTGACGTTTCCTCGAAAGGGAAGATGAGTTTCGAATGTAGCGTTAAGCCACAGTTGCAATAGCCAGAAAGGACCAGCATAAAGCAAAGTACCGGATTTGTAATTCTTGGTAAGGTTTGCAGCTTCGCTGAGGTTTTCATAAAGAAACCCTAAAAGCAGTTGGCTGAGGTTGAGCTTTTTTCCAGCATGCAACTGATTAGCCATGCAAAGGTATCTCTTTGCAACTTGTATGGATCTTGAGCAGAAGGCACATCGTGAGAGCCACAGCGCTAAGAAAGCAATATGCTCTTCATCGGATACTGCTGTTTCGGTGGTGATATGGTGCTTCTGGATGAATGCAGTATAAGTGACTAGCGAGTCATTAAAACCAATAGTATCAGTATCCATCTCATTGGGATCGAAGGTTTCGCCAGTTGGTCGAAGTCCTGTAATCGCAGCCACATCGAAAAGAGTGGGGGTAACCATTCCACATGGGAGATGGAAAGTGTTGTGAGAAGCATCCCAAAAGTGAACCGCTGCTACTAGCATGGGTTGGTTATATTTTAAGCCTGTTTTTGACAGTTGAATCAAATCGTATATTCCTAACGATTTCCAGAAGGATTCTTTCTGTTTCTCTACTTTTTCTAACCAGGCATAGTACAAATCAGGATCTTTGGCTAAAGGAATTGACCTAAACACTTTTACAAAGTTGGTCATATAGTTTAACCTAATTTTCGTCAAAGCCAAAGGGGTTACAGTTGAAGTTTCTTCAATGTTAGCAGATTCTCCTGAAGGAGAACAGCCATCTTCAGCTATCTTAGTTTTGCTAACTAATGGTCTAGTCTTGTAATAAGTAGGGAAGAATCTATTCAGAGATGAAATATTTTCACCCGGTAACGGACCCATAAAAGCAAGAGATTTTCCAGAAAATTCAAAGGGAATGATTACCTGGGAAGCGTAAATAGTGCGTACTTCTTCGGTGTTAGGGTTTGGAATGTGCTCTTGTTCCCCATACCGTGTTGTGGATTGGAGCTTCAGAACAGGTTGAAGAACATTTGAAGATGAAGCCATAGAGAGATTTTTGATTGAGAAAGCAAGATTTTGAAAAGATTGAGGATGTTGGTTTTTTTTATTTTTGAAGAAGATGAAGAAATAGGAATGAAAGGTTGTATAGAAGTGCAAGACCAAGTATTTAAAGGTTTAACGGAAACCCTTTTTAAATCTTTTGGGTAAAACCCAAAGAACACGTGGCGGTTGGTGATTTAATCCGACGGCGGTCGAATAAATTAGCTTCACTCCTAGTATGTAGGAGTAATGATCAAGAAGTAAGGTCAAAAACGTGGGAATGTAAGTTATGAGAAGACATCTTTGAAAATGACAAGACGTTTCGGGAACAGGGTCATCAATGATTATGACGTTAGTCAGCAGTCTTGGAACTCTCAAAGATCAATAAGAAACGAAGTCTTATGATGACAAGAAACGCCTATTTCTGTTGATTTTCGAAACAAGCATTTATTGGGGGCAATTTGTTAGCTGAAGATTTCGTCTTGTAATATTTGTCCTTCGAAGAAGTGGAAAATCGAAGGAAAGATGGTTACTGATGGCCATCCCTTAAAAATAAAAGAATGGCTACTGATGGCCATGCTTCGAGAATAAAGATTTCTAAGTTTATTATGAAGATAATGAATACTGAAAGCTTGTGAAAGTATGTGTCTTCAGGGACCTAGACAAAATTTATAAAATATATTCAAGTATCACTACTTAGCGTGTTTTCGTAGTGTTTTTAATACACTGCCACGCGTCGAAGACGGACTCAGGCGGGAAGATTTGAAATTCGAAGACGGTTTCGTAGCTGTCCAAGTAGCAGATGGCGTCGCTGGAAGTTCTTATGAGAGACGTGGCAGCAGATTAGTGTAGGACCGTTAAGGTCGAAACTAGTATAAATAGGAGTCTTAATGTTAGGATTCTGTGTGTTCATTTTGTACAAATCACTCACATATTTACTCAAGTATCAAGCGTTAAGAGAAAGAGTTCGCTGAGAAAATGTACGTATGACACCACCACTTTAATACATGTGTATTATCTTTCGTTTTCAAATATCTTTCAGAATTACTGCATTCCATTTACTTCTTGCCATTTACATTTCTGTATCTTTACTTTAATGTCATTTACTTTCGAATTACTTTCATGTTATTTACTTTCAAAGTCTTTAACGTTTCTGCATTCTAAGATTCTTTACGTTTTAACAGTCCTTTTAGTTTCATATGTTATGTTACTTATCTTTTCATTGAAATCATACTTACATATAACAAAGTGATTATCAAGATTACTTGTTCTTTAATCGAACAACGCTTATTGAAGAAGACGAATCATGAATATGGTTCAAATGAACATTGATAACAATCTTTTTGACTATGTGTCCTAGGATCAATCTAGTCGATCCTGCGAGTAACCAAATCATATTTATTATAGTTTGGAAGACTAGCGGTTGTTTACCGGAAATCACCGTAAACAGGTAGGCGCTGCGATCTTTGTGGACAAGAGTGCGAGGTACGTCGACGTGACCTTCCTCCGCTACTTCATGGACTTGACCACCGTTCACCAGTGGAACTGGGGGGAAGCTACTCTGGCATACCTATACCAGAAGCTGAAAGAGGCCTCCAACTGGAGGACGAGGCAGTTGACCGGATCTTGCACACTACTCACAGTACGTTTCATTTTAATTCTTTCGTATTTATTTATGTTTCGTATTTACTTATGTTTCGTATTTATTTATGTTTCGTATTTACTTACGGTACGTTACATTATCGTGTTTGTGTTTCAGAGCTGGATCATCTCTTACTTCTCCCGGATCCACGACTTTCACATTGATCTTGAGTACGTTGACGCCATGCCCAGGGCCGCCAGATACATTCTCCAGAGGGGGAACAATGCGGTGGGATCATACCGTGGGTACCTGGACCGCACGATGCACGATGACATCACCTGGAGGCCATTCAGCGACTACACTCAGGTTGTCCCCTTTGACGGTATATCTTTATATTCTGGCTGGTTGGCATGCGGAACCAGCATCATGGTCCGGTATCTCCGTGAGCGGTGCATGCGGCAGTTCAGATTTATGCAGATGATACCTATGTCACCTTTTGAGGCTACTCCCGACACAGTGACCCGAGTGCAGCTCACTGCCATATTTGAGGATTGGGAGCATCATGTGGTACCGGAGGAGTATCGTCGCATTCGGGTCACCCAGGACTGGCACAGTGTGGAGGGGTACGTCACATGGTTCTATCGGGTGTCACATCCTCTGCTGACATCCGACGCTCCCGGCGCTCCTAGGCCAGCACACGAGGAGATCTTGGAGAACCAGCAGGCCGAGGATGATCATGCCATTAATCTCCTGCCGATCTGCCAGCGGATAAAAATGCTTGGGCGGGATGCGTTGGATCGAGGTGTCGTTCATCAGGGCGGTCCAAAGGCAGTCGCCGTGATGGAGATGATCGTCACTGATGCGGGCCGTGCGGCGGCATACGGGCGGCAGTGGAGGTCCCAGGGAGAGAGGGTTAGGCATACCCAGTAGTGGTCGGGTTTTTTTTTTTTTTGTTTTCGGATTGTATCTTTCGTACACTATTATTATTTGGATCGGATCGACTTGTATATATTACTATTTTTATCATATTAGTATTTTTTTGTTTATATGTCGCTTATTTTATATGTCGTCTTTCTTTAATTAAAAATAAGAAACATAAAAAAAAACACAGTTTCTGCATAATTTGGAAGTGCATTTCTGAAACCCCCAAAATCTGAAAAAAGGTGTTTTCGGAAGTGCATCTCCGAAAACACCCCCCCATTTGGTGTTTTCGGAGATGCACTTCCGAAGTCTGATTTTTTTTTAAAAAAAAAAATACTTCGGAAATGCATTTCCGAAGCAGGAGTAAAGTGGGGTTTTCCCTGGGGATGACCCCATAAGGAGGTGAGTAAAGAAATTTTCTAAACAAATGGTTATGTTTTTATGAAATATCTATTTTAATAAAAAAGAAATGTTTATACTTTAAAATAAATTTTGTTCAATCCAAAATAGGTTAAATTCATTAGTGATAGAAGCTATATTAGATCTTTCCTCTATTTAAAGCTCCAACATGGAAAAAGTGATCCCCTACATCTATGCACTTGATTATAAGTCTCAACCAACCGAGAGGAAAAATATTTATTCTAATAACAAAGATAATAAAGTGAAAATAGAATAAAAAATTATAGAGTAATTTTATTTTATCATTTGCTCTTCTTTTCCAAATAACACATATATTTATTTCTTCAAATTCAATTTATCATAACAAACAAAAAGATAACTAATACAACAACACTGACATAATACAGTAATAAGTATTTGAGTGGATCAAATTATTAGAAGGTTCCTAAAAATTAGGTTGAAGTTTGAGAAAATTACAAAAGAACCAACATTATAGTTGCAAATACATGAAATTATTTTTTACCTTATTCTCAATATTAAAAACATTTACATATCCCTGCTATACACTTTGGCTTTCTGGGACGAATGCACGTAGTCATTTTTATACGACATTCTTTATTAGATTGGCATTTGAAAATTGCTGTGATGTGAAATTAAAAAAAAATATTAATAATAAGAAATGAAGCATTGTATATAAATTAAGAAAATATTTTCAAAACAAATTGGAAAAATTGATCTTACTTACGACGATACCATCCGTTACAACCAAAAATATGAAAAGAAAAATAATTATAAAATTAAAAAATTTAGGAATATGTGCCATATGTTCTCTCTTTTAGATTTTGAAGTATACATTTGTATAATTATTTTATAGTATGGAATTTACATTCTTCAAATTATAATTATTGGTTGTGTCTCTTGATGGTTGTTAGAATTCATCATATATTTCAATAATAATATTCTAGTTTTTCTCGCCTTCCTTTTTATAATTATTATTTTAATCTCTATATATATTCACATGCACACGATATTGTTTGTTCTATTTTAAAATCACATAATTTGACTACATATGCACCAAAAGTTGTACTTGGGGTTTTTTAAAACCATGTATACAAATAGTTTTTATTATAAATGAAAAGGTTAAATCAACCATTTAAAATGAGAAATATAATTAAAATTAGATTGTAAAACTATACAAATTTTAAGGAATTCACTATCAAAATTTTAAGGAATTCTACTATAAATATTTATCTTTTTAATATAAGAGTTTAATTATTATACACTGACTGTGTAAAGTTTTATACACCGACAAAACATTAGGACTATTCAAATGCATTATTGTTGTGAATTCAATGCCAAGAACAAAGTATAAACCAAGGAAGAATAAAGGACAAGGAAGAAGAGGAACACAAGAATTGGTTATAACTGCTATTCTTTCACTTTCTCTTAAAACAAGATTACAAGTTTACAAGAATAACAAATAACCTCTCTCACCCTAAATTAGGATTTGCAGCTTAGCAATGATGAGAGACTAGTATGCTATTTATAATAAAACCTAACATACTAACTAATGGGCTTTTTCAGCAAGGCCCATTACACAAGCAAACTTAATAAACAAGCTAACTTAACAAATTAGGGTTTAAACACTAAAACCTAATTTAACATGCTAACAACCCTAGCATCTTCGACATCTGCATGCTAGACCCATCTTCGACTACAGCATGCACACTTCGACACCAGCATGTGAACAACCTTCGACTTCATGCTTAACTTTGTCGAACTGTCGAACCAAGAAGCTACCCTTCGACCATACTAGAGTTCGATCCAATATCTCACAAATCTCCACCTTGGATCTAACTCTACAACATCAAGGGAACAAACTAGCTTTCTTCATGGAGCTTTAGCAACTGCATACAGTGGAAAAACTTGCAACTCGGTAATGTCTTGGTGATCATATTAGCAACATTGTCTTCAGTCGAAACCTTCAGCACTTGGACTTCTCCACGCTCGATTACTCCTCTGACGAAATGCAGCCTCACATCAATGTGCTTAGTTCGCTCATGATAGGCTGAATTCTTCAACAGGTGTATTGCACTTTGACTATCACATTTAACAGTGATACCTCGACCTTGAAGTTTCAGCTCCTTCGCAAAACCTTCAAGCCACAATGCTTCTTTCACAGCTTCAGTTAATGCAATATACTCCGCTTCAGTGGTTGATAGAGCAACAACCTTCTGAAGTGTTGCTTTCCAACTAATTGCTGTGCCAAACATAGTGAAAACATATCCAGAAATAGATTTCCTGGAATCCATACAACCTGCATAATCAGAGTCGACATATCCTTCGATTACTGCATTACCATCTTCACCCAAGGCTCCACCATAAATTAGGACTCTATTCAGAGACCCATTTATGTACCTTAAAATCCACTTCAATGCTTGCCAGTGAGCCTTTCCAGGATTCGCCATGTACCTGCTTACAAGACTTACTGCATATGCTATGTCGGGTCTAGTACAGACCATAGCATACATCAAAGAACCGACTATATTAGCATATGAGATGTTATTCATATAGGCTCTTTCGACATCAGTATTGGGACACTGATCAATACTCAGCTTAAATTGAGGGTTTGTTGGAGTCACAACTGGCTTCGAATTCGACATACCAAACTTTTCAAGAATCTTCCGTAGATATGCCTCTTGAGATAGGCATAACTTCGACTTCTTTCTTTCTCTTCGAATGTCAATTCCAAGAATCCTGGAAGCAGCTCCCAGATCCTTCATATCGAACTCCTTATTGAGTTCAACCTTCACCCTCATCACATCTTCGACACTGTTGCTTGCTATGACAATATCATTAACATAAAGCAACAAAATAACAAATGAATTACCAGGTCGAAATCTGAAGTAAACACAATGGTCGAACTGACTTCTAATGAAACTTATGTGTGCCATGAACTTGTCGAATCTCCTATTCCACTATCGAGGAGATTGTTTCAGCCCATACAAAGATATCTTTAACTTGCACACATAATCTTCCTTCCCCTTTTCGACACACCCTTCAGGTTGCCTCATCAGGATCGTTTCATCTAGGTCACCATACAAGAACGCAGTCTTCACATCCATCTGTTCCAGTTCAAGATCGAACTGTGCTACCATGGCAAGTAACATTCGAATGGACCTATGCTTCACAACAGGAGAAAACACATCATTGAAGTCGACACCTTCTTTCTGAGTGAAACCCCTTGCAACTAGTCTTGCCTTGTATCTTTTCGACGTCACTCCTTCAATTCCTTCCTTAACTTTGAAAATCCATTTACAGCTGACTAACCTTGCCCTAGCAGGTTTCTTGATCAGTTCCCAAGTGTGATTATCATGAAGAGATTTCATCTCATCATCCATGGCCTTCAGCCATTCAGTCTTATTTCGACTCCTCATAACTTCCTTGTAGTCTCTAGGTTCTTCGTCTAGAACCTCACTTGCAGAGATTAAGGCATAAGCTATAAGATCTGCATACCCAAGTCTCTGAGGTGGTTTGATGACTCTTCTCGACCTATCTCTCGACAATAGGTAGTCATCGTCAATTTCCTCAACTTCAGCATATTCTGCTTCTTCTTCGACTTCATTTGGGATATGCATTTCAGCATCAACATGCTCCACCTCAACAGGAATCTCTACCTGTTCCAGCTCTTCGTCAGATGTTTCTGTACTTCGACCAACATCATCAGTTTTCTTAAAAGCCATTTCAGCTTCATTGAAAACTACATCTCGACTGGTGATACACCTCTTGTGACCTGGCTCTAGGCACCATAGCCTATAAGCATTGACTCCTTCAGGGTATCCCATGAACATGCATTTCAGAGCTCTAGGTTCAACCTTGTCTTGCCTAATATGAGCATAGGCTATGCAGCCAAATACTCTCAGTTTGTCGAGATCTGGTGGATGTCCCGACCAAACTTCTTCAGGTGTTTTCATATCTAACGCTGTCGAAGGACATCTGTTTATCAGATATGTTGCTGTCGAAACAGCCTCAGCCCAGAACACCTTCTTTAAACCGGCACTAGTCAACATGCATCTGACTCTCTCCAAAATAGTTCGATTAAACCTTTCAGCTAAACCATTTTGATGTGGAGTACCTGCAGTAGTTCTATGCCTTGCAATACCAGAGGCAGCACAAAAACTGTCGAATGCCTCATTGCAAAATTCAAGGCCATTGTCGGTTCTCAACCTCTTGACCTTTCTTCCAGTCTGATTTTCAACCAGAGTCTTCCAACTTTTGAAATTCTCAAAAGTTTCATCCTTAGTCTTCTGGATGAATACCCATATTTTCTGGAATAATCATCTACTATGGATAGAAAATACCTTGCTCCTGAATGTGATGGACACCTTGCAGGCCCCCAAAGATCAGCATGGATGTAATCAAGGGATCCATGTGTTCTTTGTTTGCCTTTGTTGAACTTCACTCTGCAAGATTTTCCAAGTACACAGGGTTCACAAAACTTCAGCTTTTCGAATTTGTCTCCACCAAGCAGATTTTGTTTCCCTAAATCGACCAGACCCCTTTCACTGACATGGCCCAATTTCATGTGCCAGATTTCTGTTTTCGACAAAGGTTTCATGGATGCAACATTTGTCGAACCACTTACAGCTTCAGCCTCAAGGGTATACAAGCCTTGTTTCTTCACGCCTCTCAAGACTTCCTTCGAACCCTTCATGACTCTTAGGATACTTTTCTCTCCTTGGAAAACATATCCTTTCTTGTCGAATTCACCAAGAGAAAGCAGATTTCTCTTCAAATCAGGAACATACCTGACTTCAGTCAACAACCTTATTGACTCATCATGGAGCTTGAATCTCACAAATCCAACACCTGCAATCTTGCAAGCCTTGTGGTTTCCCAGCAATACTGATCCACCATCTTGATCACATAATTCCTCGAACAAGTCTTTGTTCGGAGTCATGTGCCAAGTGCAACCTGAATCCATAATCCACTCCTTCTTAGAGTCACTGCTTGAAACCACAAGAACATCAGATGATTCAAAATCATCTTGAACAATGGCAGCGTTGCCATTATCTTTACCTCCATGATATTTCAGGCGTTCAGGGCACACCTTTCTTGTGTGACCCTCCTTCTTACAATGGTAGCATCGAATGCCAGATGCTTCGCCACTGTAAGACTTCGACTGGCTTTTTCCTTTCTTCTTGTCGAACTTACCATCCTTTCGTAAGAGTTTTCCTTTAACGGCCAATCCTTCGCCAACAGTCGAAGGTTTATGCTCCTTTCGTTCATTCAAGTCCTTAGAGTACAAGGCTGATTGAACTTCTTCAATCGTCAGGGACTCCCTTCCATACAAGAGAGTTTCTTTGAAGTGAGCATGTGATCGAGGAAAAGAACACAATAGTAACAGCGCTTGATCTTCATCATCGATCTTCACATCAATATTTTCAAGATCAAGAATCAGCTTGTTGAACATATCCAACTGCTCAGCCAATACTTTGTCTTCAATCATCTTGAATGAATACAAAGCTTGCTTCAGGTAGAGTCGATTTACCAGCGATTTGGTCATATACAAACTTTCAAGTTTCACCCATAACCCTGATGCCGTCGTCTCCTTTGATACTTGTCGTAGAACCTTATCACCAAGGCTCAACAGAATTGCGCTGTGTGCTTTCTCGATCATAGTTGTCTTCTCCGCTGCCGTTAATGCAGCATTCATGGCTTCCTCTCCCTTCAACGCTTCCAAACAACCCTGCTGAACCAGTAGGGCTTTCATCTTCAAGCGCCACAGACCGAAATCATTCACTCCGGTGAACTTTTCAATCTCATACTTTGTTGACGGCATCTTCTCCACGCTCACCGCACCAATTTGTTATGAATTCAATGCCAAAAACAAAGTATAAACCAAGGAAGAATAAAGGACAAGGAAGAAGAGGAACACAAGAATTGGTTATAACTGCTTTTCTTTCACTTTCTCTTAAAACAAGATTACAAGTTTACAAGAATAACAAATAACCTCTCTCACCCTAAATTAGGATTTGCAGCTTAGCAATGATGAGAGACTAGTATGCTATTTATAATAAAACCTAACATACTAACTAATGGGCTTTTTCAGCAAGGCCCATTACACAAGCAAACTTAATAAACAAGCTAACTTAACAAATTAGGGTTTAAACACTAAAACCTAATTTAACATGCTAACAACCCTAACATCTTCGACATCTGCATGCTAGACCCATCTTCGACTACATCATGCACACTTCGACACCAGCATGTGAACAACCTTCGACTTCATGCTTAACTTTTTCGAACTGTCGAACCAAGAAGCTACCCTTCGACCATACTAGAGTTCGATCCAATATCTCACAATTATTTTAAGGAAGTTATAATAAAAGTTAAATTTTTATAATAAATTAGTGGTTGTGATTATCTGAAACTGTAAAATATCTTTATACCATTAGTGTATTCTAATTAAATTATTAATATTTAGTGCATAAAACTTTTTATCACTAAATGCTTTGGATGTTGTGTACTATTTTATTCATGTCTCTAAAGTTTAAATTAAACATTTTGAGAGGGAAATAAATAAATTTGATCATTAAAAGATAAGTTTCATAAAAATAAGTTTATTGCATATCAAAGGATAAAACAAAACGAGGACAACAACTTAGTCTTCTATATAGAAGATCAAAGTATTGGATTTTTTACATTCTGTTGATTAGATGATATTGAGGACTTTCTTTATGATGCATTTTGTTGCAATGTTAATATTATTCAAGACATTTTCTAAATCAATAAGGTTTCCATCAAGGTTTCTTTGAAAAGAAAAGACATGGATAAAATTTTAAGGAACAAATAAATGATCTTCACAACTAAATTTAGGTTTGGGAGTCGATTATGCTTAAGAAATGTATCATCACCCTACAACATTTATTTAAGAAAGTAATTATCTTTAGTTAATTTTCTAAATGAATACTGTTAGCCTTATTGTATCGATTTTCTCTTAATCATCGAACAAGATATAAAAAGTTTTTTCAAGCAAAGGGAAAAATATTTTTATCAATGTGCTTAGAAAAATATGGTTCCTGCTTCTACATATTATCAAGTGCGATGGAGAATTCAAAGCTACGTAGTTTTTTCCAAAATAAATTATGTGTGTATGTTGATTTAAAGAAAAATGTTTTGATTAGGCATTAGAACAGAAAATAATGTTTGTTGGTTTGTTGTGATTGTTTTTGAAAGAATACTAGTTTTAGAGAAAGCAAGAGATAGGAAATGTGTCCAAACACTTGGGAAATAAAGGGATATACACTCAATTAATTCCTTTTTAATCCAATTTTTTTGATAAAAGAAAGTACTCAATATTAATGGAGTTTTAATCTTCTAATGAAAGACAAGTGTTAAAGAAGGCTAGTTATGCGACTTGAATACGAACATTTAAGGATGAAGAGGGTTTGCATACAATTAATACTTGAACTAATTTGATAAAAAAAAAAGAGCTCAAAATAATCAAATTATTAATTTTTGAAACGAAGACAAGCGATTGAACAAGCAAACAATATGATTTTTGTCCGAACACTTGAGGATAAAAGGGATTTTTTTTAATCCAATTTTGGTTTTTATAAATAAATGATTAAACCATTATCTTACATATTTTGATCATATCTTGAGTTTTGCAACTCCAATTGAGGAAAGACGAGCGACAAATGAAAGTTGACAAAAACTAGTGAGCTAGTCACAATAATTAAAAAATCTAAACAAAAAAGGTATATAATCCCCTACCCCATATAACACACATAAATCATACATACAACAATGACACATGCTTTATGACATATGTCAGTTAATTTGATCATATTAGAGATAAGTTTTTGATAGCTATGTGTGGCTGCAGTTAGTGTAGTTAATAGTTTGTTACAACCTATTGTTCTATGATGTAACTAACTATTATATCAGCTCTAGTATATATACTAAGCTGTGTATTTTGTTTACACTTAATGAAAAGAATCACTGTGTATAATCAACTCATCCTTTCTACCACTTCACTGAGTGAAGAATGGTTTATCAAAATGCTCTCGTTTAACATGGTATCAGCGGTTCCGATCGCCCTCGCTTCCGTCACGTCCACACTGTGATTTCTCTCATTCACTCTGCGCCTTCTTCCTTTCTTACCCTTGCCGTACCAGCTTCTCCGTGCTCCCATGGCGTCTGAAAATCATGACTCGGTGACGCAAACTCAAGACTTCACCTCAACGTTCTCTGCGACGAAATCAAGCGCTTTTGGTCCAAAACTCTCCGTCAAGCTACAAGAAAACAACTATCTCCTATGGAATCAACAAGTGGAAGGAGTGATACTTGCACAAAAGATGCACAAACTCGTCGTCAATCCACAAATTCCTCAGAAATACAAGACGGCGCAAGATCGTCTCTCAGGTGAGATCTCTGATGACTATGAATCTTGGTTGGCTCAAGATCAAGCGGTGTTTATCTGGCTTCTTTCTACCATTTCTGAATCTGTGCTACCTCGTGTGCTTGCGTGCAAGCACGCTTTTGAGGTCTGGGACAAGATTCACCAGTTCTTTAATGCTCAGATGAAAGCTAGGGTTCGCCAGCTACGAGTTGAACTCAAATCCACAAAGAAAGGGAATCGGTCAATCACAGAGTTTGTTCTCAGAATCAAAGCAATCGCAAACTCTCTTCTTGCAGTTGGGGATTCCATAACTGAACAAGATCAAATTGACGCCATCCTCGAAGGACTTCCAGAGGAATTCAATCCCTTCGTGATGCAAATGTATGGCTGTCCGGTGCCACCCACACTGTGTGATGTAGAGGCTCTGCTCTATGTTCAGGAAGCCCAACTTGACAAATTTCGTCAAGAACTCGCAGCTTCGACTATTGCTGCAAATGTGGCTCATACCAGTCTTGAAGAATCTGGCTCCAGAGGAGCATACTCAGGTGGTCGTGGCCGTGGGAACAGGTTCACTAGAGGACGTGGTCGTGGCCGTGGAAGATCCACACCTGCTAATCGGCCAACTTGCCAACTCTGTGGCAAATATGGGCACTCAGTTGCCACCTGCTGGCATAGATTCGATGAAAATTACATGCCCTCAGCAAACATCAGCACTCAGTCCAACATTACTCCCAAACAGGACAGTGGTACAGAGACTACAAAGAACTCTCAAGCTATGGCTATGATGGCTACCACTCAGGAGTACTCTCTCCCTTCAGAACTTGAATCACAAGCCTGGTTTGCTGACTCAGGTGCCTCTCACCACTTGACTCCTTTTGCACATCTTTTACACACAAAACACAAGTACAATGGCCCTAATAAAGTCTGTGTGGGAAATGGTCAAACCCTTAACATTCAGTCTATTGGGTCTATTGACTTTAACTCTCATAATCGATCTGATCATAATTTAGAACTTATAGATGTGCTTCATGTTCCCTCAATCACTAAAAATCTGTTGTCTGTTTCCAAACTGTCTAGTGATAACAATGTCATGTTTCAGTTCTTTACTAATAAGTGCTATATTATCTCACAGGCTTCTAAACAAGTGATTGTTGAAGGAGCCCTGGATGAGTGTGGTCTGTACTGCTTCCCTCAACTGTCTCTGGATCTTACAAGGACTTCCAAAGTTGGTCAAAGTAAAACTCCCACCTTGGGAATTCACAGCTATGTTGCTTCTAATATTTCTGTTCCTAAACTTGCTCTTAATAGCACTTCTTGTAACACTGCCACACTGTGGCATCACAGATTAGGTCACACAAACTATAATTCTGTAGCTCATGTTTTGAAACTGTGTAATATTCCAAACATTAATAAACAAAATCTTGATTCCTGTACTTCTTGCAATCTGGGCAAAGCCCATAGACTTCATGCTCCCTTAACTAGTACAGTTTATAAATGTCCCTTTGATGTGATTTATACTGATCTATGGGGCCCTTCCCCTAATCCATCCAGCTCTGGTTATAGGTACTATATTGCCTTTGTAGATGGGCATTCCAAGTACACATGGGTGTACTTTCTTAAACAAAAGTCTGAAGCTCTAGCAGCCTTTAAACTGTTTCTTACCTTTGTTCAAACTCAGTTTGGGAAAACCATTAAGTCTGTTCAATCTGATTTTGGGGGTGAGTTTAGAACCTTTACCAAATATCTAACAGAACTTGGTATTACACATAGGCTTACATGCCCTCATACATCACACCAGAATGGTAGTGTTGAAAGAAAACATAGGCAAATTGTTGAAATGGGCCTCACTCTCTTAGCTCATGCATCCTTGCCTATAGAATACTGGGACCACAGTTTTGCCACATCTACATACCTAATCAACAGGCTCCCTACTACTGCCCTTCCCAATGCCATGTCCCCATTCTATGCCCTGTATGCTAAACAACCAGATTTTAAGTCTATTAGGGTATTTGGCTGCTCTTGTTTTCCACTATTAAGACCATATAATAAACATAAACTCCAAATGAGGAGTCAGGAGTGTGTATATCTTGGAGTGTCTCCCCAACACAAGGGTCATAAGTGCCTAAGCAAGGAGGGTAGGATTTTTATATCTAAAGATGTTAAATTCAATGAGTTCCACTTTCCTTACCTCACTATGTTTTCAAATCATGAGGCAGTTGTTACTTCACCAGCCATAGATGTTCTACCCTTTCCTTCTTCTGTCAGGACAAGTCCTTTTCCATCCAGTGGTGTCATTACATCCAGTCAGCCCAATGCATTGCTACCAAATACAGAGGTACCAAGTACAGAGGTACAGGATGCACCCAGCCTGGCATCTCCTGTTGTTAATTCTGGCCCCACATTACCAGTAAGTCAGTCAACTTTACCCACTTCTCCCTCTGCACAGCTACCTCTAGATATTCATATGCATTCTGTACCCATTGCTGAAGATTCTATTAGCAACACAAGTCATAACTCAGCTGTGTCTCATTATCCTGAGGATAATACTCAGCATACCACTGCAGAGGATGTTACTGTCCCTCCACTCCATTATCCTGAGGATAATAACATCCCTCACTCTGCTATTCATTCACCTACAAAGCAATATAGTGCTCAAGACACTAACCTAGAGCCTCATTCATCTGAGTGTACTACCTCCTCTCTGTCTCCTTCAATTCATTCTTCCCACTCACCCCTCATTACTCCCATCAATAAGCATCCTATGCTCACAAGGGCCAAAACAGGGAATTCCAAACCCAAAGTCTTTCTGGCTCATACTGAGACTGAACCAACCAGTGTCAAGCAGGCTCTATCCTCCTCAGTCTGGACACAAGCCATGCAAACTGAGTTTGATGCTCTCCTAACCAACAAAACCTGGACTTTGACCAGTCTTCCTGCAGACAGAAAAGCTGTGGGTTGTAGATGGGTTTTTAAAGTTAAATATAATTCTGATGGCAGTCTTCTTAAGCACAAGGCCAGATTAGTGGCCAAAGGCTTTCACCAGGAGCAAGGCTTTGATTACACAGAAACATTCTCTCCAGTTGTCAAGCCTATTACTATTAGGGTGATACTCACTTTGGCTATCTCTTATAAGTGGGAGATACAACAAATAGACATTAACAATGCCTTTCTCAATGGCACACTCACTGATGAGGTTTACATGGTCCAACCTCCTGGATTTGAAAGTAAGGACAAGACTCTAGTATGTAAATTGCACAAAGCCATATATGGCCTCAAACAAGCTCCAAGAGCTTGGTATGAGAAACTCACTCAAGCCCTCATTCACTTTGGGTTCTCAGCTTCTAAATGTGATCACTCTCTCTTTGTGTATAACAAACAAGGCCTAATCATGTATGCCTTAGTTTATGTTGATGATATACTAATCACTGGCTCTAAATCTTCTTTAGTGCATGATCTAATCAACAAGTTGCATCACAAATTTGCTCTGAAAAAGCTTGGCAGGCCCAGCTACTTCTTAGGGATTGAAGTCACCTTCTGCAAAGATGGATCCCTGGTTCTGACTCAATCAAAATATATCAAGGATCTCCTTGCCAGAGCCAAGATGTCAAATGCCAATGGTGTTCCTACACCAATGCTCAGTACCTGCAAGCTAAGTAAACATGGCTCTTCTCCTTTCTCTGATGCTTCATTGTATAGATCTATTGTTGGTGCCTTACAGTATGTGACTTTAACTAGACCAGATATAGCATTCAGTGTGAATAAATGTTGTCAGTTTATGGCTTCACCCTTGGAATCCCACTGGTCTGCAGTTAGGAGACTTCTAAGATACCTAAGTGGTACTAATAGTCATGGCCTTATCTTAGCTCCATCTGCTTCTGCACCAAAGTTCTCCCTTCGGGCTTACAGTGATTCAGACTGGGCGAGTGATCCGGATGATAGACGTTCTACCTCTGGCACCTGTCTTTATTTTGGTCCTAATCTAGTATCTTGGAGCTCCAAAAAGCAGTCACTAGTTGCTCGCTCCAGTACTGAAGCCGAATATAGGGCCCTTGCTCATTCTACTGCAGAAATTCTTTGGTTAGAATCTCTACTATCTGAATTACAGGTTGCTTTTCATACTCCTACACTCCTATGTGACAACTTAAGTGCTGTTCTGTTGTCTCACAATCCGGTGCTGCATGCCCGCACCAAGCACATTGAGCTTGATATACATTTTGTTCGTGAAAGGGTTGTGTCCAAACACCTAGCCATTCAGCACGTTCCTGCAGCAGCTCAGATAGCCGATACACTTACAAAACCTCTAGGCACAGCAGCTTTTCAAGACCTCCGATCCAAAGTAAAAGTTGGTTGTCTTTCTCAGCAACATTCAGTTTGAGGGGGGGTATTAGAGATAAGTTTTTGATAGCTATGTGTGGCTGCAGTTAGTGTAGTTAATAGTTTGTTACAACCTATTGTTCTATGATGTAACTAACTATTATATCAGCTCTAGTATATATACTAAGCTGTGTATTTTGTTTACACTTAATGAAAAGAATCACTGTGTATAATCAACTCATCCTTTCTACCACTTCACTGAGTGAAGAATGGTTTATCAAAACGCTCTCGTTTAACAGATCATATATTGAGTTTCGTAACACTGATTGAGGTGGAACCAGTGGAAAATGACATCTAACAAAAAGTGATAACTAGTCCTAAAATAATGAAACATAAAATGTATGAAAACAATTTCCACTGGCAGCACATAGTGTGTTTTAGAAGTTGTGATCATTCTATGCCATTAGTTATCATCACAAACATGTAACTATGAAGTGTTTAAATGTAAACTCATAGAAATAATATATATATATATATATATATATATATATATATATATATATATATATATATATATATATATATATATATATATATATATAAAACAACATAAATATTTTAAGAGTATAGTAACACATAACAACAAGAATACAACCATACATAAACGAATAAAAATTCAAGAAATGGGAAAATAGGTTATAGACAATGAAGCCTTTGGAGATCGAGGATGTTGGTCTTATTTGTAAGATAATTAGAAAATTTCTTTACCCACCTTCTTATGGGGGTCACCTCCAGCGAAAACCCCACTTTACCCCTGCTTCGGAAATGCATTTCCGAAATAATTTTTTTTTCTAAATTTTTCTAGACTTCGGAAGTGCATTTCCAAAAAAATCCCAAAAATTGGGATTTTGATTAATTCGGGGATGCATCTACGAAAAAACAAAAAAAAATCTAAAAATCCCAAAAATTAATTTTAGGATATTAATTAATTGATATATCATAAATTTGATATAATTTATAAGTAATGAATAATAATAATTATATATTTTGATATAATTTATGAGTTATGAATAATAATTATTATATATTTCTATTCTGATTAATCTTTTAAAATTTAAAATAATTTTAATTAAAAAAACTAAAATAATTTCACTTACAAAATGAGTTGTAATTTTTTATTTATATATTTATATATTTATAATAATTATTATGTATGTATTTATAAAAATAAATAAAAAAATGAGTGTCTTAATTTATATATTTATATATTTATATTGTAACACCCCACACATATATGTCTAGAATAATATGCATAAAGTATTAAATATGGTTCATAAGACAACAATCACATAATGTTTGCAGCGGAAATAGAAGTACACGAATACACAAGCCGAATGTATCATGGCCAAAATATAAGTACATCATAAGAGTACATGTCCAAAATACAAGAACTAGTAAGCACGATAAAGAACTAAAAGAAACATCCAAGCATCGCCAAAAGATCTAATCCATCTTTCCCTTACCACGATCTTGTCTCGAACCACCTGAAAAAATATAATTGGAATGGGATGAGATTACTAAATCTCAGTGAGTCCGCCTATCCTATTAGTCCGCTCGGATCTAAAGGGAACATACAAAAATGAGCGAATCCACCATGGATTCGGGGTTATTCTCACTTCTGGTACAAATACGGAGTAAACAAAGTTACTCGTCCACCATTGGACTTGCCTCAAACAAATACACATTGTATAGCAAACAAGTATGCAAACCCGCATCCACATACGGGGAATCCAGAAGTGTAAATATAACCTCGACTAGATTATGGAATAAATGCATCCTCGATGAGTAACCTCCTGCCTATTGTCAAGGGACTTGTACAAGCACACTGCAAGACGGTTAAACGGGTTTGCACAAGCCTAAATCTCCGCGAGACGACCTTAGCCTAATTGGCGTCATTGTCCCATTAACCTTCTTCACGCTAGTGAGTTACGCCGAGTACAAACCACCACCTTGACGCCTGAGCCGATCGGGCGAAAGCCTAATGTTAGTCTACGTGACTTCACTAGAGGTGAGTTACCTCATTATGCATTAGCCTAGATGGCCGCATAACCCCACCATACCGAGCACGCAAGTGTGTTAACGCCAAGTGTGTAAAAACCCCGTACGGCACTCACGAGCACACTGCAACGGAAGCTCAGATGCACACCTTATCGAACAATACACATGAACAGGCTATTCCATTGGACTGCACGGTCTGGGAAGACTCATTGACCACATAGTCGGAGTAACATCCCAATCTAGCCTTCTGGCCACTTCGATTCAAGCATACAGAAAATATGACGTAATGTCAAAGTCACATACAATACAATCAATTCCAATCGTTTAACCAAAACGACGGTGTCCATATATTTTCATGTAAAAAAACATAATGGCATATCATTCTCAAATATGGATGTCACATTCATAGTAAGTAATAGATAATCTATGCCATGCATAACATAAGAATTGTTAATCAATTGGTAAAGACATAAGTTCTTATACTAATCTAGTGATTCAATAAGTGGGGTTCCAATATTAATAAATCAAACATTCTAGTTTGGGGATCTATTTCATTAGATAGTACATGATACTAGCTTTCCAACGATATAAAGTTTACGCGAAACGGACTTACGACGCAAAAGTTATGAATTTTCGATGTTTTGGAAAATCTGCCCAAACAGTGATGTAACGGGTTACATGAATCATGTAACCGGTTATATGACCCAAACACTGCGTTTTTCACCCTTACGACCCTTTTCACCCCAAGTCTCTAACTAGAGACTCACCTTAGGAGGAGATGAAGATGATAAAGATGGAGCTGAGAGTAGAAATCAGATGATAGAGGTGAAGCTTGGATGGATTTTGTTGCATGCAAGGATAGAGCTTTGATCAAGTTTGGAACTTTTCTCCTCTTCCTCTCCCTTTCCATGTTTTCCTTCTTCTTGTACTACTAAAATTCTGGTTTTGTTTTAAAAGGTTAGTGACATGGATCCAAACAATACCCTAACTTTTATTTAAGAGAGAAATACTATAATTCCCTTGCACACATACATTTAGTTTTATTTCCCAATATCACCAAATATATGGTTTACATTAATATAACTCCAAAAGTCCTCTACTATTAACATAAGTAATAGACTTTTAGGGAATATTAATACCGGGTATTACATTCTCCCCCTCTTAAATAGAATTCGTCCTCGAATTCAAAAAATTACCAAAACAAGTGAGGATAGGATTCCCGCATCTCTGAATCAAGCTCCCACGTGGCTTCCTCAGGACGTGCCTCATCCCACATCACTTTCACGATAGGTATCTCCTTACTCCGCAGAGACTTGCTAGCACGCTCCAAGATACGGTAAGGTTGAGGATCATAGGAAAGATCTGGTTCTACTTCAATAGAATTCGGGAGAATAGGATGAAAGGTATCGGGCACGAACTTTCGGAGTTGAGATACGTGGAATACATCATGCAGCCCGGTGTAGCAACCTGCCCAAAATTTTAAAGATTAGAGTCGCCACCTATTCTGAAGGGCGAATAGGAAACCCTACGCAGTATAGAGACCAGGGTAAGATACTATATTCAGGTCGAGGGAAGGTATTAGGCACCCTCAACCCTTTCCTATGGCTTTGAATCTAAGGTCAACAGTGTTATGGCTAAGAGTATTAAGGTAAGGTTTATGCCTTCGAGGGTTAAATAATTAAGGGAAATGAATCGGGAAAAATTAGATTTAGAGGGAAGGGGACTCGCCTTGGTTATCCAAGTGCCAACGTATCTCCTTATGGAGAATCAGAGTCAACGTAGTTCGGGGTACGGGTTGTACGCCCTTTGAGTTGAAATTTGATTTGAGATGGTTTGAAGGCATTTTGAATGGCCTATCGTAGTTTTGAATGAGGATGAAAATCCGTAGTTTGAAATATGTGGTTTTGAAAGGTTTGAAGAGTGTTTTTGAGGTTTGGACGTACAACCCGAGTTTAATTTAGCACTATTAACCGCAACGATCAATAGATTCAATCGCCATAGTTAAAAGATTTGAAGTTGCACCGTTACCAATTTTAATCAATAGATTTGATTATTACTAATAACGAATTAGGATATTTTTAATAATTTTTAATAATTAGTTTGCATCGTTACCCCTCGTAATCGATTGATTCGATTAAAAAGAACAACGAATTAGAATGGGAAAAATAGAAAGATTAATCATCGCGAATAATAAGATAATCGCAACCATTTAATCGAATAGAAATTAATAATGTTTTAATTAAATAACATTTTAATTGAAATTATTATTGCCCATAGCGATAAATCGATTTAATCGGAACGAACAACAGATTGACATTTTAATATTATTATCATGTACTAATTTATTTATAAAAATAATTATTAATACATAAATAAATATATTAAAAGAGATTAATTAAAACAAATAATTAATTAAAATTATTTTAGTTTATTAGGATTAGGATTCACTGTGACTGGATAGAAGGCTCGTGTTATAGGGATTAAATCTAGGCTGTTAGATCTAGCTTGGTGGAGGATTGAATGTTTCAGATTTGAAGGTGTATGGTGATACCTAAGGCTCTCTCCCTTGATAACACTTACCCTTGCCAAACCAACCAAATTCCATACGCGTTAAGAAAACGTGTTCATCACCATATATAAAAAACATAAGAAGACACATTAAAATTAGCGCGAGATTTCAAACCGGCCAATGGCGTGACGCCACGCCATCATCTTCCTCCCCCAGACCTGAATTTCTCTGCAAAATCAGCTACGGTTTTGCTACGATTCCGTTCGTAGCCAACAAGCCTGGAAAATAGCGAACTGCACCTGAACATATATAAATCTGGCGCACCCATCTTATTCCCCTTATTTTCACCATGCGAATTCAATAATACCACTAATTAACCCTAATTTAACTCCTAACAGAAAGCCCCAATTGCACGCCCTCAAGAACCCTAACGGCCTTCCATGGTGAACCACCTTGAACCCGCCCAGAAATTCAATTAACTTTCAAGAAACGTTCATAACAATCACATGATGCATAACATACAATTAAAACGCCATGAACATGCTCACATCGTGCCAATCGATTCAAGTTTCAAAATGACTTACTTTGACAAATCGGAGACAATTATGGGGTTGTTGATGCTATGCTAGTATCCAGACACGTTCCAAATCCTCCAGTGAACCTTTTGCAACCTTCAATTCTTGTTGAAAGCCACGAATTCTATGAAAACGATTTTGAGTTCTTTGGTGGTTTTTTGGTTCTTGCAAGTATGCCTCCCTTCATAAATTCGTCCCCTACTCCATTGCATTATGTTATATATTTATAGAGGCACCTATTAGGTCAAGAAAATAGTCCAAAGGCCTCCTAAATCGAATCTGGCAAAATTTGAGAAATTCACTTTACTCTTGAATGAAAACTTGCTATATTTGAACCAATATTGTATCAATTCCTTCCTCAATCAATAATCCACGAAAATATATTATATTTAGACATAAATGTTGATTGGAAGTGGTTTATGTGAATATTTTTGACACAATATTTGATTTTCTTCAATTATATCATTTTATATCATTTTTAACTAAAATAAAAAAATCATATAAAATAAAATAAAAGGTGAAATTCGTGGCTTATGGTTTGGGCATCTTGTGGATCAAGTTTGAGTCATAAAACATAGGCCCATTTGCAAAATATTCCAATTTGAACCCTCTTTATTTCACATTTTGCCTCCAAAAATTGCTCAACTTTGATCAAGCATATCTCACTCAATTTTTTAGCTATGAGGGAGTTCTAAGACTTTTTGGAAACCTCAAGAGGTACTCTATAAGCCACTTTGGAATATATTTTTCATTTGGAGTTTTTATCTTGATCACATCCTCTTTGGAAAAACACTGTTTTTGCAGGATGCCTGAAAATGACCTGTAATCTTTTGCATCATACCTCTCAAATGAAACATTTCTAGCCTTGGCTTGTGAGAGACAAAGTTGTAGAAAATCCAATTTCCTTCAAAATAGGTTTTGAGTGGGGGATTTTTGATGTTCCATGTGAATGTTATGCCAGTCAAAGTTGGGTTGACTTTCTCCTAAGAAACCCTAATTTGAACCTTTTTGTATTTGTTCATCTCTGAGTTTCTATTAATGGAATCATGATCATTCTTTGATCAAATGATGGTTATGCACCTCTATACTTGATGTTTGACCAATGATCATAGGTTTGAATCATGCTTTGAGAATAATTGGCCTTTAGGATTGGATCAGTTGACTGTGGATCTTGGGATTGTTTGAGCAAAGCCTTGGAATTGAATCTTGAACTTTGAATCATTGTAAATGGAATATGGAAGGCAAATTTTGGGGTATGATAGCTGCCCCTGTTCAATCTTCTTGAACCTGAAGAGGTAGAAGATGATTGGACACTGAAAAGCCCTGAAATTTGCTTGCGTAGGGAAGGAGTTCTGTGGGAGATGGGCTTATGGATGCCACCTATTTGCCTGGAAGGGTACTTGTCTAAAGCATATGTTTTTCAGAGTTGGATCATTTGATCGCATCTGAGGAGAGAGGAAGTGATGTCTTACATAAGACTACCTGAAGAGGTTCCTGGATAGGGTATATCGAAGGTTGACGCGAAGAAGCTTAGGCTTTGAACAATACTTAGGAAGAATGTTTTGGAGAAGACTAACTGAGGAGTTCTTAAAAAGAACTAAGTGTGTCTCAGAAAAGTTTGGATAACATTTTAAAAAGGCTACCTGGAAAGGCGTGATATGTCTTAAATAAGACTCGCCTAGAGAGGCTCCTAAAACGTCTTAAACAGGACTTACCTAGAGAGGTTCCTATAAAGGGAACGATATGTTTTAAACAAAACTACCTAAAAAGATTCCTATAAAGGGAACGATATGTTTTAAACCAAACTACCTAGAAAGGTTCCTATAAAGGACATGAAACATTTTAAACAAAACTACCTAGAAAGGTTCCTATAAAGGACATGAAACGTTTTAAACAAAACTACCTAGAAAGATTCCTATAAAGGGAATGATATGTTTTAAACAAAACTACCTAGAAAGGTTCCTATAAAGGGCATGGTATGTTTTGAACAAAACTACCTAGACAGGTTCCTATAAAGGGCGCGATACGTTTTAAACAAAACTACCTAGAAAGGTTCCTATAAAGGACATAAGACGTTTTAAACAAAACTTCCTAGAAAGGTTCGTATAAAGGTCGTGGGACGTTTTAAACAAAACTACCTAGAAAAGGTCAGGATACGTCTTACACAGGACTGCTTGGAAAGATTAGGATAATTGTCTTGGACAAGACTGCCTGGAGAGGTAAGAAATTCTTTGATTGCTTCTGGATTGTCTTTGAAGAAAGCCTTGGAATGAGGTATTAGAATTGTATCTGTTAAGATTGAATCGTTGATACGATCGTATTTGCAATGTAATTGGATGATAACATCCTTTTGATTATGAAGTGACCTAAAAAGGCAGCGTTAGTTTCATGCGATGTCATGATGCATGTGTCATGTAATGAGATTCTCAAAATAAATGAGAGTTATGCATGTATGCCGATCCCACACTGCGGGACGTAAATAGTACAGGCGTGGGAAGATCAATTACGCAACAATGCTCCTTGTGTGATACTAGTGTGACTTCCCGAATATCAGCAATTTTGAGACATGCCCCTTAATCTGAATGAAGGGCCTTTAGAGAGAACTCGAGTTTCACCATGTCTTGCCTGACATGCATTGCCCCAGTGTTTGAATTCTTGAAAGATATGCCCCTAGTCAATAGGATTCTTGATTGTATGCCCCTGTTTTAGGAAAACCCTTTGAACGTGGTTTCCCCATTCAAGGGTTTTTGTCAGGAATGATCGTTTTTTGATTAGACCGATTTCGAGGTCTCCTTGATGCTAAGCGTTGATTTGAATGTGAAGCAGATGCTTTTTAGAATGAGTTGTGACGGACAGTGATTTACTGAGTACTCAGAATGAGATGATGTCTTTTTTTTATAAGATTACCTGAAGAGGTCCTTGGAAAGAATGGGAAATTGTCTTAAACAAGACTGCGCTTTAAACAAAGCTCAAAGGGATATATTTGTGCGGAGGGTCAAAAATATTCCTATAGAGGATAAAGACTGTTTTAAGGAATAGGGGGTTTTAAACAAAACTTAGGAAAAGTCATCTTGAAGAAGATTAACCTAGAAAGGATATGAGAATGTCTTATAGAAGACTCTGTACCTTAAACAAAGTTTGACAAGGTTTTTGGAAGCGTAAGAGAAGTTTGAATATGTCTTAAAAGACTAACTGAAAAAGTTAAGAGATGTCTTACAGAAGACTACCTAGAAAAGGTTCTTGGAAAGGATTATGTCTTAGAGGAGACTGTCTGAAAGGGTTTGAAAATAGAAAGGATAAGAAGGTGGGTCTTTAAAAGACTGTCAGAAAAAAGCTCCTAGAAAGGGTAAAAAGTATTTGAACAGGTTTTAAAGAAGACTATATGGACAGATTGAGAAGTATCCTACAAAGGTTCCTGGAAAGGATGTGAGAGTGGTATTAATGCCATCTGATACTGAGTGATCTTTGCAACATGCCTCCAGGTAATGGACTTGCCCCATGGACTATTCAGCGTCTTTGAGAGATTCCATGAATCCTGATGAGATTGCCCCATGTAAATGGGATAATAACGGCTCATGCCCTGTGTACACCTTAGCTATCTCAGTCATGTGTAAGAGATGTTTCTTCTTTTGATGAGCTTCTAAAGCTACTTCGTCAGTCAGTAGGATTTTTAGCCATTAGCCATGCCCCATGCAACTTCTCCCTGATGTTTAAACATCTGAATACACACAGACAAGTGTACTTTATAATGAAATTCATAAGATGCAGATGCATATGTCTGTCTTGAAAGTTTAAAAACATTTTTTGAGTAAAACAAAGTTTTTTTTTGTAAGAAAGTGATATCAACTCAAAAGTTATAGTAGACCTTAAGGAGTCGGGATACCTTTGGTAACAGCATGCTTTCGAACTAACCATGCTTCAGTTAGGACTTTTAAGGGTTGTAACGTGGCATGGTTCACGGTTTAAAGAAACAAAAGATAGAGGCCCAAAGTTCATTTGTACCCACCCCAATCTTCGTGACGTTCTCCAATTTCGCCTAAGTCCTCCTTAATAGGTTTTGACTTGGCAGGCCTTGCGTTGTTTTTTCTTTTTCTTTGCAGACATTGACTGTCAAGCTTAATTATGACGGAGAACCATCAGTGATTATGTTCCAAGGAACAATTTGGGATAATCAAGTTAACTGAACAACTACCCTTCCCCAGGTTATATTTTGAGGGTTTTTATTTTGTATGTGAAGGAAAACTCCTACTTCTTAGGCTCAAGGGGTTGACGAGGGACTAACATCCTTATATCTCCGTTATTTAGGGATTGAAACAATGCCTGTACATCGTCAACACGGTCTGTTCGAAAGCGTAGTGTATGAAATTGTGGTATCGTTTTCGTCATTCTCCCTCTAAAGGTGTACGACTTTTAACGAGAGTTGAATATCACAAATGAAAAAACCGAGTAAAAACACAGTTTTAAATATAGTGAGAACACTAGGAGTAAATCAAGACAAACGTAAGCAATGCATTAATGATTATTGTAAAGTACACAGCATATGTCGTAAGACTAATGTTTAAACAAATGGAAAGAACTTGCGAATGAAAAAAAAACTAATGATCTAAGAAATCCTCCTTCTAGCCATCTATGGTATTAGACTTGTGAGGATCTTCGAACTCAACGAGCCCTTCTTCAATCAAATCTTGGATCTTGTGCTTTAACGGCCCACAATCCTCTGTATCGTGACCAGGACTATCTAAATGATAAGCGCACCTAGCATGATGCTTGTACCCAGGAGCGGGGTTAGCTGGAGCTGAGTATGAAGGCAGCAAAGTTACCAGGTTCTGACTGAGCAGACGTTGCAAAGCTTGAGACAATGGCATGTACAACGGAGTGAATGATCGTTTGGGCTTGGACCTCCAGGTGCGTTGGCCACCCTGTTGCTTTTGCTGATCCCTTTGTTGTGATATTGGGGTCTGATTGCCCATGATTGCCCCCACAGTGTTGGATTCCTTTTTTCCGTCTGTCATACCCTAATTTTTGACCCCCCTGAGATGACATATCTTCAGGATTTTCATCAAGTCAAAGTAAATATCTAGGGCAGTCTGACATTCAATCGAGGGTGTTCAAAGACAAGAAAACTCAGGCAAAGGATCAATCAATAGGAAGATTAGTCTCTAATACAATCATAAGACTTAAGAGCTTCATTATTTCACCTATGATTGATTAGACACCCAGTCATCTGAGTACAGAATTACTCAGATCCACAGACTAGGGTTTTGAGCCTTATCAAGGACTAAAATCAGGGATTACCTTTGGGAAACCATAAAAAGCCCTAGGGGATCATTCAAAGACATCAATCATCTTCAAATAACTCATATGACAAGATCCACTGGACATCACACCTCAATTCAAAGTCTACAGTCATCATTTTCATCTGGTCGACAATTAGGGTTTTTGACCTAATTCACCAAGATAGTTGACTTTTAATCAGGGGATGAATCCAAAACTCAAGACATGATTCAAGAGTCTCTACTACCTCAATATAATCCATTTACATCATTCATTTGAGGAGAAGATCTTGATTCTACACAAAAGTCCAAAATCTCACCTTGTCTGGAAAAAGTCAACTGTATGGGATCACCATTGACTTTTGAGATCTTTGGTCAAAAAATGACTTTCAAGGATCAATATCATCAATATATAGATAGTAAAGTCATTTGACCAAAGAAATTCAAAGAAATTCATCAAGGAGCGAAAAGTCGGGAATTAGGGTTTTTAAAGGCATGGTGAGAACTCAAAATTTCACCTACACAACTCAAAAAACTTCCAACATGAAAGTTGTAGATCTTGCAAAATAAAACAACATCTTACAAATGAACTTTTTTTCAAAAGATCAATCATTTAAGAGTTTTGGAAATTTTGAAGTTTAGGTCATAAACACTTAGAAAAATTTCTAAGTGTTTTAACCTAGTTTTCTTCCAACTTTGGCCTCATTTTTCACAAATTTGCCAAAGGATTCTGAAGAAACTCGAAACTAATGATTTAAAGTAGGTGTTTAGGGCTTTCCAAATTGTGTTCAACCTTCTCCAAATTCATTTTGAGCTAGGAGTTATGCTTGTTCAAAGTTGGCCTCATGAAGTGAAATTATAGGTCATGTACAATTTGGAACTTTGCAATTTTGTGCATTTTGCTTCACTAAGTGATGCTACACGACCTCTAATGCATCTGAAACCATACTATACATCAATTTCCATCATTGCATAAGGATTAGAGAAGATTCCCAAAAACAAAGGCATGTGATTATGTAATGATTGCATTTTTGAATTTATGACAAATTGGTGATTCATCAAAGGAATCTTCTCCCAACCAATTGGAGCTCATTTCTGCAGCCATTTGGTCCCCTAAGATCAAGCAAAACCGATGGCTAGGGAGTGGTATCAAAGAGCTCATCATTGCACTTGGAATATTTGAAATTCTAGTAAGACAGAACCCAGATGTCATATACGATGTCGTGACATCTGGTCTGTCATCAGCTTAGGTGAGGCAGTACATACAGATCCCCCAATTTTTATTACTTCTAACATCCAGAAGTCTGGAAGTGTTGGGATCACAGAGATTCTGTGTTAGCACAGTCATTAAATCACACACTGATGTCAGCCACGATGTTATGACATCCAAACTGAACTTACAAATAAACATTGCAGAAAATAAAGAACACATCAAAATTGTTCACCCAGTTCGGTTCAATCAACCTACTCTGGGGGCATACCAAGCCAGGGATGAAGTCCACTATTAGTAGTATCAATTCAGAGCTAAACTCCCAGTTTACAACTCCTCACTTAATCACTACCCAATGACCCCTCTACCTAGGTTCTCCCTAGATATGGAATATCTCCATTCCACTCCCAATCATAGCAATGATGTCTAGCAGTCAACAACTCAGCCACTGCATCGACAGCTTAATCACCAACAATTTAAGTATACATAATTGAGTAGTTCTAAGAAAACAATCTTCACTCATTGCTTCACAGCTTCTGAGTGAATAAAATAAACCTCTTACCTACAGGCTTCGAGGCACAAATCAGTGACCTTCCCACAAACCGGGAGGTTCACTTACACAACAAACCCTAATGACTACATTATGATCGTTAGGTTTTCAAGGCAACAAAGATTCCTATATATATCCTGATCCTAGTTGGACTTGGGCTTAAAATCGCAGCACTCCTTGCTGTTACAACTCAGCAGATTTCTTCTGCTACAAACAAGGTCTTTTAATCATAAGTTACCTAATTTATCTCCTAAATTAGTAACTCCTGAAACTTCAATCTTAGATTTGATTCTTCAATATTCTGACTTGATTCTTTGACCTTTAAGACTGCGCCACATAGGATTACATAATATGCACATAGAATATTCTGTATCTTTTAAAACCAAAACTGAATCTTCCTCAGTTCTGCAGGCGCGATGTCATGGTTAATGTCATGACATTCCTTGTAACATCTTGTTTCATTACCTGTTTTGTTCTTTTTAATATTTGCAAGAGTACAATACATTACATTCAGCTGCTATTATGTTTTAGCCAAGCATGGATGCCAATAAGACAATAATACAGAACAGAGTATTAACAATCTCCCCCTTTGGCTTATTGTGGCTAAAACTAAACATAAATAAAAAATACAAATTAACTCCAAGAGCAGCTGCTTCAACTTTCAGGATACCTAGGCTGAACCACATCATAACATCTTCAGTCTGCTTCTACTTCTGTCTTCAAATCTTCCTTTGTTTCTTTTGACAGTAGCAAAATCAGCATCAGCCTCTCTCCCCCTTTTTAGCCATAATATGACAAAGATGTATACGATGTCATAATATGCAATGGAAGAACCTGTAACTCCCCCTGCACATGAGGAAGAAGATACGAGAACCAATTCTTGCCACTGTAGATCTTCAAGAACTAGCCCTTGTAACTCAGAACACAAATCACAATTGTGTTCATAACTCAGATCACAAATCACAACTCAAATGTCTCCCTTCTTGAAGGCTGAATAAGAAGGCGCATTCTCGTTGTTATTCCTGTAACACCTTTGGTAGAGATCCATGATTTCCCCACCCTGTGTTATTCTGAACAGATTTTGGTAGAGGAACCCATCGCAATACCAAATCTGGACGCACCCAACACAAACACACACGAAACACATCTTTGAGAGATTTGATATCTGAAGCCTGCTGCGAAGATGCTAATTTATAACAATAGGAGAAACATAGGAAGTAACGATAGTCTTTGGTCTTGTTCAATGGTCAACCTATTAATTAGGAAACAGTTCCAAAAAAACAGTTACTCTTTCCAAAGTAGTTTTTCCTTGTTTGACTCTGCAGAAACAATGTCTTTAACTATGTTATGACATCCGGTCAGACATTGTCCCTCTTTCACCCCTCAAGCACATAGCTTAAGATTCTTTTAAGAGACTTTGACCCAACATCCTATGAACCACGTGATAGACCTCCTACTCCTTTACTGACTCACTAGTCATGGACCTCTGTTGTTCTGATCACCTTGAGACTGTGTACTGCAACTGTGAGGAGCCTTCTAACACTTGTTGAAATGCAGCCACTAGACGAGTTCAAGATTTGTGGATACCAGATGCTCATGATTAGATTCAACCATTCCTAGAAAAGCCTACTTCATAATAATGATAGAGTATAATAGACCAAGATAGTTCTCTAGAATTATATCTTGAACTAAGAAGACACTCCCCCTATCTGAGATAGTTTGTGCTTCATACAGGAAAACTTGTAATGATGAATGGAAAATATAAGACACATCTTCATATCTTCAAGAGCGCACCCTCTGCCCAACTAACAAGCTGACACATTTCACTATTACAAAGTAATTCACAACATAATTTAGATGTTATAACATCTTGTATAACATTAAGATACAGTTGAACAGTTCAGTACATTTAACTAATCTCCACATCTCTTTCTTCAACAGATTCAAGTCTACCACCTTATCTCCACCTGAAATAATCAACGAATAACCCTTTGACACTTGATGCATCCATAGAAAGGTTACCACAGACTCAACAAAAAGAACTGCCACTTCTTCCACTTGTTGATCATAACCCTACCAAGTTGCACTCTGATCATGGTCTGCCAAGATAATTTGAAATCCTCCTTGATATGATGTTTCACATAATGATTAACATACTCTTCAATTAGAAGAATCCTTTTTATCTACACCTATGTTGATCATCTCATCAAACTCTCTGAGTGTTCCACCACCTACACTGATTGATGTCTTGTCATACTTCATACTCCCCCTGAGAATTACAACATAAGAATGTTTTTGCATAATTGTCCTTAACCTGAAGCATTCTTCATTTGGAACTGCTACACTTTCCAAATTTGGAATCCTTAGTTTGCTTGCTACACAAGATCCAGACTGCCACTTCATGTATCTAGAAATAGAAGAAACTTCTGAATAGCTCTTGAACATGTCTTCAACAGATAGGTCTGAACCTAATCTTTACTGGTGTCTTCAAGGGTTGTGATGTAACATACAAAACCAAGCATCACATACATCTTCTTCTTCCACATAGTTGATGCAAATGTCCAGCTCCCATCAAGATACTCACCATCTCCTATATGTTTCTTCTTCTTGAATCAACTCACCAGCCAACCATTGCCTTTCTTAATGCTTAATTGAAGATAACACAGAACTACAATTGATGCATAGTTCAAATCAGACCATGGACATTTCATACACATACTTAGCTCCCCACAGAGTATATGAATCTGTATTCAGGCTGAACATCCAATGAGTACTAAGTCTTCCGTCAAAGAACCTATTAGTCACTCAGATAGAATTTGCTGCTCACACCAGGTCCTTCTAAATGATCTCTTCTTCATACATGAAAGCATTCTTCTTGACAATGATGTTACAACATCTGTTATGACATCATTCATTTAGACTCTTTGGATTTCTCATTCAACATCTCTTGTATGACACTTGGGGAAAGACAAAGAAAGCACGACCAACACCATCAACTCAGCTACACATCAGTCATGATTAAGGGATAATATATGCCATATCTCAATAAACTTTTCTTCAGACTTCTCTCCTGACTTTGAGATAATGGATGCCACAATCTGTACCCCATGAGGAGAATCCCTCAACAAGGTTTCTGAAACAGATTCACTTATGACATAACTCCTGAAAATACCTCAGATTCCACACAGTAATCTGAATCCCTTGAATCATCATACAATATTCAAAACCATATTTCACTATGCACGATACACAGTATTCAGTTTTCACCACTAACTGTTCTATGGTTAAGAAAACAATTAACACATCTGGTTCCTTTGATCAGAAGAACATACCAGATACAAGCTCATCTTGAATTTTCATAGAGGTTTTGAAAAGAAAACCTGAATGAATCCTTTCACTTGCACTGAGCTCTACTTCCAACTCTCATAAGCTTATGCCTGAAATAAACTAACATTTGGGATGGAAGGTTCAGTTGATTGTATTCTGACCAATCAACACAAAAGGCAGATGTCTCCTCTTCCAGACCAGGAGTAGGTTCCAAACAAATGTACTCACACTACATAAGTTTAGCACCAGAACATCTGTTCTTCAACTGGTAGCTGCATACCAGTATGCCATCAGTTCCTTCTTCTTGGAACACACAATTCTTGACAATCTTGAAGATCATCAAACAACTTTGCAGATGAATATGAGGAACACTGATCATATGAGCCTCTTCAACCTCAATAACCATGCCTTTATGAGTGGACTTGAGACAAGATCTCAAGTATCTTTGACACTTGTACTAAAGTTGAAAACAATCTGCTACAAATTCTGTTGAAAACCATATAACCCTAGAGATCTTCTTTTAAAGATAGGATTATGCATCAGATGCTATGCAGCAGAAAATAGCCATATATCAACAGAGATTACACAATGCTTACTCCCAAACCAGTTGTAAGCATGACATCCAAGAATTGCAGCTGAACAATTCAACAATATGCTTGCTTCTTCTTCAAGCAACACAACAAGACCTAACTAATGTTCTGATCAGAAAGAAACAGATAAGCACAAAGAATACCTTATCATTAACTTCACTCCCGCATGATTTATTTGGATATCCTTGAAATCAGTAACACCATCTTCCCTTGCCAAGAGAATACACCTGTTATGGTCAGTTTGGTCCAGTCTTCCACCCATAGGGGCCATTCAATATGAACATGAATGTTCAAACAATCAACTACCTCCAACAACCAGAAAGTATCTCCCATGGATCTCATCCAGAAGCAGACAGGATGCTTGCTCTGATACCAATTGAAATTCTGGTAAGACAGAACCCAGATGTCATATACGATGTCGTGACATCTGGTCTGTCATCAGCTTAGCTGAGGCAGTACATACAGATCCCCCAATTTTTATTACTTCTAACATCCAGAAGTCTGGAAGTGTTGGGATCACAGAGATTCTGTGTTAGCACAGTCATTAAATCACACACTGATGTCAGCCACGATGTTATGACATCCAAACTGAACTTACAAATAAACATTGCAGAAAATAAAGAACACATCAAAATTGTTCACCCAGTTCGGTTCAATCAACCTACTCTGGGGGCATACCAAGCCAGGGATGAAGTCCACTATTAGTAGTATCAATTCAGAGCTAAACTCCCAGTTTACAACTCCTCACTTAATCACTACCCAATGACCCCTCTACCTAGGTTCTCCCTAGATATGGAATATCTCCATTCCACTCCCAATCATAGCAATGATGTCTAGCAGTCAACAACTCAGCCACTGCATCGACAGCTTAATCACCAACAATTTAAGTATACATAATTGAGTAGTTCTAAGAAAACAATCTTCACTCATTGCTTCACAGCTTCTGAGTGAATAAAATAAACCTCTTACCTACAGGCTTCGAGGCACAAATTATTGACCTTCCCACAAACCGGGAGGTTCACTTACACAACAAACCCTAATGACTACATTATGATCGTTAGGTTTTCAAGGCAACAAAGATTCCTATATATATCCTGATCCTAGTTGGACTTGGGCTTAAAATCGCAGCACTCCTTGCTGTTACAACTCAGCAGATTTCTTCTGCTACAAACAAGGTCTTTTAATCATAAGTTACCTAATTTATCTCCTAAATTAGTAACTCCTGAAACTTCAATCTTAGATTTGATTCTTCAATATTCTGACTTGATTCTTTGACCTTTAAGACTGCGCCACATAGGATTACATAATATGCACATAGAATATTCTGTATCTTTTAAAACCAAAACTGAATCTTCCTCAGTTCTGCAGGCGCGATGTCATGGTTAATGTCATGACATTCCTTGTAACATCTTGTTTCATTACCTGTTTTGTTCTTTTTAATATTTGCAAGAGTACAATACATTACATTCAGCTGCTATTATGTTTTAGCCAAGCATGGGTGCCAATAAGACAATAATACAGAACAGAGTATTAACAATATTCTTTGAATTTCTTCATGGCTAAGAAACTAAACTCACTACACTAAGCAAGCTTACTATGATCAATTGCTCTGAACCAATTGCCTATAAATAGAAGGGCTTTCCATAGTATTTGTCACACCAAAGCAACTTAAGTTCTTGCTTTCTCTCTTCTCTCTCTATTGCTCATATTGTTCAATAGACCTCTTGGCAAGAAGAAATTCTCAAGCCAAGAGAATCTCTATTGGAGGTGAGTATTCTAGTTACAAAGTAAGGAAGAAGGAAAAGGTAGTTCTTCATACCTTTCTTGAAGATCTTCATCTTCAAGCTTCCAACAACTTGAAGTTCCAACTTCAAGGCGCTCCCATAAGTCCAAAGAGGTGTTATGGCATCACCTTCATCAAAAGCCTACAACAATTTCAAAGAAAGAGAGGTTGTTAGTAACAACAATTCAAAGTTGTTCTACAACAATCAACAACAATTCGAGGGTGTTCTTCAACAACACCACCCGAATTTCCAGAAAAAGAAAGGAGGTTCAAAGCCATACCTCCAGTTGCAGCCCCGTGTTTACGAATTGTTCGCGCATCATCTTCATCAACCTGAAGCAGCAAGAACTCGGTTCAGCACCACAACAACATTTTCGAAGCAGTAGCAGCAGAAGTTCGGTTCAGAATAACAACAATTTCGCAGCAGCAGAAGGAATTAGGAACATACCTCAACAATAACCGGTGAAAATCTCCTCACCGTAGGTAAGTCAATTCCACTCTTACTCTCAAAATATTATTGCTGCTGTAAACATAGTTCCCTGTTAGAATAAAATTTCCAGATTACATAAAATTGCATAAGTTATTGTTGCTATACTGTTAAATCAAAGTGAAAACAAAATTAAGAATATATACCTGGATTTTTCCTCTGGTTCTCCTCCCATGGCCGAAAATCATTCACTGAGAGGGAGAGTCCTCCACCGTGAGAAACCGAGAGTACCGTGAGCGAAATCGAGAGAGATGAATCGCTGTTGTTGTTTACCGCGAGCAGAAAGGGAAATAGAGAGAAAGATGAAGTTTGTCTTCATCGTTGTTCTTCGCGAAGAGAGAGACCGCGAATCCGAGTACAAAGTCACCGTTGTTGTTGTTGATTCACCGTGAAAGAGACTGTGAGCAACCGAGAAAAAACGAGAGTGTGAGCAACCGAGAGAAAACGAGAGAGGAATTTGTGTTGCTGTTGTTTTTTTTTCTTTTTTTCTCTTGCTAGCAGAAGCGTGAAAATGATAGAAAGGAAGAAGAGAGGCGATATGCCTCTTCTGTCCAACTCTTAGGGTTTTCTCCAACCCATCTTGCATATTAGAACATGGGTGGATCCGGGTTCCTCATGAACCGACCCGGTCCGCCCCATTTTTATTTTAATTATTATTTAGCTTGAGTCATTTGGGCCATACACCCTCCTATCCGGATTTCAACACCTTCTGGCCCATTCAATTACTAGTTTTTATTATTATTATCTCTTTAATTTTCTTTAAAAGATTATTATAAATAGAACTTAGTATTTTAATTTAATATAGGATTTAATTTGATTTTTCTAATCCTTATTAAAAAACTCAAAAAAAGAAATATATTAGATACATACTTAATTTTATGTTTTCTAAATATTTTCACATAAAACTACAAAAATATCTTTTCTTAGATTAATTTTGTTTAAGTTTGATGTTTTCATATTATTTTGCGTAGTTAATCATTTAAATTTTCATTTGATTACTGTTGCATATTACTTGAATTTTCTCACTTCACCCAAGACTTCGAGATTAGTTCTCCGTTGTCTTTTTCCTTTGTCTGTTTGTTTGGTCTTCCATTTGCTGTAGAAGTCCATAAACAATTGCTGGAAAATCATTGAATGCTGTAAGCTGTTGAGCTTATCCGAGGTTCTTTTCCGCTGGTGTGGATGCTCAATAACTGTTGAGATCCCAATTTATTCCAAGCATATCATTTGAAGATCAAGGTAATACCTCAAACTCAGAAATCCAATTTCTCATTCTTCGAGGTAAGCCTAAAACTCATAAAACTGTTTTCACAACAGTAAATCATTTCAATCATCATTCAACTGTTTTTACAACAGTAATCAAATCAACTGTTTTCATAAACAGTAAATCATTTTCAGTGGGCCTCTAATAGAGTGTAAGTCCCAAACACCTTCTCTTCTTAGCTTGTTTTCAAAACTGTATTTTCAAAATCTTCTTTCTGTTTTCAAAACATTCTTCTGGTATTTGAAGGGCATTATTCCCGGTGAAACTCTTCAGATACCTATGTGACCTTTGTCCATCTTCACTTCTTCTGTTTTCAAAAACCATTAACTGTTTATCATATATATTCAACTGTTATCAACAAAACAACAAAAATTACTGTTGAGGCTCTGTACATACATCTTCAAAGGCCTCCACTCCATCCAGGTTAGGCTTTACAAGCTTTCAATTTACAGTCTTTATTTAAATTACTGTCAAATATAAACTGTACATATATTTATTTAGAACTACGTTTGAGTGTAAACCCTAGGACAGTTAAACTATATATATATTATAGGAATATGGCCTAGGATTGAGAATGTCTTCCCGGTGAAGGCTCTTTCCTAATTAGAGATCTGTAGTTCAAACCCCCAATATGAGTTATTCCCGGTGAAACATCTTGGTAAAAACCTTAGAATCCAAAAAAATAGGACACATCCACCCAAAGAGGAATTATTCCCGGTGAAACCTCTTACCCATTTGCTTAGAGCCAAAATAAGTTCAAAAACTACATAGCTTTCTCTTGTGCTATAACAAGGACCCTCGATTAGCCTCCTCTTGGGCTTTGTACAAGGACCCACAGGCTTCTTAAAAGCATTTCCAGCTTCCTCTTGAGCTTGTATACAAGGACCCATCAGATTTCTTATAAACATAGGAACAGGTCTTTAGTCACCTTTTAGCCTACCCTGGTGAGTTTCTTCCAATTTAAACCAGACTTTAAACAAGCTAAGTTTGTCTCAATTTTACATTGAGTACACCTTTTGGAATGAGAGACATGGACAGTCTCTGTCACCCTTATCTTCATCAATCTTCTTTAGTAGAGTCTAGGATCCATGTTTTGGTCATCCTCAGCATGAGTCAACCTTCATCTTGGGCTTTAAACAAGAAGTCTCCATTAGATAATCTTTCTGCCATTCCCTGGAAAGGGTTAGCTTCCACACATTCTTTCAATAAAAATCCCTGGAAAGGGTTAGCCTCCAAAGTCAATTAAAATCAATCTACCATTTCAATAAAAATCCCTGGAAAGGGTTAGCCTCCAAAGTCAATTAAAATCAATATACCATTTCAATAAAAACCCCTGGAAAGGGTTAGCCTCCAAAGTCAAATAATAAAAATGTCAAAAAAACCAAAGGTTCATTTCTCTTAGGAGATAATTTCCCCAAAAAGAGTCAAACCCCTGGAAAGGGTCAGCCTCCAAAAAACATGATAAAGTCAGTCTTTTAACAGACAAATTCACCAGCTGAGTCAAAATCCCTGGAAAGGGTTAGCTTCCAAAGAAAAACAGTCTTTTTAATCTCCAGTAGAGTCAAAACCAACAAAAAACAGTTAGCCTCAACCTTGGGCTTCATACAAGGCACCAAATAATAAAACTCCCCTGTCAAGAGTCAGCCTCAACCTTGGGCATTGTACAAGGCAGATAATAGAGTCTCCCCCAGTGAGTTCTTCATCATTCAGTAGCCACAACCTTGGGCTTTGTACAAGGCAGTTTAAACCGTATTTTCATGTGTCAAAGATTCCTAACACTTAGGATCTTTTCCCCATAGAGTCATCCATATTCAGTTCATTTAAGAGTCTGCCACAACCTTGGGCTTTGTACAAGGCATAAAATAATGTTTTCCCTAGCTAGAGTCAGCCACAACCTTGGGCTTTGCACAAGGCACACAAAATAGAGTCATTCATAGTCTGAAAAATTCAGTTATCCTCAGCAGTTAGCAATAACCTTGGGCTTTGTACAAGGCACACAAATAGAGTCTCCCTAAGTAGAGTCAGCCTCAATTCTGGGCTTTGTACAGAACACCAAAAACTCCTTAGTTTAAATTCTCCCCAGTAGAGTTATCATTTCAATAAGTCAATAAAGTCAAATCAAAAAGCCTCAAGCTTGGGCCTCATTCAAGCCAGTTAAAATTCAAATCTTTCATACAGTAGATAGACATAGCTTATCTCTATAGAGAGATATTTTTACTACTCTACCACATTCAAACAAACAAACATTTCAATTTCAATTTCAATCAAAGTCTCCCATTTAGGACTCTGAAAGACATGCTCTGGCACATCCCCAGACTTGTACACTTTCCCTAATTTGGACGAGCATCTTTCTTTCATTTAAGAGGCATCTGACTGGCATACTTGCACACACAAGTAAGGTCCCCCTCTTGAATGAAATGAATCCAGTTATTCTGTCACTCCTTTACAATGTTTGTGGTAGAATAGTACAAATACCTCTCTGTAGAGATGATTTCATGTCTCTTTACTGTAAACAGAGATTTAATTCAAAGCTTCAACCTTGAGCTTCAAGCAAGGCACCAAAAATAATTAATTTCCCTAGTTAGTTCCCCGAACTACATTAAGCTCTAACTTCCACTAGGGATATGTAGGCATGAGGTTCACAAGGAATCTCAGCGAGCTAATAAAATACCAAAAATAGTCAGTTTGTTTGTCTGTCTGTCTTTCTTTAATCAATTCAATTCCTTCTCCTAATACAAAGGAGAAACTTTCCCAATCATTAGCAATAATCACAATCACAATGACACAGAGAAGGTTCCTGTAGAGTACTACAGATATGTAGGGTGTTTAAACACTTCCCTATGTATAACCGACCCCCCGGACTCCAGAATTTCTAGTCTAGGTGAAATCCCCACACTTAGCAAACTCCTAGGGTTTAGTTGAGATCTTTTTTTCCCTTTCCTACTCGTAGGACAATAAGAAAGTTCGTGTGATATCGTAGGAAGAACTGAAACAAAATTCATCCCACCACGGGCGCATTCTCCTTCCAAATTTCGCGTGAAGGGTTTAGCGTGCCGTCCTCCCAAGTGAAACGGGGAGGTAAAGAAAATGACACCATAGAAAAATGGCGACTCTGCTGGGGATATAAGTGTTAAAAACCTTGGTTTTTCATC
Source organism: Vicia villosa (assembly GCF_029867415.1). NCBI lineage: Eukaryota > Viridiplantae > Streptophyta > Magnoliopsida > Fabales > Fabaceae > Vicia > Vicia villosa. The sequence goes on along the minus strand of NC_081183.1, from coordinate 21,836,851 downwards.
CAAACCAATGGTTGACCTGTTGCTGGTCCAGCCCCAATGAGGAATTAGGGATGCCAAATTCCCCCTCAAACAAGAGAGGTCCTGCCTAACCTCTGTGTCATTTCATGTGTTTGTTTCATATATATTTGTTTATTTTGTTTATTCTATATCGGGAAAGGGCTTGATTCCCCCTTGTGGTGAGAAATCCTATACCCGGATTTGAGTGCAACATAAGATAGGATGGAGGATGTCTTCCCGGTGAAGACCCTCTAATCTTGGTTTCCAATTCTACTCTTGGGATTTGCCTGGCTGGTTGTGATTAACTGCGCCACTGCATTCCGAGACTGATTTGTACCAGGAGGACCTAGAAACACATTAACCCCACTTAAAGCCTTTTTTAGGACGTAGAGCGGTGATTACGGAAGTAATTGTCACGCAGATACTACACTCAGAGGGAACTCTCTTATAGATACCAATCAACGTATCTTTAAGGTTGAGCAAAAACTCTGAGACCCCTAGAACCCGTTCTACAGGTACAAAAATCCTTATCCTTAGCTTACCATTGGGGCAGGATTTGCGTTTTAACTTCATGACCACTATACCCTTCAACGCCATGTTTGTTTAAAACTCTTGTGTGTGCATTCATGCATTCATGCATCATTCATAAATAAACAACTAAAAACAAAAAAAGAGAGTCTTTTTCGAGTCGTTTTTCATGGAAACTAAATAACGAACGTTTTGAACTTCATAGAAAGAGAGAAACGGAGAAAGGACTTAAGGATCTATACCATGGATTATGGAAGAAAGCGAGCTAGGAAATACACCTTCAAGATTCCCCAGGTCGAGGAACTGGGAAAGCTCGGAAAACTGGTGGTCAACCCCCAGGCTTTCAAGGAGAAGTATTGAAAACTTCTGCCTTTGCTCAATACCAACATGGTGGATGGGATCCTTCCCACCTTGGTACAGTTTTACGATCCAACGTATCACTGCTTCACCTTTCCAGATTATCAGCTCATGCCTACGTTGGAGGAGTACTTTCGTCTGATTGGAATACCCGTGTACGCGCAAGATCCGTACTCCGGTTTGGAAAAGAATTCTGACGATATTATCATTGCTGCAACTACTCCTTTGAACGTGGTCGACATCAGAACTCATATGGTGAGTAGAGGAGGAATTCAAGGATTGCCCTCCAAATTCCTGTTTGATCAAGCTCGGTACTTCGTCAGCATCCAAGATATGAGTGCTTTTGAGGAAATCTTGGCTTTGCTTATCTATGGATTGTTTTTGTTTCCTAACATTAGCGATTTCGTCGACATCAACGCGATTAAGATCTTCTTAATTGGAAATCCAGTTCCAACCTTGCTTGCGGATGCTTATCACTCTGTGCATTCAAGAAACCTGCAGCGAGGAGGATTAATCACATGCTGCGTACCGTTGTTATACGAATGGTTCGTTTCACATCTGCCAAAGTCTAGCACTTTCTGGAACAGGAGGGATGGCCTTTACTGGTCACAGAAAATCACGTCTCTCACTCATACGGACATTGAGTGGTGTAGTCCTGACAACGACGAAACCAAGATCATCTTCAGTTGCGGAAGTTTCCCCAACGTACCCCTTATTGGAACTAAGGGAGGAATCAGTTACAATCCAGCTTTAGCCCGTCGTCAATACGGCTATCCTATGAAAAACATTCCAAGTAACATTCAATTGGAGGGTCTGTTCTTTAAGAACATCGACGATCATGGCAACATGCTGAAGAAGGAAATTGTCCAAGCCTGGCGTCTTGTACACAACAAAGGGAGAAGGTTGTTAGGAAAACATCTTTGCATCTCCCTGGATCCTTACCTTCAATGGGTACGCATCAGAGCATTCAAGCTCAGGATGCCATATCAACATCAAGAACCTATTCCCCTAAGGGAACCAATTTACCTTTTCTCCACCGATGTTGAAAAACTGCAAGCGGCATTAAACAAGGTATGCCAAGAAAGGAATGCTTGGAGGAACAAGTATCGAATCGTCAATACGGAAAATGTTGAGATTCAAAACATCCTAAGAAGGAAGGATGAGTTACTTGAAGTACTCGATCGACAAGTGACACAATCATCACTTTCTCATCATATCCCTCCTGCTTCCTGGATCATCGATCAGCTCACGTCAGAGAACGCTCAGCTCAAGAAACAGAAGAAGATGTTAGAACGTGAAGTCGGCTCATCATCAAAGTTTTAGAGTCCTTTCTCTCAGTTTCTCTGTATTTCCCTTTTTCAAAGTGTGTAAAAAATGGCGTTTTCGCTTAATTAATAAAAGTTTGATGTTTTATAACGTAATTATGGTGTTTCCTTGAAAAATATTAACTTAATTGCATATCATACATCACTTTAGTTGTACGCACTGACACGAGAATTGTCGCGGATCTAATAGTCACTTTCCTTTCTCTAGAAAGAGAGGAGGAGAAGGAGGTGAACCAAGACTTTCAAGCTGTCTCATCCATACAACACTCGTTCAAGTCGCAAGAAAAGAATGGAAGACTTTGAGCAAGAAAATGAAGAACTCAGAGAAGAGATTAATACTCTCAAAGGTACTGTTGAAAGACTCAATAGTATGGTAGAAGCACTGGTAGTTGCGCAGAATCAACCAACGCCAGAAGAACCGCAAAGGACTGTGGTTTCCGAGATTGTTTCTACTCCTATTCCTCAGTATACCATGCCGCCTGATCGACCTTGGGGCATGCCGTATAACTTTATTCCAGAAGGGTACATACCTCCAGCTCCTGAAGCTCCAAAAGTCACCATGGATATGCGTCCACCAGAGGGTTACAAACCTCTGGAAATTGAAGTTCCAAGAGCAACGGCAATGGGTTTCGCACAACAGAATGCTGAGATACCAAGATCTGCTGTCATGGCTTCTCCACAGCCCATTATGCATACTTTTCCCCCGCAGGGCGGACAAGTATATCATCACGCTCCAAGTGAGGATGCTGGCGTGTATGAAAGATTGGACGAGTTCCAAGAACAGTTTCTGCAAATGCAGGAGGAACTCAAGACTCTCCGAGGACAAGATCTATTTGGAAAGAGTGCTGCAGACCTCTGTCTGGTTCCAAATGTTAAGATTCCTCACAAATTCAAAGTACCAGAGTTCTAGAAGTACAAAGGGAATTCATGCCCACAAAGTCATCTTGTGATGTACGCTCGAAGAATGTCAACTCAGACTGATAATCAACAATTACTCATTCATTATTTTCAAGACAGCCTGACTGGTGCTGCACTCAAATGGTACATGAACTTGGACAGTTCAGAGATTCGTACTTTTCGAGACCTCGGAGAGGCCTTCGTCAAACAGTATAAGTACAATCTGGATATGGCTCCCGACAGAGATCAACTCCGGGCCATGACTCAAAAGGATAGAGAAAGATTCAAGGAATACGCTCAAAGATGGCGTGAAGTTGCTGCTCAAATTTGTCCACCACTTGAAGAGAAAGAAATGACAAAAATCTATCTCAAAACTTTGAGTCCATTTTACTACGGACGAATGGTTGCAAGTGCACCAAGTGACTTTACTGAGATGGTAAACATGGGTGTACGTTTAGAAGAAGCAGTTCGGGAAGGACGCTTGAACAAAGAACCAGAATCTTCTGTTGGTCCAAGGAAGTATGGAAGTTCTTTCCAGAAGAAAAAGGATCAAGATGTCAGCAATTTCTTGCACAAAATCAAGAAGAAATTCCAACATCAGGTTGCAACAATAACTCCAGTTGTTAACTCAACGCCAGCTTATCAACCTCAGGTTTCGCAACAACAAACTCAACAAAGGTCGCAGCAACCTCAACAGCAGGTTTGACCTCCAAATTACAACAATCGGGCTCCAAGGTATCCTGCCTTCGACCCCATACCAATGTCGTATGCATAATTGTTTCCAACATTACTGGCAAAAGGACTCATTCAGACAAGAAGTCCTCCAAATCCTACAAACAGTTCCTCACCATGGTATAAGGCTGACCAATCTTGTCCCTATCATCAGGGGGCACCAGGTCACAATATTGAGAACTGTTTCTCTTTCAAGGTTGACGTCCAACGATTAGTGAAGAGCGGAATGCTATCCTTCAAAGATACTAATCCAAACGTCCAAGCAAATCCTTTGCCGCGGCATAAAGAAGCTTCAGTAAATATGATAGATCAACACCCCAACGTCATTCAAATCTACGACATTCGTCAGATAGGGGAAAATCTTGTCAAGATGCACGCTAAACAAGCTGGGTACGGTCATGTACCACCTCACAACTACTTCACATGTGAAATTTGTCCAAAGAATAATCAAGGATGTGCCGTAGTTCAAGCTGCATTACAAGAACAAATGGACTTAGGATGGATTCAACATATCCGAGTCAGAACTGAACATGACATCAACATGGTTCAAGGATGTCCAGGAGAATACAAAATCTACAAAGTTGAAGATCTCGAAGGATCGGTAGTCAGGTTCCATAAAACTTTAAATGGACTTGCCTACTTTGGAACGGATTTCCATCCTTACAGTAGATGCGAAACCTGTCGAAGAAATTCGCGAGGATGTTTGCGTGTTCGCAACGACATTCAAAAGCTGATGGATGACAATACCATTACTGTTCTTGCCAACAGAGAAGATGATGAAGTCTTTACCGTATCTCCTCAAATTAATCAAGTTGAACCAATGCAAGTTAAGTATGATAGCAGGAAGACAACAATTGCTCCACTAGTCATCTACTTACCAGGTCCTGTACCGTATGAGTCTGACAAGGCTATACCATACAAGTACAATGCTACATTCATTGAAAATGGTAAGGAAATACCATTACCGTCTGTTGTCAACATTGCTGACGTTAGTCGAGTCACCAGAAGTGGATGAGTCTTCAACAGAACAACAGAAAATGTGGAGAAACCTTCGGAGGAAGTACCACATAGGCAAGACAATCATCCGACCAATGCTGTTCAAGCGAAAGAAAATGATGAGATCTTGAAGTTAATCCAGAGGAGTGAATACAACATTGTAGATCAATTACTACATACTCCGTCTAGGATTTCTGTTCTTTCCCTGCTATTGAGTTCTGAAGCTCATAGGGAAGCTCTGCAGAAAGTTTTGGAACAAGCTTTCGTAGAACCAAGTGTTACTATAAGCCAATTCAACAACATCGTTGCCATCATCTCCGCCGGAACTAACCTAAGTTTCTGTGACGAAGATCTTCCTGAAGAAGGAGTGGACCACAATCTTCCAGTTCACATCTCAGTTAGCTGCATGGGTGATACACTCACAGGAGTCCTAATAGACAATGGATCCTCTCTCAACGTCATGCTAAAATCAACATTGTCAAGATTATCCTTCGAAGATTATCCTCTAAGAAAAAGTCATGTCATCGTCAAAGCATTTGATGGATCAAGAAAGTCAGTTTTCGGAGAAGTAGATCTTCCCATAACCATTGGACCTCAGACGTTCAAAATCACTTTCCAGGTTATGGACATTCCAGCACAATACAGTTGTTTGCTAGGTCGCCCATGGATTCATGAGGCTGGGGCAATTACTTCAACACTTCATCAGAAACTGAAGTTCATAAGAAATGACAAATTGGTAACCGTATGTGGAGAACGAGCTCTGATCGTCAGCAACCTGTCATCATTCTCCGACATAGAACCAAAAGAAGTTGTTGGAACTAAATTCTAAGCACTTTCCTTGGACAAAGGAAAGGAGAAAGCAGCGTCTATCTCTTCATACAAAGATGCAATCCAAGTTGTAAAGGATGGCACTACCAGTGGTTGGGGGCACATTAATATTCCTACCAACAACAAGAACAGAACAGGAATTGGATTCTTTCCAACATCATCGAAAGCTATTCCAGGGATTGAGGTAGTTCTCCCTATTCAAGAAACTTTCTGCAGTGGAGGTTTTCTTCAACCTGTTCAACAAACAGTCAACACCATCGGTACGGAAAACACCGATGAAGAGGAATGGTTATCCTATCTTAACAAAGCAAGATATATCTCTCTACTAGAATCTGATCCACCTTGCTGTTATCCGACTAAAGGATCTGAAAGTAAGACTCAACCAAGCAGTGATGAAGTTACTGACAGCTTCACCACCAGAAGTCATGGTTCATCAGAAGAAGTTCCTCCTATCCCCGAAGAGACTTGGGATACATTAGGAGAACCAAGCGGAAAATTCGACTACATGGTGAAATACTCCGCTCCTGAAAGTTCAAGAATCTCTCTTGAAGATATTGTTCCAACTGGATGGAACAGTGATTTTGAGTACCTCTCTCCACCAAAAGAGATGTATAACCCTTGCTATTCATCATCAGCATCTGGTGAAGTCATCATTGAGGATTATATCCCCAAGTCACCTTCCGAGGCTACGGATCTAGAGTTCACATATCTAGTCAATGCCATCTTGGGAGAAGAGCAAGACCAAAATAAAGAAGAGGATGATCTCGAAAGTGTCTCTGACAACGAGTCTCTCCATTCAGAAGATTGGAAGTTTCCTCAAAAGAAAAACCGACATACTCCACTTGGAAATGGGTATGCTCACACCGCTCAGTCTGCTGAAGTAGAAGAAGATCGTCTGAGTGTTGCAAAGACAGTGGTTGGTAAATCAAGACCTACCACTTGCCAGCTTAAGCCTAAGGTTCCAGATTACTTAGTGCACAATGGGGTTCGCCACTACTGGACAGCTGTTGAAGTTTCAACTGTTGTTCGCACTCCTAAGTAGGAACTTTCACCGTTATTTTGTCCTCTCACCATAGCCCAGGGTGGAGAGATGTTTCATAGGGCTTTGCATTTTACTATTTCTTAGGAAAATGTCCCTCTTTGCTTCGCCCAAAGCAATAGAGTTTTGTTTTATAGGGTCTTTGTTTCAAGAAATGACTGTTCATAAATAAAAATGTCATTCTGTTCCTTCGTTTAGTTTTCCCTTTTCTTTTTTCGGAAATTGGTAATCCTAAAAAACACCCTAAAAAACATCAAATCCATTAACTGCATACACCGAGTCTTCCCTCGTTGTCTAAATAAAACTTATCACACATATGCAGATTTAACATAAAATACCCCGTTGAAACGTGCGACCGTATGACTTCTCCAAGCTTTGAGTTTCCTGTATTCGAGGCAGAGGAAGAAGAAGACGAATAAATATCAAAGGAAATTTCACGGTTACTTCAACAAAAGGAAGAGGCCATTCAGCCATACAATGAGCCTCTAGAGATCATTAACCTTGGTTCCGATGGAAACAGAAAAGAGGTTAAGATTGGAGCTTCGCTCAGTTTAGAGATCAGAGAGAGTTTGATACAGCTGCTCAAAGAATTCTCAGATGTCTTCGCTTGGTCTTATCAAGATATGCCAGGGTTGGATACCAGTATAGTGGAGCATCACTTGCCATTAAAAGCAGAGTGCCCTCCGGTCAAGCAAAAATTAAGAAGAACTCATCCGGAGATGGCCAAGAAAATCAAAGAGGAAGTTCAAAAGCAGATCAACGCAGGTTTCCTCGTCACTTCAGAATACCCTCAGTGGTTAGCTAACATTGTTCCCGTTCCTAAGAAAGATGGAAAAGTCCGCATGTGCGTCGACTACAGAGATTTAAACAAAGCTAGCCCTAAGGATGATTTTCCTTTACCACATATTGATATGTTGGTAGACAGTACAGCAAAATCCAAAGTTTTCTCGTTCATGGACGGATTTTCAGGATACAACCAAATCAAAATGGCACCTGAAGACATGGAAAAAACAGCTTTCATCACCCCCTGGGGCACGTTCTGCTATCGTGTTATGCCTTTTGGACTAAAGAACGCCGGGGCAACTTATCAAAGGGCCATGACTACACTTTTCCACGACATGATGCACAAAGAAGTGGAAGTCTATGTGGATGACATGATTGCCAAATCAGAAAATGAAGAAGATCACATACAGAATCTAACAAAGTTATTTCAACACTTACGGAAGTTTCAGCGTCGCCTGAACCCCAACAAGTGCACCTTTGGTGTCTACTCCGGAAAACTTCTTGGTTTCATTGTCAGCAAACGAGGAATTGAAGTAGATCCAGACAAAGTCAAGGCAATTCAAGAAATGCCTTCGCCCAGAACCGAGAAACAATTTAGAGGATTTCTTGGACGTCTGAATTACATTTCGAGATTCATATATCTCATGACTGCAACTTGCGCTCCTATTTTCAAACTTCTACGGAAAAATCAAAGTTGCGTCTGGACAGACGATTGTCAGAAAGCGTTCGACAACATTAAGGAATATCTGCTCGAACCACCCATCTTGTCTCCTCCAGTGGAAGGAAGACCATTGATAATGTACTTAACCGTCTTAGAAGATTCCATGGGTTGTGTCCTTGGACAGCAAGACGAGACAAAGAGAAAAGAGCATGCCATTTACTACCTGAGCAAGAAATTCACTGACTGTGAATCCCGCTACTCCATGCTCGAGAAGACGTGTTGTGCTTTGGCCTGGGCTGCCAAGCGTCTCCGCCAGTACATGATTCGACATACTACTTGTTTGATCTCTCATATGGATCCAATCAAGTACATCTTTGAGAAGCCTGCCTTAACCGGAAGAATTGCCCGTTGGCAGATGTTATTATCAGAATACGACATTGAGTATCACGCACAGAAAGCTGTGAAAGGAAGCATTCTAGCTGAGCACCTGGCTCACCACCCACTCAATGGTCATGAATCAACCAGTTTCGACTTTCCGGACGAGGACGTCATGTACCTCAAGATGAAAGATTATGACGAGCCACTACCAGACGAAGGACCTGAGATAGGATCCCAGTGGGGCTTAATCTTTGACGGAGCTGTCAATGCATATGGACGAGGAATTGGGGCAATCATTGTTACACCTCAGGGTACCCATATTCCATTTACTGCCAGATTAACTTCCAAATGCACAAACAATGAGGCCGAATATGAAGCTTGCATCATGGGTCTCGAAGAAGCCATGGATCTAAGAATCAAACACTTGGATGTATATGGGGATTCTGCTTTGGTCATCAATCAAATCAAAGGAGAATGGGAAACACGCCAACCAGGGCTAATTCCTTACAAAGACTACGCGAGAAGACTGTTACCATTCTTCGACAGGGTAGATTTTCATCACATTCCTCGTGAAGAAAATAATTTGGCTGATGCATTAGCCACACTTTCTTCCATGATTAGGATAAATCATTGGAATGACATTCCTCAGATCGATGTTATGCGCCTGGATAGGCCCGCTCATGTTTTCACAGTAGAAGCAATCATCGACGACAAACCATGGTATCACGACATCAAGAACTTTCTTCAAAAGCAAGAGTACCCTCTTGGGGCATCAAAGAAAGATAGAAAGACTTTGAGAAAGTTAGCTTGTAGATTCTTCCTGAATGAAGATGTTCTGTACAAGAGAAACTTCGACATGGTTCTGCTCAGATGCGTTGACAGAAATGAAGTAGAAGTACTCATGAGAGAAATACATGAAGGTTCCTTTGGTACTCACACCAATGGACATACCATGACAAGAAAAATACTGAGAGCAGGATATTATTGGCTGACGATGGAGTCAGATTGCTACCAGTACGCAAAGAGGTGTCACAAATGCCAGATCTACGCCGATAGAATTCATGTGTCGCCATCTCTTCTCAACATACTCTCTTCCCCTTGGCCTTTCTCCATGTGGGGAATCGACATGATTGGAATGATCGAGCCAAAAGCGTCCAACGGACATCGCTTCATCTTGGTAGCCGCAGACTATTTCACCAAATGGGTTGAAGCAGCTTCATATGCAAACGTTACAAGACAAGTTGTCGTCAGGTTTATCAAGAATCACATCATCTGTCGCTACGGCATTCCTAGCAAGATAATCACTAACAATGGGTCAAATTTGAATAATAAAATGATGAAGGAGCTTTGTGAAGAATTCAAGATTGAACATCACAACTCATCTCCTTACAGACCAAAGATGAATGGAGCTGTAGAAGCAGCTAACAAAAACATCAAGAAAATCATTCAGAAGATGGTCATCACTTACAAAGATTGGCATGAAATGCTCCCGTATGCTCTTCATGGTTACCGTACATCAGTACGTACTTCGACTGGAGCAACTCCTTTCTCCCTTGTATATGGCATGGAGGCAGTCCTACCAATAGAGGTTGAGATTCCATCAATGAGAGTCTTGATGGAAGCAAAATTAACAGAAGCCGAGTGGTGTCAAAGTAGATTCGATGAATTTAACTTAATCGAAGAAAAACGCATGACAGCTTTATGCCACGGTCAGCTATATCAACAAAGAATGAAGAAAGCTTTCGACAAAAAGGTTCGACCTCGCACAATCAGAGAAGGCGACCTTGTACTAAAAAAGATTCAATCTTTTCTCACAGATTCGAGAGGGAAATGGACTCCCAATTATGACGGCCCCTACGTGGTCAAGAGAGCTTTCTCAGGAGGAGCCTTAATACTCACGACTATGGATGGAGAAGAATTCACCCGTCCTGTGAACGTCGACGCAGTCAAGAAATACTTCGCCTAAATAATTAAAAGAACAGCTCGCTAAGTTGAAAACTCGCAAAGAGCGGCTTAGGCAAAAAAGAGCATCTCGGTGAATCGAAAACCCGAAAGGGCGATTCAGGCAAAAATTAGAGACACAAAAAAAAATATAATAATAATCAATATCGGTAGACTTAAAACCCGAAAGGGGTAGTTTACGCAAAAGTTAGGGATATATGGCAAGTAACTGTGTTCAGGACAAACTTGATCATTCAAAATCCATAGCGGAGTGTTCATCATCAGTAGGTCATCTTCTACGAAGCACGAATACAGCGCAACTCGGAGTGGAAGGGAAAGATAACGGTCGTCACGTTTCATCGTAGCCCTTTTCCCGAAAATTACTAATTTCTAAATTTGTAAATACTCCATGGAGTCAAGCATTTGGCTGATTACCATTCCATATATAATAATTAAAGCCTTGTGCTTTTCTTTGCAATCTAGTCTTTTTCAGTTTCTTGAAATGCATTTTAAGTTTAAACAGTCATTTTTCTTGAAACAAATGTTTTCATAAAATAAAATGATTTTACTTGCAAAAATAAAGGTGAAAATTTCTTTCTGAGGTTTACAAACAATAGGAAGAATGCAAACAGTTGCTCCGAGAACGGTTGAGACTCCGGGAACCTAAATTCCCCCATGAGGTCGCTTTGCGAACATCTCCCGATGACGGATCTTCACTTCAATTCATACTACTTACTTCGGACAACGGACAACTGATAACCAAATATTCCCAACAGAGTTCGAACTACAAGAAGAGGACATCTTCTGATCCACAAGAATTTCAGTCGTATCATAGTATTTTACATCCGCGGCAATTCTATTCACATTCACTTTACATTTTATCATTGTCATAATATTCATGCATACATTACATCATAATTGCATAGTCGAGTCAGGCTTTGATCATGTGAATGCCTAAGTCATTAAGGCATGAACTCAAGTTTCCCCTGCAAGTTCCAGAGAAACTTTTTCCTTCGAGACAACAGTTCATACACAAGGATTTCCCCAAGCAAATCAACAAATGGCAGTCTCCCTCAAAGAGATAGTTTGTTCACTTTTGGAATTCCTCAGCCGAGATTCTCCTGCAGAGCGACACTCGACAGTTTTCTTCAGATAAGATAGTCTGCTTCACATTCTGGAATTCCCTAGAGGTTTGGTATTTCCCCAGCAGGGTCAAGAGATGCCACTTCTCATCAAAGAAAATGATTCAGAATTTCCCAGCAGATCGACAAATGATTCCCCAGCGGAGTCAGTGAATGGTAGTCTTGGTCCAGAAGATAGTTCAGATTCCCCGGCAAAGTCAGTGAATGGCAGTCTCTTCCAGCAAAAGACAGTTCACTTACTTTTTCGAGCCGAAGTAACGAATGGCAGCCTTCTTCATAAAGACAGTTCGTTTCGCTTAAAGATTCCTCAACAAAGTCGGCAAATGGCGGTCTCTTTCAGCAGAAGACAGTTTGCTCACTTTCTATCACAACAAAGTCAGCAAATGGCAGTCTCTTTCACCAGAAGACAGTTTGCTCACTTTCTTTCATGACAAGGTCAACAGATGGCAGTCTCTCCCAGTAGAAGACAGTTTGTTCCCCATGCAGTCAACAAATGGCAGTCTTTTCCCAAGAAAAGACAGTTTGTCTGTTAAATACTCAAGAGATCGACAAATGGCAGTTTCTTCAAACAGTTTGTCTGTTTCGGGGATGTTTAACTCCCCACAGAGTCAATGAATGGCAGTTTTCCTATTAGGAAAACAGTTTGTTGATTCCCCAGGCATCAGTCGACGAATGGCAGTTTTCACCCCGAAAACAGTTCGTCCGCCTTCAAACAAAGTCATTAGCCCCTCAAAAGATCATGAGGCCATATGACATTCTTTCAAAGACGTCAAGTCAAAAGGGAAGATGGTGAAGTTTCTTTACAGCCGTCAAATGGCATCTTACCTCCAAGCGCTGGTAAGAAGTTTGACGAGGAAACAAACCTTTGAAGTTTCTTTACAGCCGTCAAATGGCATCTTACCTCCAAGCGCTGGTAAGAAGTTTGACGAGGAAACAAACCTTTGAAGTTTCTTTACAGCCGTCAAATGGCATCTTACCTCCAAGCGCTGGTAAGAAGTTTGACGAGGAAACAAACCTTTGAAGTTTCTTTAGAGCCGTCAAATGGCATCTCACCTCCAAGCGCTGGTAAGAAGTTTGACGAGGAAACAAACTTTTGAAGTTTCTTTACAGCCGTCAAATGGCATCTTACCTCCAAGCGCTAGTAAGAAGTTTGACGAGGAAACAAACCTTTGAATTTTCTTTACTGCCGTCAAATGGCATCTTACCTCCAAGCGCTGGTAAGAAGTTTGACGAGGAAACAAACCTTTGAAGTTTCTTTACTACCATCAAATGGCGTCTCATCTCCAAGTCCTGATGAGAAGTTTGATGAGGAAACAGACCTTTGGAAATTTTCTCTTTATCTGAGATATTGTCCAAACACAACTAAGGCCAGTTTCGAGATATGGACATCCGAAACGAGGGGAGGTTGTTTACCTTTTTCTAAGTATCAACACTTAGTTAAAGAAGATGGATTGCGCATCCTACACTGCCGTCCATTCGCCAAAGTCCACATCAAGTATTTCTGCAGGAGTTTGTCTCCTCATCCCCCGCCAAGCGCGACAACGGGATCAAGTCATGCAAAGATTATGTCAGTTACAACATCTCAGGAGCGCCCAAAATTCGGGCATTCTTTGATATTTAAGTTTCTTTCACGCAAGAAAGATCGAAATATCAATCTCTCTCCCTCCAGATAAAAGAAACTTAAATAGGGGCATCTGTCATACCCTAATTTTTGACCCCCCTGAGATGACATATCTTCAGGATTTTCATCAAGTCAAAGTAAATATCTAGGGCAGTCTGACATTCAATCGAGGGTGTTCAAAGACAGGAAAACTCAGGCAAAGGATCAATCAATAGGAAGATTAGTCTCTAATACAATCATAAGGAGATGAGTTGTGATGTTCGATCTTGAATTCTTCACAAAGCTCCTTCATCATTTTGTTATTCAAATTTGACCCATTGTCAGTGATTATCTTGCTAGGAATGCCGTAGCGACAGATGATGTGATTCTTGATAAACCTGACGACAACTTGTCTTGTAACGTTTGCATATGAAGCTGCTTCAACCCATTTGGTGAAATAGTCTATAGCTACCAAAATGAAGCGATGTCCGTTGGACGCTTTTGGCTCGATCATTCCGATCATGTCGATTCCCCACATGGAGAAAGGCCAAGGTGAAGAGAGTATGTTGAGAAGAGATGGTGGCACATGAATTCTATCGGCGTAGATCTGACATTTGTGACACCTCTTTGCGTATTGGTAGCAATCTGACTCCATTGTCAGCCAATAATATCCTGCTCTTAGTATTTTCTTGTCATGGTATGTCCATTGGTGTGAGTACCAAAGGAACCTTCATGTATTTCTCTCATGAGTACTTCTGCTTCTTTTCTGTCAACGCATCTGAGCAGAACCATGTCGAAGTTTCTCTTGTACAGAACATCTTCATTCAGGAAGAATCTACAAGCTAACTTTCTCAAAGTCTTTCTATCTTTCTTTGACGCCCCAAGAGGGTACTCTTGCTTTTGAAGAAAGTACTTGATGTCGTGATACCACGGTTTGTCGTCTATGATTGCTTCTACTGTGAAAACATGAGCGGGCCTATCCAGGCGCATAACATCGATCTGAGGAATGTCATTCCAATGATTTATCCTAATCATGGAAGAGAGTGTGGCTAATGCATCAGCCAAATTATTTTCTTCACGAGGAATGTGATGAAAATCTACCCTGTCGAAGAATGGTAACAATCTTCTCGCGTAGTCTTTGTAAGGAATTAGCCCTGGTTGGCGTGTTTCCCATTCTCCTTTGATTTGATTGATGACCAAAGCAGAATCTCCATATACATCCAAGTGTTTGATTCTTAGATCCATGGCTTCTTCGAGACCCATGATGCAAGCTTCATATTCGGCCACATTGTTTGTGCATTTGAAAGTTAATCTGGCAGTGAATGGAATATGGGTACCCTGAGGTGTAACAATGATTGCCCCAATTCCTCGTCCATAAGCATTGACAGCTCCGTCAAAGATTAAGCCCCACTGGGATCCTATCTCAGGTCCTTCGTCTGGTAGTGGCTCTTCGTAATCTTTCATCTTGAGGTACATGACGTCCTCGTCCGGGAAGTCGAAACTGGTTTATTCATGACCATTGAGTGGGTGGTGAGCCAGGTGCTCAGCTAGAATACTTCCTTTCACGGCTTTCTGTGCGTGATGCTCAGTGTCATATTCTGATAACAACATCTGCCAACGGGCAATTCTCCCGGTTAAAGAAGGCTTCTCAAAGATGTACTTGATTGGATCCATATGAGAGATCAAACAAGTAGTATGTCGAATCATGTACTGGCGGAGACGCTTGGCAGCCCAGGCCAAAGCACAACACGTCTTCTCGAGCATGGAGTAGCGGGATTCACAATCAGTGAATTTCTTGCTCAGGTAGTAAATGGCATGCTCTTTTCTCTTTGTCTCGTCTTGCTGTCCAAGGACACAACCCATGGAATCTTCTAAGACGGTTAAGTACATTATCAAAGGTCTTCCTTCCACTGGAGGAGACAAGATGGGTGGTTCGAGCAGATATTCCTTAATGCTGTCGAACGCTTTCTGACAATCGTCTGCCCAGACGCAACTTTGATTTTTCCGTAGAAGTTTGAAAATAGGAGCGCAAGTTGCAGTCATGAGATATATGAATCTCGAGATGTAATTCAGACGTCCAAGAAATCCTCTAACTTGTTTCTCGGTTCTGGGTGAAGGCATTTCTTGAATTGCCTTGACTTTGTCTGGATCTACTTCAATTCCTCGTTTGCTGACGATGAAACCAAGGAGTTTTCCTGAGTAGACACCAAAGGTGCACTTGTTGGGGTTCAGGCGGAGCTGAAACTTCCGTAAGCGTTGAAATAACTTTGTCAGATTCTGTATGTGATCTTCTTCATTTTCTTATTTGGCAATCATGTCGTCCACATAGACTTCCACTTCTTTATGCATCATGTCGTGGAAAAGCGTAGTCATGGCTCTTTGATAAGTTGCCCCTGCGTTCTTTAGTCCAAAAGGCATAACACGATAGCAGAACGTGCCCCAGGGGGTGATGAAAGCTGTTTTTTCCATGTCTTCAGGTGCCATTTTGATTTGGTTGTATCCTGAAAATCTGTCCATGAACGAGAAAACTTTGGATTTTGCTGTACTGTCTACCAACATATCAATATGTGGTAAAGGAAAATCATCCTTAGGGCTAGCTTTGTTCAAATCTCTGTAGTCGACGCACATGCGGACTTTTCCGTCTTTCTTAGGAACGGGAACAATGTTAGCTAACCACTGAGGGTATTCTGAAGTGACGAGGAAACCTGCGTTGATCTGCTTTTGAACTTCCTCTTTGATTTTCATGGCCATCTCCGGATGAGTTATTCTTAATTTTTGCTTGACCGGAGGGCATTCTGCTTTTAATGGCAAGTGATGCTCCACTGTACTGGTATCAAACCCTGGCATATCTTGATAAGACCAAGCGAAGACATCTGAGAATTCTTTGAGCAGCTGTATCAAACTCTCTCTGATCTCTGAACTGAGCGAAGCTCCAATCTTAACCTCTTTTCTGTTTCCATCGGAACCAAGGTTAATGATCTCTAGAGGCTCATTGTATGGCTGAATGGCCTCTTCCTTTTGTTGAAGTAATCGTGAAATTTCCTTTGATATTTCTTCGTCTTCCTCTTCCTCTGCCTCGAATACAGGAAACTCAAAGCTTGGAGAAGTCATACGGTCGTACGTTTCAACGGGGTATTTTATGATTAATCTGCATATGTGTGATAAATTTTATTTAGACAACGAGGGAAGACTCGGTGTATGCAGTTAATGGAATATTTTGATGTTTTTTAAGGTGTTTTTTAGGATTACCAATTTCCGAAAAAAGAAAAGGAAAAACTAAACGAAGGAACAGAATGACATTTTTATTTATTGACAGTCATTTCTTGAAACAAAGACCCTATAAAACAAAACTCTATTGCTTTGGGCGAAGCAAAGAGGGACATTTTCCTAAGAAATAGTAAAATGCAAAGCCCTATGAAACATCTCTTCACCCTGGGCTATGGTGAGAGGACAAAATAACGGTGAAAGTCCCTACTTTGGAGTGCGAACAACAGTTGAAACTTCAACAGCTGTCCAGTAGTGGCGAACCCCATTGTGCACTAAGTAATCTGGAACCTTAGGCTTAAGCTGGCCTGTGGTAGGTCTTGATTTACCAACCACTGTCTTTGCAACACTTAGACGATCTTCTTCTACTTCAGCAGACTGAGCGGTGTGAGCATACCCATTTCCAAGTGGAGTATGTCGGTTTTTCTTTTGAGGAAACTTCCAATCTTCTGAATGGAGAGACTCGTTGTCGGAGACACTTTCGAGATCATCCTCTTCTGTATTTTTGTCTTGCTCTTCTCCCAAGATAGCATTGACTAGATATGTGAACTCTAAATCCGTAGCCTCGGAAGGTGACTTGGGGATATAATCCTCAATGATGATTTCACCAGTCGATGATGATGAATAGCAAGGGTTATACATCTCTTTTGGCTGAGAGAGATACTCAAAATCACTGTTCCATCCAGTTGGAACAATATCTTCAAGAGAGATTCTTGAACTTTCAGGAGCGGAGTATTTCACCATGTAGTCGAATTTTCCGCTTGGTTCTCCTAATGTATCCCAAGTTTCTTCGGGGATTGGAGGCACTTCTTCTGATGAACCATGACTTCTGGTGGTGAGGATGTTAGTAACTTCATCACTGCTTGGTTGAGTCTTACTTCCAGATCCTTTAGTCGGATAACAGCAAGGTGAATCAAACTCTGGTAGGGAGATGTATCCTGCTTTGTTAAGATAGGATAACCATTCCTCTTCATCGGTGTTTTCCGTACCGATGGTATTGACTGTTTGTTGAACAGGTTGAAGAAAACCTCCACTGCAGAAAGTATCTTGAATAGGGAGAACTACTTCAATCCCTGGAACAGCTTTTGATGATGTTGGAAAGAATCCAACTCCTGTTCTGTTCTTGTTGTTGGTAGGAATATTAATGTGCCCCCAACCACTGGTAGTGCCATCCTTTACAACTTGGATTGCATCTTTGTATGAAGAGATAGACGCTGCTTTCTCCTTTCCTTTGTCCAAGGAAAGTGCTTGGAATTTAGTTCCAACAACTTCTTTTGGTTCTATGTCGGAGAATGATGACAGGTTGCTGACGATCAGAGCTCGTTCTCCACATACGGTTACCAATTTGTCATTTCTTATGAACTTCAGTTTCTGATGAAGTGTTGAAGTAATTGCCCCAGCCTCATGAATCCATGGGCGACCTAGCAAACAACTGTATTGTGCTGGAATATCCATAACCTGGAAAGTGATTTTGAACGTCTGAGGTCCAATAGTTATGGGAAGATCCACTTCTCCAAAAACTGACTTCTTTGATCCATCAAATGCTTTGACGATGACATGACTTTTTCTCGATGGGTAATCTTCGAAAGATAATCTTGACAATGTTGATTTAGGCATGACGTTGAGAGAGGATCCATTGTCTATTAGGACTCCTGTGAGTACATCACCCATGCAGCTAACTGAGATGTGTGTTAGGAGTAAATTAATGGTAAATTCATGTGTTAATATAAGTGATTTCTTCTCTAAACTAATGCAACTTGTGATAAATCCATAGGTTTTTGTTAAGAATTGAACTGAACAAGTTTAGTTCGTGCGTAAAGCAAATCAAATCACTTGTGGGTATTATTGTTGCAGGTTTAGAGCTGAATTGAAACTTGAGAAGAAAATGAGGAGGAAAGAAAGTTGGAAGTCTCAAAGGCAGAAGAAAATGATGGAAAGTGCAAAGGGCGCGCCGCGAGAATCCCTAGGGCACGCCGCAAAAATATCTCTGTTTTGAAGCGCGCCGCGCCAGTCCGATGCCGCGCCGCGGCCTCGGCGTTAAAAGCCCAAAACTTCTATTTTAAAAGCCCTAGCTTCCAAGAGAAAAACAGTTTTTGTGAAGAGCGGAATTAGGAGAGCAATCTGAAGGTGCAGCCACAATCATCAATTGAAGGCCAAATCTTTACCAATCGAAGACATTCCATTGATGAAGATGAATCCCTCCATTAATTCTTGTGTGTTCTTCATGTCTATGGAGAGCTAAATTCCTCTTGTTGAGTTTAAGGTAGTAGTTAACCTATGAATATACAATACCATTGATTCTTTCCTATGAACAATTGTTTGAATTTTATTATCAATAAGAAACCTTGCTTTTAATTTACATCATTGTTGAATCCTTGATCGAAAGAGAGGATTTTTTACTTTTGCACTAGGTTACTATATTGATTCAATTGCAATTTGCAGAGATGGAATTGTGATTGGGTTTTCATAATTATCGTTCCTAATTACTATTATCGTTATTGATATTTGGAGAGATCGAATCTCGTACCGGTAAAAGTTTATCTAATTTGGTTTGCAGACATGGAATCATATTTGAGGATAAGTGAAGATAATAGTTCAAATGATTGTTCAATTGTGAATTAATCCATAAATTGTATAGGAATAGGTTGATGAACCCTAAAAGCTCAACATATTTCCTTAATCGTTAACAAATTCTCATTCTTTGCATTCGTATTATTATTTAGATTTGACAATATTAGAATCATAAAACAAATCCTATTGATTTTTCTCACTCAAAATAAACAACTATAGAACGGCAGTGATATTAACCAATCCCTGTGGATACGATATATTACCGAAAATATTTATCCAAAAATACTTTCAACAAATTGGCGCCGTTGCCGGGGATTGGTGTCAATATTGCACGCATTGCAATAGTTTTTTATTTTGAGTTATTTCCTTATTTTTAGTTATATTATTTTTAGTTATTTACTTATTTTTAGATTTTTTGTTTAGTTCCTTTATTTTAGATTTTTAGTTTAGTTCCTTTATTTTAGATTTTTAGTTAGTTACTTTAATTTAGAATATTTTTTTTTTGCAATAGTCTTTTAATTTTGATTTTTTTATTTTTATTATTTTTATCTTGTTATTTCACTAGTTTGCTAGTTTTGTAGATGTTTGTTTGTCGGAATGTTCGACCCAAATATAAATGACGCAATTCATGCTCAAAACGAGATCCGTTTTCAACAAATGGAGTATCTCTTTCAAAGTGTGTCACAGTTCACACCTCAAGTTAGTGAATTTCATGATATCGGATGGGGCATACCGGAAGATGCGATGGAGTATCAGATGGCTAACCATGAATACCAACAACAAGGGCTTTCATATTATAATCAAGGTTATCAAAGAGGACCCTCTGAGTTAGAGGAAACCATGAATCAATTCATGCAATTCTCTTTAGCCATTCAACAAAACCGGGAAACGCAAGATGTTCAATTTACCAAATTCTTCACCGAGCAAAACGTAAGTCAAGTCTCAACCTTTCAAAACCCTATGACTTATGAAGAAACCTGCAATGCTACTTCTATGAGGAGTGTAAAAGTGATTGATGAGGAAGTTGAAAACAATGATGATGACAAGGAAGATGTTGTTGAAAAGGATAATATAGAGTATGTAAACATCAAGAAAAATATAGAAGTTGAGTATGAGCTTTCAATGAAGCTACCTTATCCAAGACCTCCTAAAAAAGTAGAAGACGTGTTCGTCGAAGGAACAAAAAAGGAGGATATAATTAAAGAAGTTGTGAATGAGTTAGAAACTTCAAAAGTTGAAACTTTTTCAAAAGAGAAGATGGTGGACTTAGAGTTGAAGAAGAGTAGTAATGCAAATGAGCATAAACTCTCATTGGAATTACTTCCTCCACAAGTTCCTAATAAAGAAGGGAAGGAAAGTCATTGCTTTCGACCAATGGAAATGTTTAGCCGTTTGCAAATCACCATCCCATTTTTAGAAGGTTTAGAGTTAAAGCCAAAATGTGTCAAATTCATTAAGGATAGGTTCTCACAGAAGAAGAAATTAACGGATAAGGAGGTTATCTCTCTTGAGGAGAGGAAAAAACAAATGAAGGAAGAGATATCGCGAGTTGAAGTGGTAAGAATTAAGGATGAAGAAACCAAACAAGCAAATATGAAATACTTTTGGGGCTTCACATTGGTAAGAAAAGTGCCAAGAAAACGAGACAATGGTTGATGATTCAACCATGAACCGTCGAGCCATGCGACGTTAAACGAAGCACTTCGTGGGAGGTAACCCACACTTCTAATGTTTTATTTTGTTTTGTTTATTTTTATTTCAGGAAATAATAAGGGAACCTTTCTGGTGAAAGCTAGGAAGAGGCAATTGATATTGCAATACCCTCTGTGAGTCAACCCTCTCGGGCTTGTTACGAAACATTGAGGTCAATGTTTAGTTCAAGTTTGGGGGTGGATTTACTCTTTTGCATTTTTCAATTTTATGCTTTTATTTTTGTTATTTGCTCCCAGTTAGAGTAAGTAGTCCCATAACAAAACGAGAATCTCAAGCGAAGTATCAACAATGGAGCAACATGCATGAAAGTGGTAGTGAGTGAATTTTTTTTGTGAAAAAATTTAATTTTCACTCTCTTTTTCAATAAGTGACAAGGCAGGTATGAATTTTCGAACTCAAGCTCCCAATGTGTGCATGAAATTTAGGTTGTTAGTAAATTCTTAACAGAAGTTCTTTATGGTACACTATTTTATTGGATCAGCTTAGCCTTAACCATTGTGAGGAAAGCTTTCCATTGTTTACTATATGCAGGAGACCATCAATTATTTTTACGTGTTTGTATCATGCTAAACCGGTTGTTGCATCGTTTGTGGAAATCTGTGAAAGTGATTTAGGCAATTGTTTGAATCTGAGAGTTCTCTTAGCCTATTCTAATGTACAACTTATTTGCTTCTGTAAGAGTGTGATCCTTTGCTAACCATTCTTTGAGCCTGAGGTCAAGATAAGCATCATAATATGCACTAAGGAAAATACCTGGTGAGTTTTGATCTCAATAAAAAGTTTTGTTTTGGACCATCAACCATAAAATTTGGTGATGTGTTTTCTCTTTGACCTATTTTAGAAAGTAGGGGAGCATTCGTATAATCTAAATACAGGTTGACCTCCAAGTTGGGGAGAGTCACATTCAAAAGAAGAGTAAGTACATGTGGTAATTGGTGAAAGATTAAAGAAGTCGTAGCTTGAAAAAAATTATGGAAAAAGAACAACGTTTGAATATAACGGTTGTTGAAAAAAAAAAGTGAAAAAGAAAAACCAAGTTACGAATGGAAAAAAATGAACGGGTGAGAGAATTAAAGTTATAGAGAAGAAGGAATGAGTTATGATTTTGATGCTTCCCTAGATTAGGAACAACCCTTGATTATCTTCTTTTCTTTGAATCTAAACCGCATTACAACCCTAGAAAGACCTTCTGATTCTCAGATTCCACAGGACTTGATGCTAACAATTTGGTGAACGTATGATATGGATCTTTGTTGATTTAATTGTTTGGATGAATGTTTAACCCCTCTTTTATTCATCATACTTTTTGATGAGAGTGATTAGTGCTGATTCAATTACAATTGTGTAGTGTTTTGAACTTCTGGAGGTAATTTGCTTTCAAAATTTGTTTCATGTGTATGTTCTGAGTTTGCAGGAAGAGGAGGAGTATTTTTACTTGGTTGCTGAATTGAACCACTTGAGAAACCTTTTTGAAAAACTTGTTGCATAACTGTTGGTATGTTTTGCTGGTGGTAAGTAATTTTGTTTAGGGACAAACAAAACTCTAAGTTGGGGAGAGTTTGTTAGGAGTAAATTAATGGTAAATTCATGTGTTAATATAAGTGATTTCTTCTCTAAACTAATGCAACTTGTGATAAATCCATAGGTTTTTGTTAAGAATTGAACTGAACAAGTTTAGTTCGTGCGTAAAGCAAATCAAATCACTTGTGGGTATTATTGTTGCAGGTTTAGAGCTGAATTGAAACTTGAGAAGAAAATGAGGAGGAAAGAAAGTTGGAAGTCTCAAAGGCAGAAGAAAAAGATGGAAAGTGCAAAGGGCGCGCCGCGAGAATCCCTAGGGCACGCCGCGAAAATATCTATGTTTTGAAGCGTGCCGCGCCAGTCCGATGCCGCGCCGCGGCCTCGGCGTTAAAAGCCCAAAACTTCTATTTTAAAAGCCCTAGCTTCCAAGAGAAAAACAGTTTTTGTGAAGAGCGGAATTAGGAGAGCAATCTGAAGGTGCAGCCACAATCATCAATTGAAGGCCAAATCTTTACCAATCGAAGACATTCCATTGATGAAGATGAATCCCTCCATTAATTCTTGTGTGTTCTTCATGTCTATGGAGAGCTAAATTCCTCTTGTTGAGTTTAAGGTAGTAGTTAACCTATGAATATACAATACCATTGATTCTTTCCTATGAACAATTGTTTGAATTTTATTATCAATAAGAAACCTTGCTATTAATTTACATCATTGTTGAATCCTTGATCGAAAGAGAGGATTTTTACTTTTGCCCTAGGTTACTATATTGATTCAATTGCAATTTGCAGAGATGGAATTGTGATTGGGTTTTCATAATTATCGTTCCTAATTACTATTATCGTTATTGATATTTGGAGAGATCGAATCTCGTACCGGTAAAAGTTTATCTAATTTGGTTTGCAGACATGGAATCATATTTGAGGATAAGTGAAGATAATAGTTCAAATGATTGTTCAATTGTGAATTAATCCATAAATTGTATAGGAATAGGTTGATGAACCCTAAAAGCTCAACATATTTCCTTAATCGTTAACAAATTCTCATTCTTTGCATTCGTATTATTATTTAGATTTGACAATATTAGAATCATAAAACAAATCCTATTGATTTTTCTCACTCAAAATAAACAACTATAGAACGGCAGTGATATTAACCAATCCCTGTGGATACGATATATTACCGAAAATATTTACCCAAAAATACTTTCAACAATGTGAAGTGGAAGATTGTGGTCCACTCCTTCTTCAGGAAGATCTTCGTCACAGAAACTTAGGTTAGTTCCGGCGGAGATGTTGGCAATGATGTTGTTGAATTGGCTTATTGTAACACTTGGTTCTACGAAAGCTTGTTCCAAAACCTTCTGTAGAGCTTCCCTATGAGCTTCAGAACTAAATAGCAGGGAAAGAACAGAAATCCTAGACGGAGTATGTAGTAATTGGTCTACAATGTTGTATTCACTCCTCTGGATTAACTTCAAGATCTCATCATTTTCTTTCGCTTGAACAGCATTGGTCGGATGATTGTCTTGCCTATGTGGTACTTCCTCCGAAGGTTTCTCCACATTTTCTGTTGTTCTGTTGAAGACTCGTCCACTTCTGGTGACTCGACTAACATCAGCAATGTTGACAACAGACGGTAATGGTATTTCCTTACCATTTTCAATGAATGTAGCGTTGTACTTGTATGGTATAGCCTTGCTGGACTCATACGGTACAGGACCTGGTAAGTAGACGACTAGTGGCGCAACTGCTGTCTTCCTGGTATCATACTTAACTTGCATTGGTTCAACTTGATTAATTTGAGGAGATACGGTAAAGACTTCATCATCTTCTCTGTTGGCAAGAACAGTAATGGTATTGCCATCCATCAGCTTTTGAATGTCGTTGCGAACACGCAAACATCCTCGTGAATTTCTTCGACAGATTTCACATCTACTGTAAGGATGGAAATCCGTTCCAAAGTAGGCAAGTCCATTTAAAGTTTTGTGGAACCTGACTACCGATCCTTCAAGGTCTTCAACTTTGTAGATTTTGTATTCTCCTGGACATCCTTGAACCATGTTGATGTCATGTTCAGTTCTGACTCGGATATGTTGAATCCATCCTAAGTCCATTTGTTCTTGTAATGCAGCCTGAACTACGGCACATCCTTGATTATTCTTTGGACAAATTTCACATGTGAAGTAGTTATGAGGTGGTACATGACCGTACCCGGCTTGTTTAGCGTGCATGTTGACAAGATTTTCCCCTATCTGACGAATGTCGTAAATTTGAATGACGTTAGGGTGTTGATCTATCAGATTTACTGAAGCTTCTTTATGCTGCGGCAAAGGATTTGCTTGGACGTTTGGATTAGTATCTTTGAAGGATAGCATTCCGCTCTTCACTAATCGTTGGACGTCAATCTTGAAAGATAAACAGTTCTCAATATTGTGACCTGGTGCCCCCTGATGATAGGGACAAGATTGGTCAGCCTTATACCATGGTGAGGAACTATTTGTAGGATTTGGAGGACTCCTTGTCTGAATGAGTCCTTTTGCCAGTAATGTTGGAAATAATTCTGCATACGGCATTGGTACGGGGTCAAAGGCAGGATACCTTGGAGCCCGATTGTTGTAATTTGGAGGTCGAACCTGCTGCTGAGGTTGCTGCGACCTTTGTTGAATTTGTTGTTGCGAGACCTGAGGTTGATAAGCTGGCACTGAGTTAACAACCGGAGTTATTGTTGCAACTTGAGGTTGGAATTTCTTCTTGATTTTGTGCAAGACATTGCTGACATCTTGATCCTTTTTCTTCTGGAAAGAACTTCCATACTTCCTTGGACCAACAGAAGATTCTGGTTCTTTGTTCAAGCGTCCTTCTCGAACTGCTTCTTCTAAACGCACACCCATGTTTACCATCTCGGTAAAGTCACTTGGTGCACTTGCAACCATTCGTCCGTAGTAAAATGGACTCAAAGTTTTGAGATAGATTTTTGTCATTTCTTTCTCTTCAAGTGGTGGACAAATTTGAGCAGCGACTTCACGCCATCTCTGAACGTATTCCTTGAAGCTTTCTCTATCCTTTTGAGTCATGGCCCGGAGTTGATCTCTGTCGGGAGCCATATCCAGATTGTACTTATACTGTTTGACGAAGGCCTCTCCGAGGTCTCGAAAAGTACGAATCTCTGAACTGTCCAAGTTCATGTACCATTTGAGTGCAGCACCAGTCAGGCTGTCTTGAAAATAATGAATGAGCAATTGTTGATTATCAGTCTGAGTTGACATTCTTCGAGCGTACATCACAAGATGACTTTGTGGGCATGAATTCCCTTTGTACTTCTCAAAATCTGGTACTTTGAATTTGTGAGGAATCTTTAACATTTGGAACCAGACAGAGGTCTGCAGCATTCTTTCCAAATAGATCTTGTCCTCGGAGAGTCTTGAGTTCCTTCTGCATTTGCAGAAACCGTTCTTGGAACTCGTCCAATCTTTCATACACGCCAGCATCCTCACTTGGGGCGTGATGATATACTTGTCCACCCTGCGGGGGAAAAGTATGCATAATCGGTCGTGGAGAAGCCATGACAGCAGATCTTGGAATCTCAGCATTCTGTTGTGTGAAACCCATTGCCGTTGTTCTTGGAATTTCAATTTCCAGAGGTTTGTAACCCTCCGGTGGACGCATATCCATGGTGACTTTTGGAGCTTCAGAAGCTGGAGGTATGTACCCTTCTGGAGTAAAGTTATACGGCATGCCCCAAGGTCGATCAGGCGGCATGGTATACTGAGGAATAGGAGTAGAAACAATCTCGGAAACCACAGTCCTTTGCGGTTCTTCAGGCATTGGTCGATTCTGCGCAACTACCAGGGCTTCTACCATACTATTGAGTCTTTCAACAGTACCTTTGAGAGTATTAATCTCTTCTCTGAGTTCTTCATTCTCTTGCTCAAAGTCTTCCATTCTTTTCTTGCGACTTGAACGAGTGTTGTATGGATGAGACAGCTTGAAAGTCTTGGTTCACCTCCTTCTCCTCCTCTCTTTCTGGAGAAAGGAAAGTGACTATTAGATCCGCGACAATTCTCGTGTCAGTGCGTACAACTAAAGCGATGCATGATATGCAATTAAGTTAATATTTTTCAAGGAAACACCATAATTACGTTATGAAACATCAAACTTTTATTAATTAAGCGAAAACGCCGTTTTTACACACTTTGAAAAGGGAAATACAGAGAAACTGAGAGAAAGGACTCTAAAACTTTGATGATGAGCCGACTTCACGTTCTAACATCTTCTTCTGTTTCTTGAGCTGAGCGTTCTCGGACGTGAGCTGATCGATGATCCAGGAAGCAGGAGGGATATGATGAGAAAGTGATGATTGTGTCACTTGTCGATCGAGTACTTCAAGTAACTCATCCTTCCTTCTTAGGATGTTTTGAATCTCAACATTTTCCGTGTTGACGATTCGATACTTGTTCCTCCAAGCATTCCTTTCTTGGCATACCTTGTTTAATGCCGCTTGCAGTTTTTCAACATCGGTGGAGAAAAGGTAAATTGGTTCCCTTAGGGGAATAGGTTCTTGATGCTGATATGGCATCCTGAGTTTGAAGGCTCTGACGCGTACCCATTGAAGGTAAGGATCCAGGGAGATGCAAAGATGTTTTCCTAACAATCTTCTCCCTTTGCTGTGAACAAGACGCCAGGCTTGGACAATTTCCTTCTTCAGCATGTTGCCATGATCGTCGATGTTCTTGAAGAACAGACCCTCCAATTGGATATTACTTGGTATATTTTTCATGGGATAGCCGTATTGACGACGGGCTTAAGCTGGATTGTAACTGATTCCTCCCTTAGTTCCAATAAGGGGTACGTTGGGAAAACTTCCGCAACTGAAGATGATCTTGGTTTCGTCATTGTCAGGACTACACCACTCAATGTCCGTATGAGTGAGAGATATGATTTTCTGCGACCAATAAAGGCCATCCCTCATATTCCATAAAGTGCTAGACTTTGGCAGGTGTGAAACGAACCATTCGTATAACAATGGTACGCAGCATGTGATTAATCCTCCTCGCTGCAGGTTTCTTGAATGCACAGAGTGATAAGCATCCGCAAGCAAGGTTGGAACCGGATTTCCAATTAAGAAGATCTTAATTGCGTTGATGTCGACGAAATCGTTAATGTTAGGAAACAAAAACAATCCGTAGATAAGCAAAGCCAAGATTTCCTCAAAAGCGCTCATATCTTGGATGCTGACGAAGTACCGAGCTTGATCAAACAGGAATTTGGAGGGCAATCCTTGAATTCCTCCTCTACTCACCATATGAGTTCTAATGCCGACTACGTTCAAAGGAGTAGTTGCAGCAATGATAATGTCGTCAGGATTCTTTTCCAAACCGGAGTACGGATCTTGCGCGTACACGGGTATTCCAATCAGACGAGAGTACTCCTCCAACGTAGGCATGAGCTGATAATCTGGAAAGGTGAAGCAGTGATACGTTGGATCGTAAAACTGTACCAAGGTGGGAAGGATTCCATCCACAATGTTGGTATTGAGCAAAGGCAGAAGTTTTCCATACTTCTCCTTGAAAGCCTGGGGGTTGACCACCAGTTTTTCGAGCTTTCCCAGTTCCTCGACCTGGGGAATCTTGAAGGTGTATTTCCTAGCTCTCTTTCTTCCATAATCCATGATATAGATCCTTAAGTCCTTTCTCCGTTTCTCTCTTTAAAACGTTCGTTATTTAGTTTCCTTGAAAAACGACTCGAAAAAGACTCTTTTTTTTTAGTTGTTTATTAATGAATGATGCATGAATGCATGAATGCACACACAAGAGTTTTAAACAAACATGGCGTTGAAGGGTATAGTGGTCATGAAGTCAAAACGCAAACCCCGCCCCAATGGTAAACTAAGGATAAGGATTTTTGTACCTGTATAACGGGTTCTAGGGGTCTCAGAGTCTTTGCTCAACCTTAAAGATACGTTGATTGGTATCTATAAGAGAGTTTCCTCTGAGTGTAGTATCTGCGTGACAATTACTTTCGTAATCACCGCTCTACGTCCTAAAAAGGCTTTAAGTGGGGTTAATGTGTTTCTAGGTCCTCCTGGTACAAATCAGTCTCGGAATGCAGTGGCGCAGTTAATCACAACCAGCTAGGCAAATCCCAAGAGTAGACTTGGGAACCAAGATTAGAGGGTCTTCACCGGGAAGACATCCTCCATCCTATCTTATGTTGCACTCAAATCCGGGTATAGGATTTCTCACCACAAGGGGGAGTCAAGCCCTTTCCCGATACAGAATAAACAAAATAAACAAATATATATGCAACAATCACATGATATGACACAGAGGTTAGGCAGGACCTCTCTTTTTTGAGGGGGAATTTGGCATCCCTAATTCCTCATTGGGGCTGGACCAACAACAGGTCAACCATTGGTTTGGATGAAAAACCAAGGTTTTTAACACTTATGTTCCCAGCAGAGTCGCCATTTTATCTGTGGTGTCGTTTTCTTTACCTCCCCGTTTCACTTGGGAGGACGGCCCGCTAAACCCTTCACGCGAAATTTGGAAGGAGAATGCGCCCGTGGTGGGATGAATTTTATTTCAGTTCTTCCTACGATATCACACGAACTTTCTTATTTGTCCTACAAGTAGGAAAGGGGAAAAAAGATCTCAACTAAACCCTAGGAGTTTGCTAAGTGTGGGGATTTCACTTAGACTAGAAATTCTGGAGTCCGGGGGGTCGGTTATACATAGGGAAGTGTTTAAACACCCTACATATCTGTAGTACTCTACAGGAACCTTCTCTATGTCATTTGTGATTGTGTTTGCTGCTAATGATTGGGAAAGTTTCTCCTTTATGTTAGGAGAAGGAATTGAATTGATTTGAAAAGACAGACAGACAAACAAACTGACTATTTTTGGTATTTTATTAGCTCGCTGAGATTCCTTGTGAACCTCATGCCTACATATCCCTAGTGGAAGTCAGAGCTTAATGTAGTTCGGGGAACTATCTAGGGAAATTACTTGTTTTTGGGTGCCTTGCTTGAAGCTCAAGGTTGAAGCTTGGAATTAAATCTCTGTTTACAGTAAAGAGACATGAAATCATCTTTACAGAGAGGTATTTGTACTATTCTACCACAAACATTTAAAAGTGACAGAAAAGCTAAAAAAATGATGTTTCATTAAGAGGGGAGTCTACTTGGTTGATCAAGTATGACAGCCATCGTGCCTCTAAAATGAAAGAAAGATGCTCATCCAAATTAGGGAAAGTGTACAAGTCTGGGGATGTGCCAGAGCATGTCTTTCAGAGTCCTAAATGGGAGACTTTGAATGAAATTGAAATTGAAATGTTTGTTTGTTTGAATGTGGTAGAGTAGTAAAAATATCTCTCTATAGAGATAAGCTATGTCTATTTACTGTATGAAAGATTTGACTTTAGCTGGCTTGAATGAGGCCCAAGCTTGAGGCTTTTTGATTGATTTTATTGACTTATTGAAATGATAACTCTACTGGGGAGAATTTAAACTAAGGAGTTTTTGGTGTTCTGTACGAAGCCCAGAATTGTGGCTGACTCTACTTAGGGAGACTCTATTTGGGGAGATTATCTCCTAAGAGAATGAATCTTTGATTTTTTTGAAAGACTGATTTTGGAGGCTAACCCTTTCCAGGGGTTTTGACTCAGCTGGAGAAATTGTTTAGTAAAAGGCTGGATATTTTTTCATGTTTTTTGGAGGCTGACCCTTTCCAGGGGTTTTGACTCTTTTTGATTAATTGACTTTGGAGGCTAACCCTTTCCAGGGGTTTTGTTCTTTTGGTGAATGGCAGAAAGATTATCTAGTGGAGACTTCTTGTTTAAAACCCAAGATGAAGGCTGACTCATGCTGAGGATAAGCAAATATGGATCCTAGACTCTGCTAAGGAAGATTGATGAAGATATGGGTGACAGAGACTGTCCATGTCTCTCATTCCAAAAGGTGTACTCAATGCAAAATTGAGACAAACTTAGCTTGTTAAAAGTCTGGTTTAAATTGGAAGAAAACTCACCAGGGTAGGCTAAAAGGTAACTAAAGACCTGTTCCTATGTTTATAAGAAACCTGATGGGTCCTTGTATACAAGCTCAAGAGGAAGCTGGAAATGCTTTTAAGAAGCCTGTGGGTCCTTGTACAAAGCCCAAGAGGAGGCTAATCGAGGGTCATCGAGGGTCCTTGTTATAGCACAAGAGAAAGCTATGTAGTTTTGAACTTATTTTGGCTCTAAGCAAATGGGTAAGAGGTTTCACCGGGAATAATTCCTCTTTGGGTGGATGTGTCCTATTATTTTGGATTCTAAGGTTTTTGCCAAGATGTTTCACCGGGAATAATTCATCTTGGGGGTTTGAACTACAGATCTCTAATTAGGAAAGAGCCTGCACCGGGAAGACATTCTCAATCCTAGGCCATATTCCTATAATATATATATAGTTTAATTGTCCTAGGGTTTATACTCAAACGTAGTTCTAAACTAATATATGTACACAGTTTATATTTGACAGTAATTTCAATAAAGACTGTAAATTGAAAGCTTGTAAAGCCTAACCTGGATGGAGTGGAGGCCTTTGAAGAAGTATGTACAGAGCCTCAACAGTATTTTTGTTGTATTGTTGATAACAGTTGAATATATATATGATAAACAGTTAATGGTTTTTGAAAACAGAAGAAGTGAAGATGGACAAAGGTCACATAGGTATCTGAAGAGTTTCACCGGGAATAATGCCCTTCAAATACCAGAAGAATGTTTTAAAAAACAGAAAGAAGATTTTGAAAATACAGTTTTGAAAACAAGCTAAGAAGAGAAGGTGTTTTGGGACTTACACTCTATTAGAGGCCCAGTACTTTATAGTACTGGCGTAAAATCAGTTTTGAAAATGATTTGTGATGATTACTGTTGTGAAAACAGTTTTTATGAGTTTTAGGCTTACCTCGAAGAATGAGAAATTGGATTTCTGAGTTTGAGGTGTTACCTTTATCCTCAAGTGGCATGCTTGAAATAAATTAGGATGTTAACAGATGTTAGGCATCCACCAGCGGAAAAGAAACGTCGGATAAGCTCACAGCTTACAGCATTCTATGACCTTCCAGTAATTGTTTAAGAATTCCTACGGCAAATGGAAGACCAAACAAACAGACAAATCCAGAGAACAATAGAGAAATAATCTCGAAGTCTCGGATAAAGTGAGAAAATTCCAGTAATATGCAACAGTAATCAAATAAAAATTTAAATGATTAACTATACAAAATTATATGAAAATATTAAATTCAAAAGAAATTAATCTAAGAAAGGATATTTTTTTGTAGTTTTTATGAAAGAAGAAAATAATTAGAAAACATAAATAAAAATATGTATCTAATATATTTTTTTGGTATTTTAATAAGGATTAGAAAATAAAACTAAAACCTATATTAAAATAAAATACTAAATCTTTTTTATATAAGAGCAATTTTCTAAAGAAAATTAAAAGAGATAGTTAACTTAATAATTGGGTCAGGGGTATAAAAGCTGAATGGGGGTGAGAGCCCAAAACGAAATAACAAGCTGAGTAAAAACATGGACCGGACCGGGTCGGTTCAGTTGAAACCCGGATCCACCACTTTCTTAAAACACAATTGGGTTTTGAAACCCTAAAAGGAAAACACAAGAGGCAGAGCCTCTTCTTCTCCAATTACACGCTTTTGAAAAGAAAACAATATGGAGGAACTGCAACTACTCTCTCTCTCTCGATTCGCGGTCTCTCTCTTTCGTTCTCTCGACCGTTCCTTGCTCCTTTCTAACCGAAAACAACAAGTAATCAAACCTCTCACTCGGTTTCTCCATCTCTCTCACGAATTCACTTTCTCGAAACAACAACAATGAAGTTTACGGTTCATTTGTTCAGTGAATCAAAATCACGACTCTCTCTTGGTGTGAACAACAAACAACCTCTCTCGGTTGCTCGCGCCTTTCTCTGAGTTTATGAACAACCTCGAAAAACAGAAGGTATGATTCTTAACAAATTCGTTTTCCTCTTCTTGTTCATGATACAACAACAATAGCTTATACTTTCTGTGTTGTTATTTTATTCTATTTTTGGTTACGACATAGCAGTGATAACTAGTGATAACTAATATTTTTTATCTTAACAGAACCTAGAAGCAATAGTTATCATATATTAACAGAGACTAGCAGCAACAATTATCAGTGATAAAGAGTGAAATCGAGTTACCTACGGCGAGGAGGTTTTCGCCGGGTTTTGCTGAGGTATGCGCTTTGATCCTTCTGCTTTTGTTTATCTGCAAACCAGTATTGTAACTGATTGTTTCTGCTGAATTTTGCTTTACGAATTGTTGATGTTGCTGAATTTTCGAACCTTCTGCTTGCTGCCAATTGATTTCTTCTAACAACTTTGCTTAACAACTCTGCTTCTTGTTGTAGGCTTTTGATGAAGGTGATGCCATAACACCTCTTTGGATTGTGGGAGCGCCTTGAAGATGGAACTTCAAGTTGTTGGAAGCTTGAAGATGAAGATCTTCAAGAAAGGTATGAAGAACTGCCTTTTCCTTCTTCCTTACTTTGTAACTAGAATACTCACCTCCAATAGAGAATCTCTTGGATTGAGAATTTCTTCTTGCCAAGAGGTCTATTGAACAATATATGAGCAATAGAGAGAAGAGAGAAAGCAAGAATTTAAGTTGCTTTGGTGTGACAAATACTATGGAGAACCCTTCTATTTATAGGCAAAGAAAAGGATATGTTAGGCATTATGTAACTTGGTAGTCAAGTTTGTGATTCTTGTAAGAAAGGAATATCCATTGTGACATAAGCAAAAAGATTCCACATGACATAAGCCAAAGATTCCTTTATGACATAAGCCATGTGAGAAATTTTTATGTCATTTTATGATATCTCTAAGTTGTAGAATTTTATGACATAAAAATCTCTCTTTGACTTTCTTTGACTTTCTTTGACTTTTGACTTTGATTTGGGCTTTTGGGCCCCCTTGAATTAATTTTGTGAGACTTTTGCTAATTCCACCCTTTTTGTTTCTTTTTCATGTTGCATGAGGATTCTTGAAGGAAGAATAAAGAAACTTGGTCTTGAAGAATGGAAGCTTGAAGATTTGAAGAATTCAAGAAGCTTTGCATTTTCGCTTGTTGTAATTCAAATTCATTCCACCTTAGAATTGTATGAATTTGGACATTGTATTCTTGAGAATCAATGGAACTTTGAATGTTGTAACATCTTGAATTTTGAATGAAGTCCACCTTGTAATTCATTTGGAAATTGGAACTTTTTCATGTAAAGAACTCCATTTGTAAAAATGCTTGAATTTCCTTTTAGAATTCTTTGAATGAAATTGTATGAAACTTGAATATTTCTTGAATGGAATTTGAATTCCTTTGAAATGTTGAAAATTTGGATGATCTCTTTTTGAAAAGGAAATGGTGGAATATCCATGTAGCGAAAATTTGAATTTAAAGTCTTGAAACATATTTTTGCATCATGAATTCGGATAGCACATTGCATTTGGATTTATGGCTTTGATTAATCATTTGAAATGATTTTTCCAAAAAATGGGCTAAAAGGACATTTCTTGCAATTTTGGTGAAATTTCCTTGAATTGTTTTAAACTTGTACCTTCTTTCAAGCAATCCATATGAACGAATTTCTTCATCATGATGAATCCATAGGCTAAAAGTCATCAAATAAATTCCAAACAATCCTCTTGAATCCATAAATTGGAAATGGGACACTTTATTTGAAAAACCTCCATGGACATGAAATTATTTGGCAAAGAATGAGTGAACGAATGAAATCTTGATCACGGCTTCCAAACCGATCAAGAAACATTTTTGAATTTGACGCCTAGGATGTGACATCTCAGGGGGGTCAAAAATTGGGGTATGACAGTGTCAAAACAAATTCGATGAGTTGAACTTAATCGAAGAAAAACGCATGACAGCTTTATGCCACAGACAACTATATCAACAAAGAATGAAGAACGCTTTCGACAAAAATGTTCGACCTCGCACAATCAAAGAAGGCGACCTTGTACTAAAAAAGATTCAATCTTTTCTCACAGATTCTAGGGGCAAATGGACTCCCAATTATGACGGCCCATACGTGGTCAAGAGAGCTTTCTCGGGAGGAGCCTTAATACTTACGACTATGGATGGGGAAGAATTCACCCGTCCTGTGAACGTCGACACAGTCAAGAAATACTTCGCCTAAATAATTAAAAGAACAGCTCGCTAAGTTGAAAACTCGCAAAGAGCGGCTTAGGCAAAAAAAAAGCGTCTCGGTGAATAGAAAACCCGAAAGGGCGATTCAGGAAAAATTTAGAGACATAAAAAAAAATAGGGTTAAATATGTTTTTAGTCCCTATAAATATGCGACTCTACATTTTTAGTCCCTATAAAATTTTTCTTCAATGAATGGTCCTTCTAAAATTTTTATGCATGCAATTTCAGTCCCTTCTATTTTCTAAAATTTTTAAAACTGTTTAATTACCCTTTAATTTTTAAATTTTTGAATAATTTTTTTATGTAAGTTTAAAATACTGTAAAATATTTATTTACCAAGTTTTAGAATTTTTTAAAACGAGAAGAATTAAATATGAATTTTTCAAATTTCAAAAAATAATAATAAAAGCAATGAAAATCTCAACTTAGAAATTAAATTTTGAGTTTCTTTTTTTTCCAAAATTTTTTTAAAATATTATGAACATGTCTGCAAAATAATCATTCTAAAATACACAGTAGTTTGACAATAGGGACTGAACGTAGGTGCATAATAATTTTATAAGGACCATTCATTAAAGGGAAAATTTATAGGGACTAAAAATACAGGGTCGCATATTTATAGGGACTAAAAACATATTTAACCCAAAAAAAAATATATAATCAATCCCGGTAGACTTAAAACCCGAAAGGGGTAGTCTACGCAAAAGTTAGGGATATATGGCAAGTAACTGTGTTAAGGACAAACTTGATCATTCAGAAAATCCATAGCGAAGTATTCATCATCAGTAGATCATCTTCTACGAAGCACGAATACAACGCAACTCAGAGTGGAAGGGAAAGATAACGGTCGTCACTATTCAGCGCAGTCCTTTTCCCAAAAATTACCAATTTCCAACTTTGTAAATACTCCATGGGATCATGCCTTCGGCTGATTACCATTCCATAAATAATAATTCGAGCCTTGTGCCTTTTCTTTGCAATCGAGTCTTATATAGTTTCTTAAAATGCATTTTTAGGTCTGATAGTCATTTTTCTTGAAACAAACATTTTCATAAATTGATGAATATCATTTTTTAGGTCTGATAGTCATTTTTTAGGTCTGATAGTCATTTTTCTTGAAACAAACGTTTTCATAAATCGATGAATATCATTTTTTAGGTCTGATAGTCATTTTTTAAGTCTGATAGTCATTTTTCTTGAAACAAACGTTTTCAAAAATAAAATGAATTTACTTGCAAAATAAAGGTGAAATTTCTTTCTAAGGTTTACAAACAATAGGAAGAATGCAAACAGTTGCTCTGAGAACGGTTGAGACTCCGGGAACGAATTTCCCCATGAGATCGCTTTGAGAACATCTCCTGATAACGGATCTTCACTTCAAATTATTTCACTCACTTCAAATAGCGGACAACCGGTAACCAGGTATCCCCAACGGAGTGCAAACTACATATTTCGAGAAGAAGACATCTTTTGATCAACAAAATTCAAGTCGTACCACAGGATTTCACATCCGCGACAATTCTATTCACATTTGCTTCACATTTTATAATCATTATAACACTCATGCATGCTTCACGCATCATATCATATGTCTGCATAGTCAATATTGTCTAGTTAGGCTTTGATCATGCTATTGCCCAAGTCACGTGGACCTCAACTTGAGTTTCCCCTACGAGTCATGGAAAGGCAGTCTTCTTCTTAAAGACAGTTCATACACTGGAATTTCCCCAAACCGGTTAACAAATAGCAGTCTTCCTCAGGAAGATAGTTTGTTTACTTTTGGTAATCCCCAGCAAGCCGACAAATGGAGATCTTTTTCAAAAAGATAGTTTGTTCACTTTTGGGATTTTCCAACTATGATTCTCCAGCAGATCGACACTCGGCAATCTTCTACAAGGATACAGTTTATCCATTTTGGAATTTCCCTACGGAGTCGGCAACTGGCAATCTTCCTCCAGAAGATAGTTTGTTCACCTCGAAGAATTCCTAAGCTAAAGTCAACAAATGGCAGTTTTCCTCAGGAAGACAGGTTGTCTGTTGTTTAATCCCCAAAGAGTTGACAAATGGCAATTTTCCTCCTGGAAAACAGTTTATCAACTCCATAGCGAAGACAACGAATGGCAGTCTTCTTCAAGAAGACGGTTCGTTTCGCTTAAGGATTCCTCAACAAAGTTGGCAAATGGAAGTCTCTTTCAAAGAAGACAGTTTGTTCACTTTTTCTCCGAGCGAAGATAACGAATGACAGTCTTCTTCAAGAAGACAATTCGTTTCGCTTAAGGATTCCTCAGCAAAGTTGGCAAATGGCAGTCTCTTTCAAAGAAGACAGTTTGTTCACTTTTTCTCCAAGCGAATATAACGAATGGAAGGCTTCTTCAAGAAGACAGTTCGTTTCGCTTAAGGATTCCTCGGAAAAGTTGGCAAATGGCAGTCTCTTTCAAAGAAGACAGTTTGTTCACTTTTTCTCCAAGCGAAGATAACGAATGGAAGGCTTCTTCAAGAAGACAATTCGTTTCGCTTAAGGATTCCTCGGAAAAGTTGGCAAATGGCAGTCTCTTTCAAAGAAGAAAGTTTGTTCACTTTTTCTCCGAGCGAAGATAACGAATGGCAGTCTTCTTCAAGAAGAAAGTTCGTTTCGCTTAAGGATTCCTCAACAAAGTTGGCACTCTTTCCCAAGAAAGACAGTTTGTCTGTTGCTTATTACCCAAAGAATAGATGAATGGTAGTTCCTTTACAAGGAACCGTTTGTCTATTTACAGGATGTTCATCCCCATCAGAGTTGACAAATGACAGTCTTCCTCCTGGAAAACAGTTTATCAACTCCCCAGCATAAGTCGATGAATGGCAGTTTTTGTCCCGAAGACAGTTCATCCGCTTTCAAGCAAAGTCATTAGCTCATCAAAAGGACGCATGATCATATGGCATTCTTTCGAAGACATCACATTGAAGGAAAGTATGATAAAGTTTCTTATCAACCATCAAATGGCATCTCTCCAACGGACACTGGTGAGAAGTTTGATGAGGAAACAAACCCTTGGAAATTTTCTCTTTATCTGAGATATTGTCCAAAATCACAACTGAGACCAGTTTCGCGACTTAGACATCCAAAACGAGGGGAAGTTGTTTACCTTTTTCTAAGTACTAACACTTAGTTAAAGAAGATGGATCGCGTATCATACATTGTCGTCCATTCACCAGAATTCACATAACACATTTCTACAGGATTTTGTCTCCCTATCCCCCGCTGAGTGCGATAACGGGATCAAGAAATGTACGAGCATTTCATCATCGCCGCGACATCTTAGGAACGCCCAAAATTTGGGCATTCTTTGATATTTAAGTCTCTTTCACTCAGAAGAGATCAAGATGTTAATCTTTCTCCCTCCAGATAAAAGAAACTTAAATAGGGGCATCTGTCATAC
The DNA here is from genome assembly GCF_029867415.1 of Vicia villosa. Classification (NCBI taxonomy): domain Eukaryota; kingdom Viridiplantae; phylum Streptophyta; class Magnoliopsida; order Fabales; family Fabaceae; genus Vicia; species Vicia villosa. Next base: position 21,798,921 of record NC_081183.1, on the reverse strand, counting down.
CCTAATTTTGACCCCCCTGAGATATCACACCTCCAGCCATTTCATCAAATTCAAGACAGGTACTCAGAGCAATCACTTGTTCGTCTAGTATTCAATTGAGGATGCTCAAGGACAAAAGAGTTCAGGAAAAGAATCAATCAATATGAGAATAACCTCTAATACAATCACAAGACTCAAATAATTCATTCATTCATCAATGATTGATTAGACACTGTTGCACCCCAAAATTTGCCCACTTATTTATTCCCTAATTGACTTTCATATCATATTCATGTGCATACTTCATCTAAGACATTCATCCATTACATTCATCCATATCACAGTTATTGTTCAAGAAGAGTGACAAAAAGAGCCCCTATTGAGAAAGTTTCTTGGTTCAGAAGAAAGGATCTGAAGCCTGATTATAGAGGATCATTTCCATCAGCATACTCCTAAAATCAGGGCTTCGGTCTCTCCAAGTCGACGCTTTGGTTAAAAGATACAAATCTCAGTTCATCAGGGGTTTTCAAATTAGAGCTTTGACCAAAAAGTCAACCCTGTTGACTTTTCAGTCAAGATTTAATCAGGAAAATGTTTGTGGATGCAAAATATGGTTGTCCTGTTCATTGAAGCTTCTCTGGATGAAAATTGATTGAGAATTAGATCAGAAATGGATTAATCGGGAAATTTATCTGGAATCGGGAAAATCAAGAAAAGTCGACTATTTGGTCAAAGTCAACTGGTAAATAGTGACTCATGGTGAAAAATCGGTCAAAGAAAAGTCAACAAAACAAAACAAAATCAAGAAAGCATTAAAGTTGCCATTTTGGGAAAGTTAGTTAAATTGAGAAATTTCCAAAAAAGAGAAAGTCTCACACTTATAGAAAATTGTGGAAAGATTGAAGGTAGTCATGACGTCATCTTTGAGACTAGTTTTCATATGGATCAAGATATTTTCTTGGGATGAGTTCAAAACCAAAGTTGCTCACCTCATGGTATACTACATTTTTGCAGTTGTAATTATCTTCAAAAAGTGTTTGGATAAAGAGATACGGGAAGGGGAAGTTTGTGGTTCAATGCTGATGAATTTCCAAGACTTAGAGGAAAACCCGAAAAACTTGAATCTCAACGAATGCATGATTGTGATGGAGAATTGCATGGCGATTCAAACTTCAATTTAAGGGATCACTAATATGAAACACGCTCTTTAATGCCTCATCTTTGCTATGATCCCGAGAACTAAACATTTAGGGCATTGGTTGACAAGCTACCTTAGAGTGAGCCACTTAAATTTGTTGCAGTGCCAATTCGGGTCCAAGTTAGCTGCAGCATGAGTTTAGTCACGGGTTGATAACTTCAAAGCTATTTCTCTCATACTTACAGTGAGCATTTTGGAACACTCCCAACCTCAATCTTGTTCTCCTCTGTATTCATTTCATCATGACTCAAATCTCAAATGAGATAGCAATGTGAAGAGTGGGTTGTAGGCATATGGAGTTGATGCCATTAACCGGAAATTTGTCGCAGTAGAGTGACATGTCAAAACGAGATGCAAGGCTGCATCTTTGAATGAGCTACAACGATAGGGTGCATCATGGTATCACTCCTAATACCCATACAAAGTTCTGCATGCATGAAAGGCAAAGGAAAAAGTTACTACAAAAAGCATGCAAGATGGAATCTTTAATTTTTGTGGAAATAAAAGTGATGGCAGCAAAAAAATCAGTACACACTCCATACAACAATACACTGCATGAAAGAGAAAAAAAAAAGCTTACTCCAAATTGAACACTTGTTCATTAAGTTTTAAAGGAAAAAAATACAATGCAACACACACCACCATAAGCTCCATACACCCTCTCCATATATAAACCATTCACACCTCACATTTCAGGGTCTCGACACAATTTTCTTTTCACGGTTTCACAACACACACGACTTCATTTTTAACTCTCACTCTCACCACACTCTCACTCTCACCACACTCCAACTCCCTCTCTAACAGATTCCATAACCGTTTCCATAACCATCAATCTTCCCTCTTCATCATCTTCTTCAACCATAATATAACCGCAACAAAACTTCAACCTTCAACACTCATCAACCACAAAGCTTCAAGATCTTCCATTGCTACTCCTCAAGCTTCAACAACACTCATCCTCTTCACGCTACCATCACCATCACCTTCCTCACGACACAATCATTATCATCATCGCTTCCAAGATACAAGATCTTCGTCGAATCTGAGTTCGTTTTCTCGCAAGAATACGCATAGCAAGGCCTTCGCATTCATCATCATCAAGGAACAAAGGAAGCGATCATCTCCACAAATCTTGATCAATACTCTTCAAGTAAGTGATTCTTTCCATGGCTTTAGAAGCATATAGGCCTGGAACCCGTCATCAGGGATTGGGTTAGGATTTAGACCACCATGTTTGCATTGAAGGTGTTGCATATGATGCATGATTCGTTGCCTTTGAATTTGAATTCGATTGCGCGTGGAACTGGTTGTTTGGATTGATGAATCGTCTCTTTGAACTCTGTGAATGGATTGAAATTGATTGATGTGCTTAGTGTGTTCTTTGGTGAGTTTGTTACGAAGCTAGGGTTTTGAAAACGCGTTCGGTTAGGATGTTAGAGTTAGAATTAACAAAAACTAATGATCGATTCGTGTTCTACGCGAAATTTTGAGTGGAAAGGTGTCTCCTTTATAAATTTCTGGGCGTTTTTTAGTATCTCCGCCGCGGGAGCCGCCGGAGAAGACGACCGGAGGTCTCTCCGGCGCCGGCGCTGGTTTGTTAGCATGTTCCCTTCCGTCAGCTTACATGGCGTCCCGGTATTGGCCTGTTTCCATGTGTTTTGTTGTTTTTGTTTTATTCCAATCATTAGAATGGTGAGGTGGCGCGTCTTAATTGGCTCTTGAATCAAGTTTTGTTTTATATGACTTAAAGTTTACTTGACCAATTGATTTCATGTTGATATACCCTGCATGTCACGTTTTGGTTTTTCTTGGTACTACTATATAATAAATTGATAACACATGCTGAATAATAAAAAACAAATAAATAAAACAGGTGATAAAACTGGGCCATTGCGTTTGGACCCTGGGCTTAGGCTACTTCATTTTCTCACCTCCCTGAGAATTAGGCCCAACGCGCCATAGCTTAGAACCAGTGCATGTTCTTTTTGCTTTCTCACCCCCCTTGTTAGACAGATTTTTAGTTTTATTTTCAATCTTATTTTCTTTCTAATTTTTTATGCATAAATCTTTTTTAACTGAAATAAAAAATGAACAAAAATATGTTTTAGGTAGTTTTTTGTGTGTAAATAATTGTAGTATTTTTTTTAGATTTTTAGAAATTAGTTTGATATTTTTAATAAATCATTTACTTTGGTATGTTCATGTTTCTTTCGGTTTTGATAGATTTTGCAAATCAATTTCGTTTAGTACCTTAGGATCAGAATTTAACCACCAATTTTTGTATGGCCACTGTAGACTAATCCATGATATTGTGTGTAAAAAATGAATTCCTAATTCTTTGTTTTGATTGGTATTTGATTAGTTTCGTTTAACTCGATTAACATGCGTTTCTAAAAGATAATTGTGACGTTTGTGCCCGCAAATTGAAATGCGTTCATGCAATAATGTTGGTTCCTTTTTGTACATATAATTAGGGATGTTTAGAGGTCCTAGGACCTGGAGTTGAATTTTTTAAGTCATGTTTTCTTATTTTACTTGATTTTTCTTTCTCGCATGTAAATTACTTGCTTTTGGCTAACGATTGTATCATAACTTGTCCAAATAACCTATAATTTTGTATGAAACTTTGTGACTTGATTTCCTAATTGCTTAGACACCTATTAGAGGTCATTAGCTACTGACTTCCATCATTTGATTGTATTCTTCTAATTTCATTCACCATTTGAACTTACTAACTAGTTTTGACCTAGTTTCGTCTAGTTTTTGTTAGAACTTTGGGTTGTTTCAAGTTAATTGACTAACATAAATTGGTACAAAGCCTTAGACCTAAATGAAATAATAGCTACTGACTTTAAGTTTTGTTCATGTTTTCATTTGCTTTTCATTTCGATTAATTGATGTTTGTTCGCTAATTGTTAAGTAACGATTCATGCGATACTTTGGTAACTTCTTGTGAATATTTCCGTGTGATGCCATGATGCATTTGTGTTCGATTTAGGACACTAATTTCCTTGGTTTGCTACTGCCCTAGGGCTCTCTTCTCATCTTGTTGGAGTTGTAACTCCATTCTTTTGCCATGTTCCCTTAGACTCTTCCTTCTTTGTCAAGAGGAATTGAGATAGGTTAGGATAGTTATCCTTGACCTTAGGGCCACTCTTATTTGTTAGCATTAGGTTAGAAATGTATGTTCCCCTTTTGCATAACAAACAAAAACAATAAAACACAATAAAACATTAATAAAGGTTGAATAGTTAATAAAAGGAATGGAAGCTCTTGTCCCTCTTGTTTAAGGGGATCACTTGAGTGGAGATTCCTAAACCTAAAAAACACAAACCAAGAGTTGATTGAGTCTTCCTTGGTTAAGGTTCACTCGAAACGCTCGACATACTTTTGTTTTGCTTTTAAGAGCATGTTACTTCCACTCCAATCCCAGCGTGAGTCTCCAAAGGTCGAGCGGCAGAGTGTGCTGTAACTGTTCACTAAAAAATACCAACAAACACTAAAAAACATAGAAAATCTTGAGCAGAACTACGGCGCTCTGATTCTTCTTAAGAGGATACGTAGGCATAGAGGCAACTCTAGCGAGCACAATAATTATTAAAAAACTTTAGGTTTAATCATGCATTGCATTAGTAATAGATACACCCTTTAGATAGAAACAAACATAGGTGGATACCATCGAGTACGATGGGCGTGAGGGGTGCTAGCACCTTCCCCTTGCGTAACCGACTCACGTGCCCTGTTCTCTGGTCGAAAGACCTTGTTCTTGTTCCGAGTTAGGTTTCTGATATTCCTTTCCCGCGATGGGATGAATATATTAGTGGCGACTCTGATCCATTTTTCGCGGTAGCGACAGACACCAGTCATCAGGGCTCAGGTTTGCTCAGTTCACCAGACTAGGGTTTTGAGCCCATCAAGGATTAAAATCAGGGACCACATTTGGGAAACCCTAAAAAGCTCCAAGACATCACTCAAAGTTTTTAATCATCCTCAAATGATCCCTATGACAATATCCAATGAAAATTGTTCTTCAATTCAAGATCTACAGTTATCAATTTCATCTGATATACAATTAGGGTTTAAGACTTAATTCACTTGGACAGTTGACTTTTAATCAGGACATGGATCCACAACCCAAAATATGAGGAGGAGAGCTTGATTCATCATAAAAGTTCAAGATTTCACTTCATTTGGAAAAAGTCAACTGTACAAGATCAACTTTGACTTTTAGGATTTTGGGTCAAACCATGACTTTTAAGGATCAATATCATCAATATGTGATTATTGAAGTCTTTTGACCAAAGAAAATCAAGAAAATTCATCAAACATCAAAAAGTCAACAAAAAGTCAACCTAGTAGATTTTGACCTAGTTCATGGATCTCAAAATTTCACCTACACAACTCAAAAAAACTTCCAACATGAAAGTTGTAGATCTCACAAAATAAAACAACTTCTCACATTGGAAATTTTTTCAAGAGATCAATTATTTAAGATATTTAAGCTTTGGAAGTTATAGGTCATAAAAACATAGAAAAAATTCTAAGTGTTTTTAATCTAGTTTTCTTCAAACTTTGGGCCCATTTTACACAATTTTCCCAAATGATTTTGAAGAAACTCCAAACTAATGAATTCGAGTACATGTTAAGGGATTTCCAAATTGTTCTCAACCTTCTCCAAATTCATTTTGATCTAGGATTTATGATTTTTCAAAGTTGGGCTCATGAAGTAAAATTATAGGTCATGTTCAATTTTGAAACTTTGCAAATTTGTAATGATTATGTAATGATTACATTTGGGAAATTTATGGCCAAGTGGTGAATCATCAAAGGCATCTCTTCCAAACCAATTAGAACTCTCCTCTGCATCAGAATTGTCCCTAAAGATCACAATAGATCAATGGATGGGGAGCTAGCTCGAAAATGCAATGATTACATTTGCAAGATTCCTCGAATTTCTTTATAGCCAAGAAACCAAAACTACCTCACTAAGCAAGCTCACTCTCTTCAATCTGTACAGAGATCTTTGCCTATAAATACAAGTGCCCTCCTTAGTATTTGACACACCAAAGCAACTCCAATTCTTGCTTTCTCATTCTCTCTCTCATGCTTATGGTTTTCAAAAGTTCTTTGGCAAGAAGAATCAAATTCTTCAAACCACAACTCTTCTTTTGAAAGTAAGCCTTCTAACATCTCAAGGAGGTTTATTAGAAGTGATCCAAGTACCTGGAACACTTCTGTAAGTGCAAGAACACCATCTTCACTTTCAATTTGGAGCAAAGTCAGTTGGATGTTTGTAGTGAAGGATAGAAAAACACTTAGAAAGGGGGGTTTGAATAAGTGTAGTCTAAAAACTTGAACGATAAAAACAAATTGCACAGTTATTTTTATCCTGGTTCGTTGTTAACTAAACTACTCCAGTCCACCCCCTTGGAGTGATTTACCTCACCTGAGGATTTAATCCACTAATCACAATAGATTACAATGGTTTTCCACTTAGTCCGCGACTAAGTCTTCTAGAGTATCCTGATCATAACCTGATCACTCTAGGAACAATTGCTTAGACACAAGCTAAGACTTTCTAGAGTATCCTGACCACCACGTGATCACTCTAGTTAAAACCGCTTAGACACAAGCTAAGACTTCCTAGAGTATCCTGATCACACTTGATCACTCTAGTTACTTACAAATTAATGTAATCAAATTCTAAGAGTATTACAATGCTTCTGAAAAGCTATAATCACAACAGTGATATTTCCCTTAAAGTTTAAGCTTAATCTCACTAATATATTACAACATCAATGTAGTGAGCTTTGATGAAGATGAAGTTTGTGAGCTTTGATTTGAACAGCGTTTCAGCAAGTTAGTATTCACAGAAATCGTCAACCTTGCTTCTCATCAGAACTTCATATTTATAGGCACTTCAGAAGATGACCGTTGGGAGCATTTAATGCGTTGCGTATTCCGTACAGCATTGCATTTAATATTTCACTCTTTTGTCAACTACCTCGAGCCTTGTTTACGCTGTGTCTACTGACGGTACCTTTAATAGCTTCTAACGTTCCTTTTGTTAGTCAGCGTAGCCTGCCATCCTGTACTTGCTTCTGATCTGGTGTTTGTGTATACAACGTTTGAATATCATCAGAGTCAAACAGCTTGGTGCAGAGCATCTTCTTGTCTTCTAACTTTGAAGTGCTTTTGAGCGTGATACCATGAGAGCTTCAGTGCTTCTGCTTCTGAACTCAAGTTCTTCTGATGCTTCCATAGACCCATGTTCTGATTCTGCTTTTACCATCTTCTGATGTGTTGCCAGACCATGTTCTGATGTTGCATGTTGAACCTTCTGAGTCAAAGCTTCTGAGCGCTGATTTGTGCATACTCTTTATATATTTCGTGAAAGGGAAATTGCAGTGTATTAGAGTACCACATTATCTTACACAAAATTCATATCCTTGTTATCATCAAAACTAAGAATATTGATCAGAACAAATCTTGTTCTAACAATCTCCCCCTTTTTGATGATGACAAAACCATATATAAATGATATGAATTTGCGATCAGAAAGGGCAGATGGCAAAAGACAATTACACAGCTAAAGCATAAGCATGTGAATATGTCTCCCCCTGAGATAGATAATCTCCCCCTGAAATAAATACTAGAAGAATTTTAATAATAAAAGACTTCCCTGAGTATTTCAGTAGAGACGTTCACATATGCTTGATCTTCAAAACATTCATGACTTCTGATCTTCTGATTCCTGTTTTCATCGGACAGCTTCAGAACTAGAATTTCTTTGATCTTTAGAACATTCACAGCTTCTGATTCCTGCTTCCATTAGGACAGCTTCAGAACTTGAATTTCTTTGATCTTTAGAACATTCACAGCTTCTGATTCCTGCTTCCATTAGGACAGCTTCAGAGCTTGAATTTCTTCTTACATCACTACATGCTAGATTGTATCAGAACATTGTTGAATGTACCAGAGCATCATCAGAGCATCTCTACATCCTGAAATGTTACAGAACAAAACTAAACGACAAAAGTCAGCATGAATGAGTAAGAACATAGAATATGTTTCAGAACACATAATGTGTATCAGAGCCACATAATATGTTTCAGAACAAATAGACATAATGTTTTAGAGCATATTCTATCATCCGAATATCTGAACATTCTTCCTTCTTGCTCCTTGCTTCTGATTCTGAAGCTTCATAGCACTCAACTTGCTTCAAGAATCCAAGAGATCTCGTTGCTTCTTATGTTGAGCTTTTAAAGAGGATCTTCAATTCCTGCAACAACAAAAGTTAAAGCATAGAACTTTGCAAGTTCTATTAGTAATGTGGGGCCTTTTTACCTAGCAACTGATAAAATTAAATCAGATCATTTATCACATATTTCTCCCCCTTTTTGTCATGTCATCAAAAAAACATAAAAGATTCAGATGAAAAACAAAAAGAAACATATGGAAGAAAAAGATAATTTTCATTTAGGCTCAAAAAGACAGAAGTACAGAAGTACATTAGGTTAAGCAAGAGAAGATGCACAAAAACAGATGCAGCAAAGCAAAAACGAAAAACAAAACAACTAAGACTCAATCTAAGATGACCCTAGCTTCGACAAGATCTTGGCCAGCATAGCTTGAACCCCATTGTTGTGCTCATTCTGCCTCTCCATGAAAGCTCTAAACTCAGCATTGACTGAGCTTTGCTCATCCTGGTTCTTCTGAATAACTTCCAGAGTCCTTGCAAGACGGGAAGGTTCATCAGAAGAAGCTTCACAGTTTCTATCCACAGGGATGGCATTGTGATCTGTAGCTTCCATTGATAGATCATTTGCAGGATTTTCCTCAACAGGAACTGTTTTAGCAACATGATCTTCTGCATCTGCTTCTTGCATAGAAGCATCTCCATATTCTGCAGCCGGAATCTCAGAATCTCCATTCTCAAGTGCCTGAAGAATGGCAGCTGGATTCCTAGGGGCAGAAGGACCTTCAACTTTTGGTGGGTCAACAACTTCTAGAATGACCAAGCTTGGGTCTTTCTTAGAAGGTTTTTCCCTCAGAAAGTCAAAGAGAGTCTTGAAATCTCCGATCAGAACAGGATATTGAGGTCTCCAAAGCACAATTTCCCTGCAAGGGTTAGCTTCCAATGCAGCAGCAAGTCTTGCTTCTTCCATCTCATCCACAAAGGGCTTCTCCTCAGAAGCAACACAATTTCTGAGAGGATGGTAGTATACACCATTATCACCCTCCAGAAGGTAACCAGGGAAACCAGGGGCAGTAACCACTAGTCTCTTCTGTACTCATATTGCTTCTACTTGAAAATCCTTGCGAAAGCTTCTCCAGAGATTTCTTGTAGAAACATCATCCAAACCATTTAGGAAGGCATCCTTCAGAAGGTCTAGACTGCTAATCACCTCATTTCTGAACAGTTCCAGGTAGGCATAGGGTTCAGGTTCAGGTGGATTGAAGGTGAATTTGTAGTCAGGGTATAGAAGGCAGTAGGGTTTGGATTTTCTGGTAGGTAAGGGATGGGATATAGAAGGTGGAGGTGTAGTGAATGAGGAAGAAGAGACATCTGAGAGAATGATTGATGTGGATGGAGTATTAGAAAATATAGGTTGTGAAGAGGATGGAGTATTTATGAAGGGGATTGGTGAGAAAGATTTATCAGAAGGAGTTGGGGGAAGAATACTTAGAGGTGTGGGGTTTAGAATGGGAGTGGAAAGGGATGATGGAGAAGGATTTGGTATAGTGAAGTTGACTTTTGGTTCAGAAGGAGGTGAATGGGGAGAAGGTTTAGGAACAGAAGGAGGTGGAGTAAAAACCTGCCTGGTGACGTATTCAGAAGAAGCATATGAAGATCTGGTATTGTGAAAAGAATCTCTGATCCTTTTCTGCCTGTATTCAGAAGAGTCCACCTTGTCAGGATCATAGGTGACCCTCAACTTCTTGGCTTTCTTAGCCTCATCTTCTCGGGCCTTTCTTTTTAGCCTTGCCTGTTGTTCCTTCTGATCCTTCTTCAGAAGATCAGCTTTGGACAAAAGTACTCTGCCACGGATCCAAACAAGATCAATATCTGATTGCTTCCTAACACAATCTTCCAGGTGAAGCTTGACAACCTGATGAAGTTCTTTATGAAACAAAGAGACAAAACCTTCAACATCAACTCTTCTTGACAGAATGTCAGGAAAGCTTGTGCACACAGAAGATACATTATGGATGAGCTCTAGTCTGAACAAATCCACACCATTGAAGATGGGACCCTGAACTACTCCAAGATAATGGGACGCATCAAGTGTTCTGATGGAGTCCAGCACTTTGTTTTCAGTCAGAATGTCTGAAATCAGTCTTCCGAAAGGAATAGTCTTTCTAGGAATATGAGGGTACTTCGCCCTTTCATCTTCTCTTGATTCAAATATAGAAGTGTTCAGATTCTCAAATAGAATGTGAGAGATGTTGAGTTCTATCTTTCTGCCAATATAGAAGAGAGTGTACTTGTGATCCGGACTGATGTAGGCGGAAGGTGAGAACATTTTCTTTCTGTGGTGAAGAGAACCCAGAATAATCTTAGCCCATACTTGATAAAACAGCCTCAAAGTGCCTATTCTATGAGAATCAGCTCCGAAGGCAAGAGAGATTTGATTTTCAACTTGATACCAGTTAACAGTTCCAGGATGAAGACCAGACCAACCTTCTTCATCATTCAGATTGTACAGCTTCCTGATGTGCTTTTCAGTGATAACCACTTCATGCCCTAGCACAATGGAAATTATAGCAGTTGGGGTAACCGTTGCATGTACCCAGAAGTCCTTCACAAGTTCAGGATAAATTGGTCCAACCAATCTATCAAGATATTTCGACCATCCTTGCTCCAAAATTCTGACGTCACACTGAAAACCATTTTCTCTAAGATTGTCGAAGTCCACAGCAGATTCACAAAGAACTTCCAGTTCGTCTGTGGGAATCATGCATGTTTTCAAAGGAGCATACCCATATTTGCGTAGAAGAATCTGTGTAGAAGTGAGTCTTTCTGCTGGGTTTGATGAACTTGAAGATGAGTTCATGATGATTATGCTTTGAGATCAAATCAGAAACTAGGGTTTGAAAACAAATGCAACGAAAGAGATACACAAAAGAGAGAAAGAGAGAAAAGAAATAAATGAAGATGAAGCGGGTTATTTAAACGATTTGAAAAAAGATATTAAAATAAAGAGAAAAGAAACAAAACTGTTTGGAAAGAAATTGATTACAAGAAAAAAGACATCATTATGCATTTAATGAGAAATGACATTAGGAGAGAGAACATGGTAAATGAAATGATTTAACACAGTTACCTAGGTCGGCGTATTTTCAACTACACGCTTGTACTGACCGTACAGACACGCATTCATTTTCAGAAACTCATAGATGACAGCTGTGTTGTTTTGAAAGAAAACTATACATCTTCTGATTCTGATCACTGCTTCTGATTGTCATTATTTAGAAATGATCTAGTTCTGATAGGATCATCTTTCTTCCCAAGGATTACATCTTCTAAATGAGCTAATGCAAGTCTAGATGATCTTCTGACTATTGGCTCTTCAGAAATCTTGAGGTTCTCTAAAGATGCAGCAACTTGATCTTCTGATCCATTGCTTCTGAGACTTCCAGCTTCTGCAGCTTTGCTTCTTGGTTCTACAGCTTCTGATATGACAATATCTATAACTGCAAAATTCTCAAACTGCTTTGGGTTTTCAAGACCAAGCTTATCGTCAAACCTGATATTGATTGATTCTTCTACAATCAATGTTTCAGTATTGTATACTCTGTAGCCTTTAGAGCGTTCAGAATATCCAAGGAAACACTTTTGTACTTTAGAATCAAACTTACCAAGATGATCTTTAGTATTCAGAATAAAACACGCACATCCAAAAGGATGAAAATATGAAATGTTGGGCTTTCTGTTCTTCAACAATTCATAAGGAGTCTTATTTAGAATAGGTCTTATAGAGATTCTATTCTGAATATAACACGCAGTGTTTATTGCTTCTGCCCAGAAGTGCTTAGACATATTGGTCTCATTGATCATGGTTCTGGCCATTTCTTGTAGAGTCCTATTCTTTCGCTCTACAACTCCATTTTGTTGTGGAGTTCTAGGGCAAGAAAAATCATGGGCAATACCATTTTCTTTGAAGAACTCCTCAAAGAATCTGTTCTCAAATTCGCCACCATGATCACTTCTAACCTTTATGATCTTGCACTCCTTCTCAGATTGGATCTGAGTGCAGAATTCAAAGAACACTGAATGAGACTCATCCTTGTGTTTTAAGAACTTTACCCATGTCCAGCGGCTATAATCATCTACGATGACTAATCCATATTTCTTCCCTCTGACAGATGCTGTTTTAATTGGGCCAAACAGATCAATGTGCAAGAGTTCTAACGGCCTTGAGGAAGAAACAACATTCTTAGACTTGAATGCATGTTTGGAGAACTTTCCCTTCTGACATGCTTCACAAAGAGCATCTGATTTGTATTTCAGATTAGGGAGTCCTCTGACCAGATTTAGTTTGTTAATCTGAGAAATCTTTCTCAAACTAGCATGTCCTAATCTTCTGTGCCAGACCCATTGCTCTTCAGAAACAGACATAAGGCAAGTCACCTTCTGCTTCTCAAGATCTAAAAGATCAATCTTATAAATGTTGTTCTTTCTCTTGCTTGTAAATAGGATTGAGCCATCCTTCTGAATTACAGCCTTGCAAGACTTTTGATTGAAGATTATATCATAACCATTGTCACTTAATTGACTTATGGACAATAAGTTATGCGTTAATCCTTCTACAAGAAGTACATTAGTTATGGAAGGAGAGTTACCAAGACTTATGGTTCTAGAGCCAATGATTTTGCCCTTCTGATCTCCTCCAAACTTGACTTCTCCACCTGGTTTAAGCACCAGGTCTTGGAATGTAGACCTTCTTCCCGTCATGTGTCGCGAGCACCCAGAGTCCAGGTACCATGACATTTTGCTCTTGGTCCTCTTTGCAGCCAAGGATATCTGCAACATAAATTATCTTCTCCTTAGGTACCCACAATTTCTTGGGTCCTTTCTTGTTAGTTCTCCTCAAGTTCTGATTGAACTTGGGTTTAGCATAATATTTAACAGGAGGAACAACATGATATTCTTTAGGTTTGTCATCATGATATTTCTTAGGGTGTGTCACATGCTTCTTGGTGTGAACAGTGTTAAAGCTCTGTGCATGTGAAGTGAGCCTAATATCATGTGCATGGCCATATTTGAACTGATCATACAATGGCTTGTATGTGATCTTCAGATCATCAATAGGTTCAAATTTATGTGAGGTATCACCCTCATAGCCAAAGCCAAACCTTCTGTTTCCAGAAACACCATATATCATTGGATAGATTTAAAACTTTTTCCTTCAGTTCATAATTTTCCACTTCCAGCTTCTTAGTTTCAAATTCAAACTGCTTCTTCAGCTTTTTGTATTTGATACTAAGATGAGCCTTGAGTTCCAGAAGTTCTTTTAGACTGGAAACTAACTCTTCTCTAGATAGTTCAGAAAATACCTCCTCAGAATCTGATTCTGATGTAGATATTGATCCATCATCTTCTGTAGCCATCAGCGCGAAGTTCGCTTGCTCTCCTTCAGAGTCTGATTCTGATTCTGATTCAGAATCATCCCATGTTGCCATAAGACCTTTCTTCTTATGAAACTTCTTCTTGGGATTCTCCTACTGAAGTTTTGGACACTCGTTCTTGTAGTGTCTAGGCTCATTGCACTCATAGCAGACAGCCTTCTTCTTGTCAGATCTTCTGTCACCAGAAGATTCTCCTCGTTCAAATCTCTTTGAACTTCTGAAGCCTCTGAACTTCCTTTGCTTGCTCTTCCAGAGTTGGTTTACCCTTCTGGAGATCATGGACAGTTCATCTTCTTCTTCTGATTCTGATTCTTCAGAATCTTCTTCTTTAGCCTGAAAAGCGTTAGTGCATTTTTTAACATTAGATTTTAATGCAATAGACTTACCTTTCTTCTGAGGCTCGTATGCATCCAGCTCTATTTCATGGCTTCTCAAGGCATTGATAAGCTCTTCCAAAGAAACTTCATTCAGATTCTTGGCAATCTTGAATGCAGTCACCATTGGACCCCATCTTCTGGGTAAGCTTCTTATGATTTTCTCTACATGATCAGCCTTGGTGTAGCCTTTATCCAGAACTCTCAATCCAGCAGTTACAGTTTGAAATCTTGAGAACATCTTCTCAGTATCTTCATCATCCTCCATCTTGAAGGCTTCATATCTTTGGATTAGAGCAAGAGCTTTAGTCTCCTTGACTTGAGCATTTCCCTCATGGGTCATTTTCAATGACTCATATATATCATAGGTCGTTTCCCTGTTAGATATCTTCTCATACTCAGCATGAGAGATAGCATTCAGAAAAACAATTCTACATTTATGGTGATTCTTGAAAAGCTTCTTCTGATCATCATCTATTTCTTGCCTCGTAAGCCTTACTCCACTAGCTTTCACTAGATGTTTGTAACCATCCATCAGAAGATCCCATAGTTCACCATCTAGACCAAGAAAGTAACTTTCCAGTTTATCTTTCTAGTATTCAAAGTTTTCACCATCAAATACTGGTGGTCTAGTATAACCATTGTTACCATTATATTGCTTAGCAGAGCTAGATGTAGATGCAGGTGGACTTGTTGGAATTTCACCAGCCATCTTTTACTGAAGCATTTTTCTCTTCCTGAATCTTTTCTAAACACGGTTAAGTGCTTGCACCTTAGAACCGGCGCTCTGATGCCAATTGAAGGATAGAAAAACACTTAGAAAGGGGGGTTTGAATAAGTGTAGTCTAAAAACTTGAATGATAAAAACAAATTGCACAGTTATTTTTATCCTGGTTCGTTGTTAACTAAACTACTCCAGTCCACCCCCTTGGAGTGATTTACCTCACCTGAGGATTTAATCCACTAATCGCAACAGATTACAATGGTTTTCCACTTAGTCCGCGACTAAGTCTTCTAGATTATCCTGATCACAACCTTATCACTCTAGGAACAATTGCTTAGACATAAGCTAAGACTTTCTAGAGTATCCTGACCACCACGTGATCACTCTAGTTACAACTGCTTAGACACAAGCTAAGACTTCCTAGAGTATCCTGATCACACTTGATCACTCTAGTTACTTACAAATTAATGTAATCAAATTCTAAGAGTATTACAATGCTTCTGAAAAGCTATAATCACAACAGTGATATTTCTCTTAAAGTTTAAGCTTAATCTCACTAATATATTACAACAGCAATGTAGTGAGCTTTGATGAAGATGAAGTTTGTGAGCTTTGATTTGAACAGCGTTTCAGCAAGATAGTATTCACAGAAATCGTCAACCTTGCTTCTCATCATAACTTCATATTTATAGGCACTTGAGAAGATGACCATTGGGAGCATTTAATGCGTTGCGTATTCCGTACAACATTGCATTTAATGTTTCACTCTTTTGTCAACTACCTCGAGCCTTGTTTACGCTGTGTCTACTGACGTTGCCTTTAATAGCTTCTAACGTTCCTTTTGTCAGTCAGCGTAGCCTGCCATCCTGTACTTGCTTCTGATCTGATGTTTATGTATACAACGTTTGAATATCATCAGAGTCAAACAGCTTGGTGCAGAGCATCTTCTTGTCTTCTGACTTTGAAGTGCTTCTGAGCATGATACCATGAGAGCTTCAGTGCTTCTGCTTCTGAACTCAAGTTCTTCTGATGCTTCCATAGACCCATGTTCTGATTCTGCTTTGACCATCTTCTGATGTCTTGCCAGACCATGTTCTAATGTTGCATGCTGAACCTTCTGAGTCAAAGCTTCTGAGCGCTGATTTGTGCATACTATGTATATATTTCTTGAAAGGGAAATTGCAGTGTATTAGAGTACCACATTATCTTACACAAAATTCATATCCTTGTTATCATCAAAACTAAGAATATTGATCAGAACAAATCTTGTTCTAACATGTAGATCAATTCAGATGGTGTCAAACAAATCCAAGCATTCATACACGTTCCTTAGGGTGTAGTGAAGCTATGAAGATGGTCGCAACTCATCTGTAAGTGCAGAATCACCATCTTCAATTTCTACTTGAAGCTCAAGCAAGAGGGGTCGAGTAGATCATTTCATAGGTTTTCAAAGCAATCTAAGTGCCCAGATAGCATCAACAAGGTCCCAGGAAGCTTTTGCACTCATTAATTCAAAGCCAGAAGTTCTCCATCATCATCACGACCTTCAGTTTCAGAGGTAAGTTTCTCAACTCTACCCCTTTAATTCATGTACTCTTTGTGTTAAAACTCAACACCAATCCATTCAGCATCATCAGAGAATTAAAAACCCTCTATCATGATTCATTTATTCTTCAGCATAGCCATTTAATTTCATTTTTAATTTTTAGGATTCTTCACGTATTTTAGATAATTTAATAGATGTAGTTAATATAAATTTATATTAGTTATATATTTGGAATCGTGAGTGAATTTATAGCAAGTTTGATGTTTACATCATCTTGTTTGGTTGAGAATTGAGCAAGTTAGAAAATTCAAATTTTCTAAGCTTGAGGTTGAAGACGACGATGGCTATGGCGCGCGAAATTCAAATCTCTGGGTGAAGTTTATTTTATTTTGAATGGTATGCGTTTTATAAACGAATTCATCGTTTTCCCTAGTGGCCTCACATGCGCTCTTAGTCCTCTCATACCTCTAGTCTGGGGTTCGAATCCCCCTCGCCACAGATTTTTTTATCCTTTTATTTTTCAAAGATTTCCTACTTGTTTTACAACATAACCAAATGAACGTGCGTTATAATCACCAACTGGCGCTTGGCCCAGTGGTGTTATTTTGAGCTAGTGACTTTGAGGGCGTTGTCATACCCCAATTTTTGACCTAAGATACCACCTCATAGCATATGCATCATTTGCATCTCTAACAAATTGCATAGCTTGTGTTTGCTACTTGTGACTCAGCAGGATTTAATCAGGAAATCACTCATCAATACAAGTAACAATCAATTAGGGTTTTGTTCTCCCTTCATTTCAAATGAATCATCTTCATCAACAATTAACATTTGGTCCTCAGAGATTCATTTCAACAAGCTCAAAGACTTTGAATCGACTGAATTAGGGTTTTGACTGAAGACAGCATACTCTTGACTTTTGCTCAGAATTTGACCTAATGGCTTGGGACATGATATCAAGACCTCAAGTGCATCATTTTGACCTAATCCATTGGCTCATAACATCTCCTACACAAAGATTGATCAGACAAATCCTCAGATCAGGGTTTTAAACTATCAGGGACTGAAATCAGGGATCACATTTGGGAAACCATAAAAACCCCCAGGAAGTCAATCAAAGGTTTCAATCATCCTCAAATAATCCCTATGACAATATCCCATGGAAATTGCATCTCAATTCAATACCTACAGTCATCAATTTCATCAGGTCGACAATTAGGGTTTTTTGACCTAATTCACTGAACAACTGACTTTTTAATCAGGACATGGTGTCACAACTCAAACCATGGCTCAATATCCTCTAATGCTTCAATGTGATCCATTCATACCATTCATTTGATGAGGATAGCCTGTTTCATTTGAAATCTCCAGAAACGCGATTCGTCTGAAAAAGTCAACTGTACAAGATCACCATTGACTTTTGGGGAATTTTGGTCAACCATGACTTTTGAAGTTTTAAATCATCAATATATGATATGAGAAGTCATTTGATCAAGAAAAATCAAGAAAATCAATCAAGAATCAAAAAGTCAAAGTTTGACTTTCATACTTAGAAAATTTTTTCTAAGTGTTTTTCATGGTTTTTTCCAAACTTTGAAAGGGATTTTCTCAAAATTTCACCTACAAACTGAAAAAAACTTCCAACATGAAAGTTGTAGATTTTGATCCAATAAACAACTTTGACACATATAAATTTTTTCCATAAGATCAACCATTTAAGAGATATGGTGCTTCAAAGTTGGTACTTTTTGAAAACTTCACTTGAAATCTCATTTTTCTCAAAGTTCATGGATCTTTTTCACCCATTTCCTTAAAGAGTTTGAAGAAACTTTCAACTAGGGTTTTGAAGTATGCAACATGAGCTTTCTAAAATGTCCAAGAGCATGAAAAAATATGGAGTGTAGCTATGGTTTTGAATTTTGCCATTAGTGAACTTTTCACTTGAAATTTCAAGCCATTTTTGCAAAGTTATGAACCAATTTGCCAAATGATCCAAGTAATGATGCATAGAAGCAATGATTGAATGATATTTTTCTGATTTGAGATCAGAATGGAAAGAGATAAGAAGCTTAGAGTTTTAACCATGGTTTGGTCACTTTAACCATTTTGCATTAATGTAAAAGATTCCTTTCTATCCCTTAAGCCAAATCATCAAACTTTGAAGCAACTTGCAAAGGTCTGAGTTCAGAACTCTTGGCCTATAAATAGAGGTCATTTCCACTCTTCAATTCACACCAAAACCTCACAATTATAGGTTTTCTCTCTTCTTTCTTGAATTACAAGTCATGTGTTTCAAAGTGAGGTAGAAAACTCAACCTCCATCTCTTGCAAGTTCTGACCAAAGTGATGCTTCCCACAAACCACAAACATCATATGGGATGTGTTTGATCCATCCATACACCCCAAATCACCCTAAATCTCAGAATCACTCTTCAATCACCATATTTGCATAAAATGAGCCTTAACATATCAATTCTCATACCAGGCCATATCTGTCCAAGTTAATCATCTAAACACACTCCATATACTTCACATGAACTGTTCCAACCATCATACATGATCTGAAACATCAAAATCAACTAGCTTGATCCTCACTTGAGCTAAACTGCAGTTCGGGTACCACAAGGTGATCAAGAGGGTTCCAGTTCATTCCAGGCATTCAAACACATCACATAAGGTCCATTGAAGCTATCCAGATTGATACAAAGCATCTGTAACACCTCCAGGCACGATTTCAATTTCCAGTTTGGCCGTTTTTGAGGTAAGTGCTCATGAACTTCAAACTCCATCATACATGCATCATAAATGAAAAATGAACATGCCATCTTGTTTCTGCACCTATGAGGATCATTAACCCTCAATCAATTGCATCATAACTTGCACATACACGATTTCACATTGAATTTCAGTTTTAGGGTTCTTCATGTTCATGCGAAAATTGACCCCCTTAGAGTGAAAATAAATGAAATTAAAGACCACCATCATGTTCGTCATGAAAAACCAAGTGGAATAGACCCTTTACCTGATCAAAACAACACAGATTTGAAGAAATTCAAAATTCAGTTAGGGTTGTGTTCTTGGCGCGTTTTTTGGTTTGGAAATTTCAAATATTTGTTTTAAAATATAATTCCTTGGAAGCGTATGAATAACAAGCTGCACGCGCAGCTCGCTTGGTTCATGTTTTGAGTAGTAAGCACAAGGGCGTGGGTTCAAGCCCTTTGGAAGACAAAACCAATTTTTTGACACTATTTTTCTCTATTTTCTTTACAACTTTAACCCATTAATTAACCAATCAAATTAATTTATTTTCTCTTCATTTTTTTTACACTCTTTATTTAATATATATATTTTAAGAATATCAAAAAAAATCATCAAAAAATATTTATTTGATACATTTTTAATTGGTTTTAAAATGACTTGTTTTTAAGTAATTTTAATACTTTTAAATATTATTTTTCATTTGATTTTCAAATTTAATCACTTGTAAATATTTTTTGAAGCAAACCCTAATCATCTAAATGTTATTTGAAGACAATCTTCTTGTTTATCTCGATTAAATTGATTTCTTTCAAAATTCAAATCGTTTTAAAAAAACGAGCGATCACGATTCTTTTCAAAAACGGTAAACCATTTCTTTTTGATTTTCAAAGGAAACTATTGATTAAATCTTTTTAATTGATCAATTGATTTTCAAAACGATGTGGGGCCTCTCGAATATTAGAGAGTATAAGTCCCTTTCGTCTTTCTTTGTACAGTTTTTGTTTTAACAGAAAACTTTTTCCAAATAAACTTCCAAACAGTTTTTTTTAACAAACAAATCTTTCAACTCTTTTTTAAACCATCCACCATGTTTTATGAAAATAAAACATGGGCCTCTCGAATATTAGAGAGTATAAGTCCCTTTCTTTTTCTTTATACAGTTTTTCTTTGTACAGAAAACTCTTTCAAAACAAATCTTCAAACAGTTTTTCAAAAGCGAAACCTCGCGTCTGTAAATAAACAATCAACCATGTTTTGTAAATAAAACACGGGCCTCCACGTAGGTATAAGTCCCAAGCCCTTTTGTACATACCCATTCCTGTACATGAAATTAGGTATTTCATTGTACGCCTTTTGTACATACCTCGATCAGTTTGTTTTTTAACTTTAATAACAAACCAAAAATGAAGGTTTTTCTTTAAATCTTCCCAAAAATATACCATGGGCCTCCATGTAGGTATAAGTCCCAAGCCCTTTTGTGAATACCTGTTTACATAGCTGTTGAATAAATTCAAATGGACTTCTCCCCGAGTGTGAGTCCCAAGCCCTGTGTATACAAATGGATCATGCTTACAGGTATATTTCCTTCATAAACTCCATTATATACACACACTTTGTCATATATGTATAACTGTTCATATCTGTTCATGTACTTGTTAATGTTTGTTCGTACTTGTTCATATGTGTGTTTGTGTTATATGCTTATTCAACTTAGTACAACACTAGGTTCCCCATAGCCTCCTATTGGGCTTCGTGCAAAGAATCTCCCTAGTTTAGGTTAGGACATAGAGTATGGTTTCCCGGTGAAATCGCTCTAAGAGCTCAAACCAACTATACCATGCCTCCCCTTGGGCTTTGTACAAACGAGTGACCCTCCCATAGCCTCCTCTTGGGCTTACAATGCAAGGACCCCGGATTGTCCCTCCCATAGCCTCCTCTTGGGCTTACAATGCAAGGACCCTCGGATAGCCTCCTCTTGGGCTTCGTACAAGGACCCACGGGCTTCTTATAAGCATCCCCAATATCCAAATCAAATACCCTAGGAGATTAGACATTTTTCATCTCTATGCTAGGAGTATCTCTTATATATCATCACAAACAATCAATCAATCAAACTTCTTTTTGCCACAAGGCTGGCTAATCAATCCAACTTTCTTTTTGCCACAAGGCTGGCTAATCAATCAAACTGTTTTACCACCGTACTGGATGATTAATCAAAGTTTTTGTCACAAGGCTGACTTCATTGAAACTTTTGCCACAAGGCTGGCTGATTAATCAAAGTTTTTGTCACAAGGCTGACTTCATTGAAACTTTTGCCACAAGGCTGGTTAAACAAAAACATCTTTATCATTCTAAGCACCCTAAGTGGCATGGCCCCGGGCTTATAATGAAAAGATTTTTAAACAAAATCAAACAGATGTATGTGATGATATAGATTAGATACATCTAGCATTTAGACGACATTTGTCTATTTTTCTTTGCTTCCACTAGCATAAGTGGGAACTACGATTGCTCTGACTTTCTCAACATCCCTTTGAGAATACGTAGGCACAAGGTCGATCCTTGGCGAGCAAAACAAAACACAAAAAAACCACTCAAACCTTAGCACCCGTAGACCCCGAGCTACAGATGCTCTGATTCCCTTTAGGGGATATGTATGCAGAGGATCGCGATGATCTTTGCGAGCATAATCAAACAAACACCTTAGGTCCCACCTATTTCACAAGAACCTCCACCACAACAAGAATGGAATAAAACATAACAAAGAAACCTATAGAGTACTATAGATACGTTGGGTGCTAATACCTTCCCTTCGTATAACCAACCCTCTTACCCAAAGATCTCTCCCCCCACTTTTAGGTTATTGCAGCTTTTTTCCTTTTCCTCCTTTGGAAATAATAAAAAGTTTGGTCGGTACAAAAGAAAAATCATTTTTTTGAGCACTCGAGCCCAAAGAAGGCATCAGGTGTCTCATCCACAAAAAAGAGGAAACAAAACGATTTTTCGCCCGCGACAGAAAAATGGCGACTTCACTGGGGACCATCTTTTTATTGTTTCCAAAGAAAGGGTTATTTCTATTTGTTATGTTTTTGTTACATGTGTGGTTCCTTGGTTCTGTTACTGGTGTGATTCTGTTACAAGTGATACATTATGGACAAATCCTAACCCGGATTAAGTACACATAAGAATTAGGTGGAGGGTATAGTCATGTATGGCATACAAGGAGTTCAGTCCTTAAAAAGTCAGCATGAGAATCCTTCCGCTCAGTGGAGGTTCCTTGTTTGTAGTATATGTTTAGCAAGTTCAGTTGCGAAGACATTATTGCTTTCATTGAACTGTAGAAGCTGAGTTGGCTGTAGAACCCCAACCCATCCTGGCCTTATTAGGACGTGGTGCAGAAACGATCCAGGTGAAGACTTGGATAGTTGTCATGCGGAGAACCACACTCAGACGAGTTTTTCTTGAGAATATTTCTAGCTCACAAGTTCAGTTGTGCAAGCCGGTAATATCCGAAAGAAGAATGTAGACTCTGACGTATCAGTAGAACATGTTTTGCAGGTGATAAACCCTAGTACTATCCCATGTTTGGTTCTCTGACCTCATGCTCGT
The DNA here is from genome assembly GCF_029867415.1 of Vicia villosa. Classification (NCBI taxonomy): domain Eukaryota; kingdom Viridiplantae; phylum Streptophyta; class Magnoliopsida; order Fabales; family Fabaceae; genus Vicia; species Vicia villosa. Next base: position 21,776,092 of record NC_081183.1, on the reverse strand, counting down.
GACGCTGGACCTTTGAACCTATGTGTACTATGTTTGAATTACCATGTTTGTAGTACCATGTCTGCGTTACCATGTTTGAACTACCATGTTTGCTTTACCATGTTTGAATATGTGGCATCCACGCATCCATGCATTCATACATTCATTAAAAAAAAAACCCATCTTTTTCCATAAAAACATGATTTTTCCAAAAAAATTTAGAGAGTTTTCTTTGCAAACATTATAGGATTAAGTTATGGAGTGGGTAAAAAGGCATACCAAAAAGTATGATTTCAAAATGCCTAATGTGGAAAGGCTGAAAGAGTTAGCATCTTCTGTACAAAATCCTTCTGATTTTAGGAAAAGCCATGGAAAGCTTTTGCCTATCTTGAACACTCATGTTGATGAAGGACTTCTCAAAACTCTGGTTCAGTTTTATGATCCCGTCTACCGGTGTTTTACCTTTCCAGACTATCAGTTGGTACCAACCTTGGAAGAATACGCCGATCTTTTGGGTATTCCTGTGTCTGACAAAATACCTTTCAATGGTTTGGAAGCCATTCCTAAATCACCAGTCATTGCAGCAAGTATCCACTTGAAGAAATCTGAAATAGAAAGTAATTGGACTACCAAAGGAAATTTTCCGGGTTTGACTTCGCAGTTTCTAATAAAGAAAGCCTTTGATTTCATTGACACTGGTAGCATGATAGCTTTTGAAGCTGTATTAGCCTTGCTCATTTATGGGTTGGTTCTGTTTCCCAACGTCAACGACTTTGTTGATATCAACGCCATAAAGATCTTTCTGATTGGAAATCCTGTTCCGACTTTGCTTGGTGACACGTATTTCTCTATCCATCATAGGAATCGCCAAGGTGGTGGAATCATTGTATGTTGTGCACCTCTTTTGTACAAATGGATTGTTTCACACTTACCTAAGTCCCCTATTTTCACGGAAAACCGAGAAGGTTTACGTTGGCCTCGAAGACTTATGTCTCTTGCTAATAATGATATTCATTGGTATACCTTGGCTCGCTGTGGTACAGAAACCATTGATAGTTGTGGGGAGTTCGCCAACGTACCTCTCATTGGCACACAAGGAGGAATTAACTACAATCCGGTCCTAGCCCGACGACAACTCGGATATGCAAATTCAGTTAAACCAATTGGTCTCGCAGTGGAATGCTACTTTTACCGAGAAGGGGAAGATCCTCAAAGGTTGAAGACAAGAATGGTGAGAGCTTGGTACGACGTCCGAAGAAAAGAAAAAGGTGGGGAAAGAAACTGCATTGCTACAAACGCCTATACCTGCTGGGTAAAGAAAAGAGCAAAGGAGTTTCAAATGCCTTATGATTATGAAAAACCCATGTTCCCTGTGGTGTCTCAACTACCCAACATTCCCATTGACACTACGGAAGAATACCAAGAGATTTTAGCCAAGATGAGGTTAGAAAAAGACGCTTGGGAAGAAAAGTTTCGTAAAACTGATGAGGAAAATAGAAAGTTGAAGAAAAGAGTGAAAGATCACGAAGAAACTCTCTATTATCAAGATGGATGGCTCATGAGCAAAGATGAGAAGATTCGTCGGAAGGATGCCGCAATCAGAAGATACATCAAAGAAAGCAAGAAGAATCTTGAAGCCTCGACAAGCAACGCTCCGACTCCTGATGATTGGAAGAATGTTGTCGACAAACTGAGAGCTGAAAAGGCCGAGTTGAAAGCTTACTATGGGAAAGAAATCATGAAGCTCAAGCTGCACAATGCATTTGGTTCTTCATCTGATGAAGATGTTTAGGATTTGTTTAGATTTTCATTTATCATTTGCTTTTGTAAGGAGCTACGCTCCAATGTTGTAACATTTCCCATTATTGCAAAAAAAAAAAAATATATAATGAATGAATAAAAGATTTGTTTGTGTTCCAATGTTTGCAAGGAAATAATCTTAAAAATGTTTGGAAAAATCATAAATTTCTTTTTGCATACATCATTCTGCATATCGAGTCTGTTGTATAGAGTCTCATCTTTTGGATCTTTCTCCATTAGATCGTCAAGCTGTCGCGTCTCAAAGTTTCTCGACCGCGCTCGCAATCAGATCACAGATACAATACTCGTTCGAACAGAAGAAGAGTAATGGAACACTCTGAACAAGAGAATATTGAGCTCCGTGGTACAGTGACCACCCTTCAGGAAAAGTTGGAAAGTCTCACTACTCTGGTTGACTCTTTAATGGCCGCACAGAATCAGCCGCCACCACCCAACAGTCAAGCAGCGGTAACATCTGAAGTCACTACTCCAGTTTCTACAGTTGCATTCGGTATTCCATCTTTCTCCATGCCAGAAGGTTGGGGCCCGCCTTTCAGCTTTGGTACAGGTTTCCGCCATAATTTCTCTGGGGTTCAAACAGCTACAACTGAAGCGCCTGCTGCGCAAGGTTCAGCATTTACTCCAAATCAGGGGGTAACTTTTTCTCAAGTCACTATGGCACTTTCTCAACCCACTATGACAGTTCCGACCCCTACGGTTCACACTGTTCCTTATGATGGCAATGAGATTTATCATGATCAGGGTGATAGCACAAATCAGCGTAATCTTGTGGGAGATCTCCAAGAGCAGTTTAACAAGATTCAACTGGAAGTTAAAGCTATCCGTGGCAAAGATTTGTTTGGAAAGAATGCCCAGGAGCTATGTTTGGTTCCCAGTGTACAAATACCAGCTAAGTTCAAGGTCCCAGACTTTGAGAAGTACAAAGGAAGTTCTTGTCCACAAAGCCATCTTGTGATGTATGCCAGGAAGATGTCTACTTATGCAGATAATCATCAGTTGCTTATCCATTACTTTCAAGACAGTTTGACTGGTGCCGCACTGAAGTGGTACACAGGCTTGGATAGCACTAATATTCGGACTTTCAATGACCTAGGTGAGGCCTTTGTCCGACAATACAAGTATAACTCGGATATGGCTCCAGACAGAGATCAGCTCCGATCCATGGCTCAGAAAGATCATGAAGCTTTCAAAGAGTATGCCCAACGATGGAGAGAAACTGCTGCTCAGATTAATCCACCGTTAAAAGAAAAAGAGATGACAAAGATCTTCTTGAATACTCTCAGTCCGTTTTATTATGAACGCATGATTGCTAGTGCTCCAAGTGATTTCACCGAAATGGTAAACATGGGGATGCGTCTAGAAGAAGGAGTCCGAACAGGACGTTTGACTAAAGAAGGTGGATCTTCGAGTGGAACCAAAAAGTTCGGAAGTGGTTTCCCAAAGAAGAAAGAACAAAGTGTTGACATGGTATCCCAAGGGAAGCCAAGAGGAAATATCAATCGTCGACAACAGATTGCTGCTATTGCGCCAGTCGTTAATTCAGCACCGAATCCGGGATTTACCCCACAGTTTCAGCAACAACAGCCTCGACCACAGGCTCAGCAGCTGAACAATAATCAGAATCGTGTGCAAAGAGCTCCACAGTTTGATCCGATTCCGATGACCTACACAGAATTGTACCCTGCACTGATTGAAAGAGGCCTTATTCAAACTAAAGCACCACCACCAGTACCTGAGAGACTCCCATGGTGGTACAAAGCTGAGGTCTCATGCCCTTATCATCAAGGAGCACCTGGCCATGATCTTGAGCATTGCATAGCTTTGAAATATGAAGTTCAGAGGTTGGTTAGATCTAATCTTCTCTCTTTCAGAAATTTGAATCCAAATGTGCAAGCAAATCCGCTGCCCAATCATGGAGGGCATGTTGTAAACATGGTATATGGGTGTCCTGGTCCATACCGGGTCTATAATATCAATTACTCAAGAGCCAATTTGGTACAAATGCACGCCACTCTTTGTCGGGGGCAGAATTTTCGCCAGCATCAATACGGTTCCTGTAGAATATGTTGTGTAGATCCTCACGGATGTTCAATTGTGAGAAGAGATCTCCAAGTTCTGTTGGATAATGGTACTCTTCAGATCTACCGAAATAGGGATGAAAATGAAGTTAACATGATAGGATGTTATCCGCATGAGCTTTTAGTCTCAGATATCAACTCGGAAATGCCTACAGTTAACGTCATCGTTCCTCATTTCAACATGCCTGAGCGCATGGAAGTTACTTACAACAAGCCGAAGGTTCCTATTGCTCCTTTGATCATTTGTCTACCTGGACCTGTTCCTTATGACTCTGACAAGGCAGTTCCATACAACTACAATGCCACAATGATAAAGGATGGACAAGAAGTTCCTTTACCAACTCTTTCATCTGTCGTAAACATCGCTGATGTAAGTCGTGTAACAAGAAGTGGACGTGTGTATACTCCACTACCTCCAAAGCAGCCTGTTGCTCCTGCAACCAGGCAAAATCCTGTCAATACGCCAGTGGGGAATCCTGAGGAAACTCCTGTCAGTAATACAAACATTGATGTTGGTCAATCCAGTGGAACCAATGTCAATCCAGACTTTGATGAAATTTTGAAGCTTATCAAAAGAAGTGAATACAAGATTGTGGATCAGCTCATGCAGACTCCTTCAAAGATCTCAATACTTTCATTGCTGTTAAACTCAGAAGCCCACAGGGAAGCCCTGATGAAGGTCTTAGATCAAGCTTTTGTAGATCATGATGTGACTGTTGATCACTTTGATGGGATAATAGCCAACATAACTGCTTGCAACAATTTAAGCTTCTGTGATGAAGAACTCCCCGAGGAGGGCAGAAATCACAATCTTGCTTTGCACATTTCTATGAACTGTCAGTCAGACTCTTTGTCCAATGTGTTGGTAGACACCGGATCTTCCTTGAATGTGATGCCAAAGACGACTCTTGCTCGCTTGTCTTACCAAGGAATGCCTATGAAGTTCAGTGGTGTAGTTGTCAAAGCATTTGATGGATCGCGAAAATCTGTTATCGGTGAAGTCAACCTTCCCATGACAATTGGTCCACATACATTTCAAATCACCTTCCAGGTCATGGACATTCAAGCTGCTTATAGCTGTCTGTTGGGACGACCATGGATCCATGAAGCAGGGGCAGTAACTTCTACGCTCCATCAAAAGTTAAAGTTTGTAACAAATGGAAAATTGGTAACAATAAGTGGGGAACAAGCCTTAATGGTGAGTCATTTATCCAATTTCTCTTTCATCGGTGCTGATGATGTGGAAGGAACTCAGTTCCAAGGTCTCTCTTTAGAAGACGAGTCTTCCAAAAAGAAAGCATCAATCTCTTCTTACAAAGAGGCAGTAAAAGTAGTGAAAGATGGAACTACCACTGGCTGGGGGCAAGTTGTGATCCCGACCAAGAATGAAACTAGAGCAGGTCTCGGATGTTCACCAACATTCTCAAACTGCACCAAGAAGGATGAAACCCTTCGTCCGATCAAAGAAACGTTCCATAGTGGAGGGTTCCTTAACCCAATTCCTCAAGAGGTCAATGTCCTTATTGAGGAATGCATCGAAGAAGGTCTACCTGATCCTGAAGAAGAATGGAAATGTTATCTCAATGACTCGGGATACATATCTCAGGAAGAACCATATCCTCCTTCAGAAGAATCCAAAGGCAATGAAACTGAGCCTGTTCCTGCAGAAATCTGGGACACTTTGGGACAACCAAGTGGAAAATTTGATTATATGGTGAAATATACTGCACCTGAAAGTTACAAGATTGCGATTGAGGATATCCAACCAACTGGATGGGGAGATTCCTTTGAATATAATAGTCAACCAGAAGAGGCTTATCAGCCCTGTCAATTTTCTCAGCAGCCTGAAGTTACTGAAGATTTCGGATTCGATGTATCTGCCAAGGTTCATAATCCTGAAGATGGTTATTATCACATAAATGCCATTTTTGAAGATGAAGGGGAAGATGGTCCCGCAACTGACTCAGAAAGTGTCGCTGACAATGAGTCTCTTCATCCTGAAGACTGGGAAACACATCCTGAAAATTCTGAAGATTGTGACTCGTCTTATGCTCTTCAAGAAGTAGAAGAAGACCGTTTCAACTCTACAAAGAACAAGGGTGACAAACCAGGACCTTCAAATCCTGCTCGACCAGCGGTCAATGTCAATACTGAAGATAATTCTGGGGAGAATTTTCCTGAATACATAATACACAGAGGAGTTCGTTGCTACTGGAAAGCTGTCGACGTTCCGAATGTTGTTCGCCGCTCAAAGTAATCACCTCGCTGTTATTTTGACCTCCTGCCTTGCCCAAAGCAGAGAGATGTTTTATAGGGCTTTGCTTTTAAATGTTCCGCCCAAATAACTTTGTGTATAGGGCTTTGTTTTAAAAGTTTCCCTCTTTGTCCCGCCCAAGACAAATGAGTTTGTGTTTAGGGCTTTGTTTCAAAAATGAATCATAAATAAAGTGTCATTTTGAATTCCCTACATTATGTGTTTTATTTTTGCTTTTTTCTGGAAATGGTAATCCTAAAAAACCAAAAAAATAAAAAAAAAAAAAAAAAAAATCTGCATACACTCCTGCATTCATAAATTTTCTGAAATAAATATAAATCACATGTGCAGATTAACTATTGATAAACCCATTGAATGCAATAACCCTATGCCCTCTCCCAACTTTGAGTTTCCTGTGTTCGAAGCCGAAGAAGAGGAAGAAGAGGAGATCCCGGACGAGATCTCTCGATTACTTAAGCACGAGGAAAGAGCCATTCTGCCTCACAAAGAGCCTTTAGAAAAGATCAACTTGGGTTCTGAAGAAGACAAAAAAGAAGTGACCATTGGATCACTGCTTGATGCTGATATCAAGAGTAAGTTGACAGACCTTCTCAAAGAATATGTTGACGTGTTTGCCTGGTCCTACCAAGACATGCCTGGGTTGGATACCAATATTGTTCAGCATTACTTGCCATTGAAGCCCGAATGTCCGCCGGTTAAGCAGAAATTGCGAAGGACTCACCCTGATATGGCTAACAAGATTAAAGTGGAAGTTCAGAAACAGCTCGACGCAGGTTTTCTTGTCACCTCCGAGTATCCCCAATGGTTGGCCAACATAGTGCCAGTTCCGAAGAAAGATGGCAAAGTCAGAATGTGTGTTGACTACCGTGACTTGAACAAAGCCAGTCCAAAAGATGACTTTCCATTACCACATATCGACATGCTGGTTGATAACACTGCTAAGTTCAACGTCTTTTCCTTCATGGACGGGTTCTCCGGTTATAATCAGATCAAGATGGCTCCTGAAGACATGGAGAAGACATCTTTCATCACCCCATGGGGTACCTTTTGCTACAAAGTGATGCCGTTTGGATTAAAGAATGCAGGCGCAACTTACCAAAGGGCAATGACTACTCTCTTTCATGACATGATGCATAAAGAAATTGAAGTTTATGTGGACGACATGATAGCCAAGTCCAGTACAGAAGAAGAACATATTGAATACCTTTTGAAGTTGTTTCAACGACTAAGGAAATATCAGCTTCGCTTGAATCCTAACAAATGTACTTTTGGGGTTAGATCTGGAAAACTCTTGGGTTTCATTGTCAGCCAAAGAGGTATTGAAGTAGATCCCGACAAAGTCAGAGCTATTCAAGAGATGCCTGCACCAAAGACTGAAAAACAAGTAAGAGGATTTCTCGGACGATTGAACTACATCTCCAGATTTATCTCTCAAATGACTGCTACATGTGGGCCAATTTTCAAGCTTCTCCGCAAAGATCAAGGGGTTGTATGGACTGAAGATTGCCAGAAAGCGTTCGACAGTATCAAGGAATACCTGTTAGAACCACCAATATTGATTCCTCCAGTTGAAGGAAGACCATTAATCATGTACCTTACTGTGTTAGAAGAATCCATGGGTTGTATGCTTGGACAGCAAGATGAAACCGGTAAGAAGGAGCATGCCATCTATTACTTGAGTAAGAAATTCACAGATTGTGAGTCTCGTTACTCCATGCTCGAAAAAACATGTTGTGCTTTGGCTTGGGCTTCAAAACGTCTCCGCCAATACATGATCAACAATACTACTTGGTTAATCTCCAAAATGGATCCGATCAAGTATGTCTTTGAAAAGCCTGCCTTAACAGGAAGGATTGCCCGATGGCAAATGCTGTTATCCGAATATGACATTGAATACCGTGCTCAAAAAGCGGTCAAAGGAAGCATTCTCGCCGATCACTTGGCGCATCAACCAATTAATGAATATCAATCTCTCAAGTTTGACTTTCCTGATGAAGATGTCTTGTACTTGAAGATGAAAGATTGTGATGAACCGTTACCTGAAGAAGGTCCTGAGCCTGGATCAAGATGGGGCCTAATTTTTGATGGAGCAGTAAACGCTTTTGGCAATGGAATTGGGGCAATCATCATCACTCCCAAGGGTACTCATATCCCGTTCTCCGCCAGATTGCTATTTGATTGCACCAACAACATCGCAGAATATGAAGCTTGTATCATGGGTCTCGAAGAAGCCATTGACTTAAGGATCAAGATCCTTGACATATATGGAGATTCAGCTCTCGTGATCAACCAAATCAAAGACAAGTGGGAAACTTACCACCCTGGCTTGATTCCTTACAGAGATTATGCAAGACGTCTGTTGACTTTCTTCAACAAGGTTGAATTGCATCATATACCTCGAGATCAGAATCGAATGGCAGACGCCTTGGCTACTCTATCTTCCATGTTCAAAGTCAATCACTGGAATGATGTGCCTAAAGTCAGAATTACGCGCCTTGAAAGGCCCGCCTATGTGTTTGCAACTGAAGCAGTCATCGATGATAAACCGTGGTTCCACGACATCAAACGCTTCCTTCAAACTCAAGAGTACCCGCTTGGGGCATCAAACAAAGATAAGAAAACTCTAAGGAGACTTTCTGGCAGTTTCTTCCTGAACGGAGATGTGCTATACAAAAGAAATTTCGACATGGTTTTGCTCAGATGCGTGGACAGACACGAAGCAGACATGTTAATGCATGAAGTGCATGAAGGGTCCTTTGGAACTCATTCAAATGGGCATGCAATGTCCAAAAAGATCTTAAGAGCAGGATACTATTGGTTGACAATGGAATCTGATTGTTACAAACACGTGAAGAGATGTCACAAGTGCCAGATCTATGCAGATAAGATCCATGTGCCACCGACTCTACTCAACGTTCTCTCATCTCCATGGCCTTTCTCCATGTGGGGTATCGACATGATTGGAATGATCGAACCGAAAGCTTCAAACGGTCATCGTTTCATCTTAGTAGCAATTGATTACTTCACCAAATGGGTCGAAGCAGCATCTTACGCCAATGTTACAAGACAAGTGGTTGTGAGGTTTATCAAGAATAACATCATTTGCCGATATGGTATTCCCAGCAAGATCATTACTGACAATGGTTCAAACTTGAATAACAAGATGATGAAAGAATTGTGTGAGGAATTCAAGATTGAGCATCATAACTCTTCTCCTTACAGACCAAAAATGAACGGCGCCGTTGAAGCTGCTAACAAGAACATTAAGAAGATCGTCCAGAAAATGGTCGTCACTTACAAAGACTGGCATGAAATGCTGCCATTTGCTTTACATGGGTACCGTACTTCAGTGCGTACTTCAACAGGGGCAACTCCCTTTTCTCTAGTATACGGCATGGAAGCTGTGCTCCCCGTAGAAGTCGAAATCCCATCAATGAGAGTCCTCATGGAGACTAAGTTATCAGAAGCTGAATGGTGTCAAAGCAGATACGATCAGTTGAACTTAATCGAAGAAAAACGTATGACTGCTCTATGCCATGGACAGTTATACCAAGCAAGGATGAAACAAGCTTTCAACAAAAAGGTTCGACCTCGTGAATTTCAAGAAGGCGACCTCGTGCTTAAAAAGATCTTGTCTTTTCAACCAGATTCTAGGGGCAAATGGTCTCCTAATTATGAAGGCCCGTATGTTGTCAAAAGAGCATTTTCTGGCGGTGCCATGATTCTTACTACCATGGATGGTGATGAACTCCCACATCCTGTGAATGCTGATGCAGTCAAGAAATACTTTGTCTAAAAAAGACAAAAGAACAGCTCGGTAAGTCGAAAACCCGCAAAGGGCGACTTAGGCAAAAATGAGCGTCTCGGTGGACTGAAAACCCGAAAGGGCGGTCCAGGCAAAAATTAGAGACAATAAACAGAAAAAATTCATCCTGGTAGATTGAAAACCTGAAAGGGCAATCTAGGCAAAAATTAGGGATTTATGACAAAGTAACTGCATTAGTCTATACTTCGTCACCTGAAAAGTCTGTACTTCATCAAAGGATCTTCAATCAAATCATTATCAATCTGAAGCGACAAGCACAGTTGGAACTCAAAGTTATTAGAGGGAATAGTGGTTATTGCTTTCAATGTAGCCTTTTCCGCATAATTACCATTTCCTACTTTTGTAAATACTCCATGGAATCACGCCTTTAGCTGATTACCATCCTATTAAATAAATTTGAGCCTTGTGCCCATTTGTTTGCAATCTTTAATTTCTTTCAGCTTGCAAAATGACGCTTTAATTGTGTTATTCGTTTTTGAAAAAAAGAAAAAATAAGTTTTAAATGAATTTACTTCACTTTTCTTTTTCAAAATAAAAGCGAAATTTTCCTTTGAGTTGTGAACAACGGAAGGAACATCAGCAGTCGTCTCCATAGGATGAACAAAAAGGATTCTCCCGGAAAAATTGTTGAGACAACGGTATTCTTGTCCCAGAAAAGAATTCTTGAAGCAATTACCCCTCGAGGTAAAGAAGCTCTTCTATCCCCAGTGAAGAAGGTCTTTTATCCCCAATGAAGAAGATCTCCAATCTCCAGTGAAGAGGTTCTTTCATCTCAATGAGAAAAGATGCTCATCTTCCCCAGAGAAGTTTAAAGCACGCAACACCATTCATCACCTGTGTTATCTACACCGTGTTGAAAAACATTTGCCAAGTATCTGGTTGTATTGCGACGTCGGTCCTTCTCCAGTATATACTCCTCTGTCTGTCAGTATTGTCAGCATGCATGCTACATTCTTGACATTCATCATTCATACATATTTGCATCATTTATGCATTCTTGCATTTTTCAATGTTTGCCTCAATATTCACTTGTTCAGGATATATCTATCCTCGAAAAAAGAAAAAAAGAAAAAAAAAAAAAAAAAAGAAGAAAAAGAAACAAATATGGGCGTGTCATCTCTCCAAGTAGGTCGCCACCCATAAGCAGAAAAGAACATATTCTTTCTCCAGTTCCCCACTGAGATCATTCCTCGTGGAAGAAGGTTGCTTTAGTTTCTCCTCTCCAAAACAAAGGAGAAAATCCCCATTTGAGTTCATTCCTCATGGGTACAAAGTCTTGTTTGACTGTTTCTTTCCAATTCATTCTTGGTTAGAACCTTGTCTTTACCAGAGATTCAAATTCCGATTCCTCAAATAGAGTCGTGAAAAAAAAAAAACAGACAATAAGCAATAGCCTTATCATCTGAGCGGCTTATGTCTCTTTCAAAAGCTTTTTCCTCTCAAGGAAATCAATCATGAAGACCATTTGACAATCAGGGCCTTATTACTGTTCACAAGGCTGAATAACCAGTAATTTCCCTAGCAAAGTCTCCAAAATCATTTTATCACTCGGCTGATAATTGATCATGTCTTCAAAACCGCTATCACGAGGCTGGTAGTCGGTAACTTTTGTTCTGGTTATATTATTAAACATGTCTATCCCAATGCTGATAGTCGATAATATTAACCGAACCTTTGAAACTCTTTTTACCATGCTGATAGTCGGTAATGCAGTTTCATACCTTCACCTTCGCATTATTAAACAAGTCTATCCCCATGCAGATAGTCGATAATGTCAATAGGTAAGCTTTTCTTACAAAGCTATCATTCCCCGGTGAAGCATACACTTGCTTTCCCAAAAAGACAAAACGGATTCTCTTCCTAAAACGGATTGAGACATCCTTCCCCAATCTCTTTTCCCCAGTGGAGTCAGTTCTTGATATCCCTCGGTAAAGATATCCTTGCATCATTCGCAATTTTGGTATCTTAGGTCCAAAATTTGCGTCTTCTGATATTTAAGTCTCTTCCACCCTATCAAAACGAAGATTTTCAATCTTCATGTCTCAGGTTGAAGAAACTTAAATAGGGGCATCTGTCATACCCCAATTTTTGACCTAAGATACCACCTCATATCATCTGCATATGCATCATTTGCATCTCTAACAAATTGCATAGCTTGTGTTTGCTACTTGTGACTCAGCAGGATTTAATCAGGAAATCACTCATCAATACAAGTAACAATCAATTAGGGTTTTGTTCTCCCTTCATTTCAAATGAATCATCTTCATCAACAATCAACATTTGGTCCTCAGAGATTCATTTCAACAAGCTCAAAGACTTTGAATCGACTGAATTAGGGTTTTGACTGAAGACAGCATACTCTTGACTTTTGCTCAGAATTTGACCTAATGGCTTGGGACATGATATCAAGACCTCAAGTGCATCATTTTGACCTAATCCATTGGCTCATAACATCTCCTACACAAAGATTGATCAGACAAATCCTCAGATCAGGGTTTTGAACTATCAGGGACTGAAATCAGGGATCACATTTGGGAAACCATAAAAACCCCCAGGAAGTCAATCAAAGGTTTCAATCATCCTCAAATAATCCCTATGACAATATCCCATGGAAATTGCATCTCAATTCAAGACCTACAGTCATCAATTTCATCAGGTCGACAATTAGGGTTTTTTGACCTAATTCACTGAACAACTGACTTTTTAATCAGGACATGGTGTCACAACTCAAACCATGGCTCAATATCCTCTAATGCTTCAATGTGATCCATTCATACCATTCATTTGATGAGGATAGCCTGTTTCATTTGAAATCTCCAGAAACGCGATTCGTCTGAAAAAGTCAACTGTACAAGATCACCATTGACTTTTGGGGAATTTTGGTCAACCATGACTTTTGAAGTTTTAAATCATCAATATATGATATGAGAAGTCATTTGATCAAGAAAAATCAAGAAAATCAATCAAGAATCAAAAAGTCAAAGTTTGACTTTCATACTTAGAAAATTTTTCTAAGTGTTTTTCATGGTTTTTTCCAAACTTTGAAAGGGAATTTCTCAAAATTTCACCTACAAACTGAAAAAAACTTCCAACATGAAAGTTGTAGATTTTGATCCAATAAACAACTTTGACACATATAAATTTTTTCCATAAGATCAACCATTTAAGAGATATGGTGCTTCAAAGTTGGTACTTTTTGAAAACTTCACTTGAAATCTCATTTTTCTCAAAGTTCATGGATCTTTTTCACCCATTTCCTTAAAGAGTCTTGAAGAAACTTTCAACTAGGGTTTTGAAGTATGTAACATGAGCTTTCCAAAATGTCCAAGAGCATGAAAAAATATGGAGTGTAGCTATGGTTTTGAATTTTGCCATTAGTGAACTTTTCACTTGAAATTTCAAGCCATTTTTGCAAAGTTATGAACCAATTTGCCAAATGATCCAAGTAATGATGCATAGAAGCAATGATTGAATGATATTTTCTGATTTGAGATCAGAATGGAAAGAGATAAGAAGCTTAGAGTTTTAACCATGGTTTGGTCACTTTAACCATTTTGCATTAATGTAAAAGATTCCTTTCTATCCCTTAAGCCAAATCATCAAACTTTGAAGCAACTTGCAAAGCTCTGAGTTCAGAACTCTTGGCCTATAAATAGAGGTCATTTCCACTCTTCAATTCACACCAAAACCTCACAATTATAGGTTTTCTCTCTTCTTTCTTGAATTACAAGTTTCATGTTTTCAAAGTGAGGTAGAAAACTCAACCTCCAAACCTTGAAGTTCTGACCAAAGTGATGCTTCCCACAAACCACAAACATCATATGGGATGTGTTTGATCCATCCATACACCCCAAATCACCCTAAATCTCAGAATCACTCTTCAATCACCATATTTGCATAAAATGAGCCTTATCATGCCAATTCTCATACCAGGCCATATCTGTCCAAGTTAATCATCTAAACACACTCCATATACTTCACATGAACTGTCCAACCATCATACATGATCTGAAACATCAAAATCAACAGCTTGATCCTCACTTGAGCTAAACTGCAGTTCGGGTACCAAGGTGATCAAGAGGGTTCCAGTTCATTCCAGGCATTCAAACACATCACATAAGGTCCATTGAAGCTATCCAGATTGATACAAAGCATCTGTAACACCTCCAGGCACGATTTCAATTCCAGTTTGGCCGTTTTTGAGGTAAGTGCTCATGAACTTCAAACTCCATCATACATGCATCATAAATGAAAAATGAACATGCCATCTTGTTTCTGCACCTATGAGGATCATTAACCCTCAATCAATTGCATCATAACTTGCACATACACGATTTCACATTGAATTTCAGAATTAGGGTTCTTCATGTTCATCACGAAAATTGACCCCCTTAGAGTGAAAATAAATGAAATTAAAGACACCATCATGTTCCTCATGAAAAACCGAGTGGAGATAGACCCTTTACCTGATCAAAACAACACAGATTTGAAGAAATTCAAAATTCAGTTAGGGTTGTGTTCTTGGCGCGTTTTTTGGTTCAGAAAATTTCAAATATTTGTTTTAAAATATAATTCCTTGGAAGCGTATGAATAACAAGCTGCACGCGCAGCTCAGTTGGTTCATGTTTTGAGTAGTAAGCACAAGGGCGTGGGTTCAAGCCCTTTGGAAGACAAAACCAATTTTTTGACACTATTTTTCTCTCATTTTCTTTACAAACTTTAACCCATTAATTTAACCAATCAAATTAATTTATTTTCTCTTCATTTTTTTTACACTCTTTATTTAATATATATATTTTAAGAATATCAAAAAAAATCATCAAAAAATATTTATTTGATACATTTTTAATTGGTTTTAAAATGACTTGTTTTTAAGTAATTTTAATACTTTTAAATATTATTTTTCATTTGATTTTCAAATTTAATCACTTGTAAATATTTTTTGAAGCAAACCCTAATCATCTAAATGTTATTTGAAGACAATCTTCTTGTTTATCTCGATTAAATTGATTTCTTTCAAAATTCAAATCGTTTTAAAAAAACGAGCGATCACGATTCTTTTCAAAAACGGTAAACCATTTCTTTTTGATTTTCAAAGGAAACTATTGATTAAATCTTTTTAATTGATCAATTGATTTTCAAAACGATGTGGGGCCTCTCGAATATTAGAGAGTATAAGTCCCTTTCGTCTTTCTTTGTACAGTTTTTGTTTTAACAGAAAACTTTTTCCAAATAAACTTCCAAACAGTTTTTTTTAACAAACAAATCTTTCAACTCTTTTTTAAACCATCCACCATGTTTTATGAAAATAAAACATGGGCCTCTCGAATATTAGAGAGTATAAGTCCCTTTCTTTTTCTTTATACAGTTTTTCTTTGTACAGAAAACTCTTTCAAAACAAATCTTCAAACAGTTTTTCAAAAGCGAAACCTCGCGTCTGTAAATAAACAATCAACCATGTTTTGTAAATAAAACACGGGCCTCCACGTAGGTATAAGTCCCAAGCCCTTTTGTACATACCCATTCCTGTACATGAAATTAGGTATTTCATTGTACACACACATTTTTGTACATACCTCGATCAGTTTGTTTTTTAACTTTAATAACAAACCAAAAATGAAGGTTTTTTTAAATCTTCCCAAAAAAATACCATGGGCCTCCATGTAGGTATAAGTCCCAAGCCCTTTTGTGAATACCTGTTTACATAGCTGTTGAATAAATTCAAATGGACTTCTCCCCGAGTGTGAGTCCCAAGCCCCGTGTATACAAATGGATCATGCTTACAGGTATATTTCCTTCATAAACTCCATTATATACACACACTTTGTCATATATGTATAACTGTTCATATCTGTTCATGTACTTGTTAATGTTTGTTCGTACTTGTTCATATGTGTGTTTGTATATGCTTATTCAACTTAGTACAACACTAGGTTCCCCATAGCCTCCTATTGGGCTTCGTGCAAAGAATCTCCCTAGTTTAGGTTAGGACATAGAGTATGGTTTCCCGGTGAAATCGCTCTAAGAGCTCAAACCAACTATACCATGCCTCCCCTTGGGCTTTGTACAAACGAGTGACCCTCCCATAGCCTCCTCTTGGGCTTACAATGCAAGGACCCCGGATTGTCCCTCCCATAGCCTCCTCTTGGGCTTACAATGCAAGGACCCTCGGATAGCCTCCTCTTGGGCTTCGTACAAGGACCCACGGGCTTCTTATAAGCATCCCCAATATCCAAATCAAATACCCTAGGAGATTAGACATTTTTCATCTCTATGCTAGGAGTATCTCTTTTTTATCATCACAAACAATCAATTAATCAAACTTCTTTTTGCCACAAGGCTGGCTAATCAATCCAACTTTCTTTTTGCCACAAGGCTGGCTAATCAATCAAACCGTTTTACCACCATACTGGATGATTAATCAAAGTTTTTGTCACAAGGCTGACTTCATTGAAACTTTTGCCACAAGGCTGGCTGATTAATCAAAGTTTTTGTCACAAGGCTGACTTCATTGAAACTTTTGCCACAAGGCTGGTTAAACAAAAACATCTTTATCATTCTAAGCACCCTAAGTGGCATGGCCCCGGGCTTATAATGAAAAGATTTTCAAACAAAATCAAACAGATGTATGTGATGATATAGATTAGATACATCTAGCATTTAGACGACATTTGTCTATTTTCCTTTGCTTCCACTAGCATAAGTGGGAACTACGATTGCTCTGACTTTCTCAACATCCCTTTGAGAATACGTAGGCACAAGGTCATATCCTTGGCGAGCAAAACAAAACACAAAAACCACTCAAACCTTAGCACCCGTAGACCCCGAGCTACAGATGCTCTGATTCCCTTTAGGGGATATGTATGCAGAGGATCGCGATGATCTTTGCGAGCATAATCAAACAAACACCTTAGGTCCCACCTCTTTTTCACAAGAACCTCCACCACAACAAGAATGGAATAAAACATAACAAAGAAACCTATAGAGTACTATAGATACGTTGGGTGCTAATACCTTCCCTTCGTATAACCAACCCTCTTACCCAAAGATCTCTCCCCCCACTTTTAGGTTATTGCAGCTTTTTTCCTTTTCCTCCTTTGGAAATAATAAAAAGTTTGGTCGGTACAAAAGAAAAATCATTTTTTTGAGCACTCGAGCCCAAAGAAGGCATCAGGTGTCTCATCCACAAAAAAGAGGAAACAAAACGATTGTTCGCCCGCGACAGGCGTGTGTTCAAATCTTGGTAAAGACAAAACCTAATTTTTTACCACTTTTCTCAACTAATTTCTTCACAACTTCACATATTTATTTCACCCATTAAATTAAATCATTTTCACTAGATTTTTCACACACTTCTCATTTAATACACCTATTTTGAGAATATCAAAAAAAATCACAAAAAATATATTATTTCAATATGTTTTAATTAGGTTTAAAATCATATGTTTTAAGTATATTTTAATACTTAAAAAAATATGGTTTTCATTTGATTTTCAAAACTTAATCACTTGTACATATTTTTGTGATAAAACCCTAGTTATTTAGGTCTTAATTAGGTATAGGCTCTGCCTTTATCATAATTAAGTTGACTCTTGTCAATTTTCAAACTGTTTTCAAACTTCGATCAAACAGACGACTAAGGTTTTCATTCAACAAAACCTTACATCCAGCAAATCATCTAACTGTTCTTCATAAACAGTAAATAAATCTTTTGGCCTCTAATAGAGTGTAAGACCCAACACCTTTTTATTTTCATAATTTGTTTTTCAAAACTGTATTTACAAAATCCTCTCATCTGATTTCAAAACATTCTTCTGGTATTTGAAGGGCATTATTCCCGGTGAAAATCTTCAGACACCTATGTGACCTAGTGTCCATCTTCACTTCTTATGTTTTCTAAAACATTAAACTGTTTACAAGTAAACATTCAACTGTTTATCAATAAACTACCAAGCTACTGGTAAGGCTTTGTACATACATCTTCAAAGGCCTCCACTCCATCCAGGT
Organism: Vicia villosa; assembly: GCF_029867415.1. Taxonomy (NCBI): domain Eukaryota; kingdom Viridiplantae; phylum Streptophyta; class Magnoliopsida; order Fabales; family Fabaceae; genus Vicia; species Vicia villosa. The sequence continues at coordinate 21,758,106 of NC_081183.1, read as the reverse complement.
TAGGCTTTATAGCTTTCAATTTACAAGCTTTCATTTAAATTACTGTCAGATATAAACTGTATATATATTGTTTAGAACTACGTCTAAGTAAAACCTTAGGACAGATAAACTATATATATATATATATATATATATATATATATATATATATATATATAAATATATTATAGGATTATGGCCTAGGATTGAGAATGTCTTCCCGGTGAAGGCTCTTTCCTAATTAGAAATCTTTAGTTCAAACCTCAAGATGAATTATTCCTGGTGAAACATCTTGAAAAAAGCCTTAGAACCAAAATAGGATACATCCACCCAAGAGGAATTATTCCTGGTGAAACCTCTTGCCCATTTGCTTAGAGCTAAACTAAGTTCAAAACCACATAGCTTTCTCTTGTTCTATAACAAAGACCCTCGATTAGCCTCCTCTTGGGCTTACAATACAAGGACCCACAAGCTTCTTAAAAGCATATTCCCAGCTTTCTCTTAAGCTTGTATACAAGGACCCATCAGGTTTCTTATAAACATAGGAACAGGTCTTTAGTCACCTTTTAACCTACCCTGGTGAGTTTCTTCCACTCTTCAAACCAGACTTTAAACAAGCTAAGAATGTCTCAATATCAACATTGAGTTCAACTTTTGGAATGAGAGACATGGAGAGTCTCTGTCACCTTTACTCTCAACTTCAATAATTCTTCTCCTTAGCAGAGTCTAGGTTCCACATCTGTCTATCCTCAGTCAGAGTCAGCCTTAATCTTGGGCTTTAAGCAATAAGTCTCAAATAGTTAATCACTCTTCCTTCATTCAAAATCCCCTGGAAAGGGTTAGCCTCCATTAATTCCTTCATTTTAACAAAATCCCCTGGAAAGGGTTAGCTTCCAAAAATTCAACTTTTAAAAGATAAATCTCACCAGTTGAGTCCCACCTAAGGCCAGTCTCAGTCAATAAAAACCAATTCCTAGGTAGAGTCTATTTTAGGTCAATCACTCAAACAAATTCCCCAAGTAAGGTCAATTTTTAAACCTAGTTATTTCATTCATCAATCCCTGCTTAACAAAAGCACAATCCTCAGTAGAGTCAAAGATCCCCTCTGAGTCAAAAGATCTCACACAGGTAGATCTTTACCCATTTAAGAGTCAGCCTCAACCTTGGGCTTTGTACAAGGCACATATTCCCCATAGAGTCAAAAACCTACTTATAGGTATTCCCCTATCCAGAGTCAGCCACAACCTTGGGCTTTGTACAAGGCAGATAATAGAGTCTCCCCATTGAGTCCTTGCCCATCAAGTAGCCACAACCTTGGGCTTTGTAAAGGCAGATAAATATCATTTCTATGTGTCAAAAGATTCCTAACCTTTAGGGTCTTTTCCCCCTTTAGAAAGTCATCCACAACCTTGGGCTTTATACTAGGTACACAAAATAGAGTCATCCATAGTCAGTTTCCTTAACAGTCAGCCACAACCTTGGGCTTCATACAAGACAAAAAATAATGTCTTCCCTATCTAGAATCAGACATAACCTTGGGCTTCATAGAAGACACAAAATAGAGTCTCCCTAGGTAGAGCCAGCCTCAATTCTAGGCTTTGTACACAACACAAAATTCCTTAGTTTAAGTTAATTCTCAGTGGAGTCATCTCCCAGAGTCAATAAAAACCTTCAAAAAGCCTCAAGCTTGGGCCTCTGTCATACCCTAATTTTGACCCCCCCCCCCCCTGAGATGTCATACCTCCATACTTTTCATCAAATTCAAAACAAATGCTCAGAGCAGTCACTTAGTCATCTGACACTTAATCAAGGATGTTCAAGGACAAAAGAGCACAAGCAAAGGATCAATCAATAAAAGGATTAGTCCCCAATACAATCATAGGACTCAAAAGCCTCATTCAATTCACCTATGATTGATTAGACACCAATCATATGGACTCAGGTTTGCTTAGTTCACCAATCTAGGGTTTTAAGCCCATCAAGGACTGCAATCAGGGACCACATTTGGGAAACCCTAAAAATCTCCAGGGCATCACTCAAAGGCTTCAATCATCTTCAAATAATCCATATGACAATATCCATAGGGCATTACACTTCAATTCAAGATCTACAGTCATCAATTTTATCTGGTCGACAATTAAGGTTTCAGACCTAATTCACTTGCACAGTTGACTTTTAATCAGGACATGGATCTTCCACTTAAAACATGGCTCAAGAACCTCTATTACTTCAATATAATCCATTCATATCATCCATTTGAGGAGGAGATCTTGATTCAACATAAAGTCCCGAAATTTCATTTCATTTGGAAAAAAGTCATCTATACAAGATCACCTTTGACTTTTAAGGTTTTTTGCCAAAACATGACTTTTAAAGACCAAAATCATCAATATATGATTAATGAAGTCATTTGGCCAAAGAAAATCAAGAAAAATCATCAAGGATCAAAAAGTCAACTTAAAGTCAAACTAGTGCATTTTGACCTAATTCATGGATCTCAAAATTGCACCTACACAACTCAAAAAACATCCAACACGAAAGTTGTAGATCTCATCAAATAAAACAACTCCTTAAATAGAAACTTTTTTTAAGACATCAATCATTTGAGAGATTTAGGCTTTAGAAGTTATAGGTCATAAAACAACTCCTTAAATAGCAACTCTAAGTGTTTTTAACCTAGTTTTCTTCCATCTTTAGGCCCTTTTTTCACAAATTTCCCAAATGACTCTGAAGAATCCCCAAACTAATGAATTTAAGTACATGTTAAGGGCTTTCCAAATTGTGTTCAACCTTCTCCAAATTCATTTTGAGCTAGGAGTTATGCTTGTTCAAACTTGGCCTCATAAAGTGAAATTATAGGTCATGTACCATTTTGAAACTTTGCAAAATTGTGCAAATGACTTCACTAATGGATGCTACACGACCTATAACACATTAGAAAAGATGCCATGCATTAAGTTTCACCATGGCATGAGGATTGGAGAATATTCCCAAAACAAGAACATGTGATTATGTAATGATTACATTTGAAATTTATGGCAAATGGATGAATCACAAAAGGAATCTTCTCACCAACCAATTGGATCACACTCTGCATCAGAAATGTTCCCTAAGATCACAAGATATCAATGGATAGGGAGCTAGCTCGAAAATGCAATGATCACATCTTGATATTCTTTGAAATTTCTTCATGCTTAAGAAACCAAACTTCCTTCACTAAGCAAGCTCTCTACATCCAAATGCTCTGAACCTTTTGCCTATAAATAGAAGAGCCTTCCTCAGTATTCAACACACCAAAGAAACTTTACTTCTTGCTTTCTATTCCTCTCCCTCATGCTTATGGTTTTCAAAAGTTCTTTGGCAAGAAGAATCAATTTCTTCAAACCAGAGCTCTTCTTTTGAAAGTAAGCATTCTAAAATCTCAAGGGGGTTCATTAGAAGTGATCCATGCACCTGGATCATTTCTGTAAGTGGAGGAGCACCATAGTCACTTCCATTTTGAAGCTCGAGCAGTTGGAGGTCTGTAGCACAATTCAAGAGGTGTCAAGCAAGTCCAGGCATCTAAACAGGTTCCTTAGGGTGTGGTGAAGCTATCCAGATGGTCGCAACTCATCTGTAAGTGCATAATCCTCAACCTCCATGTTCACTTGAAGCTCAAATCAAAGGAGTCGAGCAGGGCAATTCTGAAGAATTCAAGATACAATAAGCATTCAGTTAGCATCATTGAGTCCCGAGGAAGCTTTTAGGATCATTCAGCCATAGCCAGAAGTTCTCCACCATAGCCATCGACCTCCATTTTTAGAGGTATTTTTTTCAAACTCTAACATTCATATTTAAGTACTCTTCTTGATATATCTCGATACCAGTTTGTTCAGCATCATCAGAGGATTAAAAACCCTCTATCATCATTCATTTATTCATCTTGTTCATCATTTAATTTTAAAATTAGGGTTTATGTGTTCTTCGTGTTCATACTGAAATTCGTTAGTTACACTTAGAATAAATGAATTCTGAACCCATGATCATGTTCCTCGTCCAAAAACGAGCAAATTGATGTTTACATCATACCATTTGGTTGAGAAACCAGAGAGTTAGAAATTCAAATTCTCACGAGCTCAAGGAAGAAGATGACTATGGTGGCGCACAAATTTGAATCTCCTGGGCATTTTTAAAATAAAACTAATTCAGTGTGGTTGTATTGCAAACTGAGCGCGTAGCTCAGTTGGTCAGGTTTTGTGAAGTGGTTATCAAGGGCGTGGGTTCGAGCCTTGCAAGGACCAAAACAAATTTTTTACCACTTTTCTTCTGTAAATTCTTCATAACTTAAACCATTTAATTCACCTATCAGATTAATTCATTTTAACTTCATTTTTCACACACTTGTCAATTAATATATCTATTTTATAAAACAATAAAAAATCACAAAAATATTATTTATTTCATGTATTTTTATTAGGTTTAAAATGGTGTGCTTTAAGGGTTTTCTTAATACTTCAAATATAAGTTTTCCTGTGTTTTTAACCTAATTATTGTATGAATAATTTTGTGATAAAACCCTAAGCCATTTAGGTCTTAATTGGGTATATATTTCATCTTTACTTTAATTAAGTTAACTTTAGTCAAAATTCAAGACTATTTTCAATCTCCGATCAAACATACGATCCAGGTTTTCAGACAACAAAATCTTGTATCTTCTCAACTATTTCTCATAAACAGTAAATCATTTTCAATGGGCCTCTAATAGAGTGTAAGACCCAACACCTTTTTCTTTTCATAGTTTGTTTCCAAAAACGGTATTTACAAAATCTTCTTTGTGTTTTCAAAATATTCTTCTGGTATTTGAAGGGCATTATTCCCAGTGAAACTCTTCAGATACCTATGTAACCTAATGTCCATCTTCACTTCTTTTGTTTTCAAAAACCTTTAACTGTTTATAATAAATATTCAACAGTTGCTAATAAACAACCAAACTGCTGGTAAGGATTTGTATATACTCCTTCAAAGGTCTCCACTCTATCCAGGTTAGGCTTTACAAGCTTTCAATTTACAGTCTTTATTTAAATTACTATCAAATATAAACTGTTTATATACTGTTTAGAACTACATCTGAGTGTAAACCTTAGGACAGTTAAACTATATATATATATATATATATATATATATATATATATATATATATATATATATATATATATATATATATATATATATATATATATTTAATAGGAATATGGCCTAGGATTGATAATGTCTTCCTGGTGAAGGCTCTTTCCTAATTAGAGATCTCTAGTTCAAACCTCAAGATGAATTATTCCCGGTGAAACATCTTGGAAAAAGCCTTAGAACCAAAACTAGTACACATCCACCCAAGAGGAATTATTCCCGGTGAAACCTCTTACCCACTTGCTTAGAGCCAAAATAAGTTCAAAACCACATAGCTTTCTCTTGTGCTATAACAAGGACCCTCGATGATCCTCGATTAGCCTCCTCTTGGGCTTTGTACAAGGACCCACATGCTTCTTAAAAGCATTCCCAGATTCCTCTTGAGCTTGTATACAAGGACCCATCAGGTTTCTTATAAACATAGGAACAGGTCTTTAGTCACCTTTTAGCCTACCTTGGTGAGTTTCTTCCATTCTTCAAACCAGACTTTACACAAGCTAAGAATGTCTCAATCTCAGTATTGAGTACACCTTTTGGAATGAGAGACATGGACAGTCTCTGTCAACCTTATCTTCCATAATTTTTCTTAGCAGAGTCTAGGATCCATAATTGTTTATTTTCAATCAGTGTCAGCCTTAATCTCGGTCTTTAAACAAGAAGTCTCAACTAGATAATATTTCTGCCATCATTCAAAATCCCTGGAAAGGGTTAGCCTCCATTAATTCTTTCATTTTAATAAAATTCCCTGGAAAGGATTAGCTTCCAAAAATTCAATTTTTAAAAAGATAAACTCACCATTCTCAGTTAGTAAAAAGACAAGTTCCCCGGTAGAGTCTACTTTAGGTCAACCACTCAAACAAATCACCAGTAGGGTCAATCTTCAAACCTGGGTATTTCATTCATCAATTCCTGTTAACAAAAGCAAAATTCCTCAGTAGGGTCAACCTTTAGGATAATCCGCAACAGAGTCAAAATCCCCTCTGAGTCAAAGATCTCAGACTGGTGGATCTTTCATTTTTTTAAGAGTCAGCCTCAACCTTAGGCTTTGTACAAGGCACATACTCCTTTAAAATTCAAAACCCTGTTCATAGGAATTCCCCTATCCAGAGCCCGCCACAACCTTGGGCTTTGTACAAGGCAGAAAATAGTGTCTCCCCTAGAGAGTCAGCCACAACCTTGGGCTTCGTACAAGGCAGCAAATAAATAATATATTCCCCAGTAAAGACTAAGCCACAATTCTGGGTTTTGTACAGAACACCAAATAAGACCCATCAAATAAACAATCTCCAACTAGAGTCAGCCTCAATTCTGGGCTTTGTACAGAACACAAATTTCTTCAGTTAATTCCCAGTAAAGTCATTTTCTAGAGTCAATAAAATCAATCAAAAGCCTCAAGTTTGGGCCTCATACAAGCTAGCAAAAAATCAAATCTTTCAAACAGTAGATAGACATAGCTTATCTTTATAGAGAGATATTTCTCCTATTTCACCACATTCAAATAAACAAACATTTCAATTTCAATTTCATTTTCAATTTCAAACATTCTCCCATTTAGGACTTTGAAAGGCATGTTCTGAGGAAAATAAACCCAGACTTGTACACTTTCCCTAATTTGGATGAGAATCCTTCTTTCATTTAAGAGAAACGTGACTGGCATACTTGCAAACACACAAGTAAGGTCCCTCTCTTGAATGAAATGAATTCAGCTTTTCTGTCACTCTCTTAAATGTTTGTGGTGGAATAGTAGAAATACCTCCTTGTAAAGATATCTTCATGTCTCTTTACTGTAAACAGATATTTAATCCAAGCTTCAACCTTGAGCTTCAAGTAAGGCACCAAAAATAATTAATTTCCCTAATTAGTTCTCCGAACTACAAAAAGCTCTGACTTCCATTAGGGATATGTAGGCATGAGGTTCACAAGGAATCTCAGCGAGCTAATAAAAAACCAAAAATAGTCAGTCAGTCTGTCTTTTAATTCAATTCAATTCCTTCTCCTAACACAAAGGAGAAACTTTCCCAATCAATCAGCAACAAACACAAACACATAGACACAGAGAAGGTTCCCGTAGAGTACTACGGATATGTAGGGTGCTTAAACTCTTCCCTATGTATAACCGACCTCCCGGACTCCAGAATTTCTAGTTTAGATGAATCCCCACACTTAGCAAACTCCTAGGGTTTATTTGAGATCTTTTTCCCCTTCCTCCTCGTAGGATAATTAAAAAGTTGGTGTGATATCGTAGGAAGAACTGAAACAAAATTCATCCTACCACGGGCGCATTCTCCTTCCAAATTCCGCGTGAAGGGTCTAGCGTGCCATCCTCCCAAGTGAAACGGGGAGGTAAAAAAAACGACACCACAGCTTCATACAAGCCAGCTTAAAATCAAATCTTTCAAATAGTAGATAGACAGAGCTTATCTCTATAGAGAGATATTTCTCCAACTTCACCACATTCAAACAAACAAACAAACATTTCAATTTCAATTTCAAATATTCTCCCATTTAGGATTTTGAAAGGCATGCTCTAAGGAACACACACCCAGACTTGTACAACTTTCTCTAATTTGGTTGAGAATATTTCTTTCATTCAAGAGACACGCGACTGGCATACTTGCACACAACCAAGTAAGGTACCTCTCTTAATGAAATTAACTCGGCTTTTCTGTCACTTTAAATGTTTGTGGTGGAATAGTAGAAATACCTCTCTGTAAAGATGACTTCATGTCTCTTTATTGTAAACAGAGATTTAATTCAAGCTTTAACATTGAGCTTCAAGCAAGGCACCCAAAAACAATTAATTTCCCTAAAAATTTCCCCGAACTACAAAAAGCTTTGACTTCCATTAGGGATATGTAGGCATGAGATTCACAAGGAATCTCAGCGAGCTAATCAAAAATACAAAAATAGTCAGTTCACCTGCCTTTCATTTGAATTCAATTCAATTCTTTCTCCTAACACAAAGGAGAAACTTTCCTAATCAATTAGCAGCAAACACAAACACGTAGACACACAGAAGGTTCCCGTAGAGTACTGCGGATATGTAGGGTGCTTAAAACCTTCCATATGTATAATAGACCTCCCGGACTCCAGAATTTCTAGTCTAAGTGAATCCCCACACTTAGCAAACTCCTAGGGTTTATTTGAGATCTTTTTCTCCTTCCTCGTCGTAGGATAATTAAAAAGTTCGTGTGCTATCGTAGGAAGAACTGAAACAAAATTCATCCCACAACGGGCACTTCCCTCCTTCCAAATTTCGCGTGAAGGGTCTAGCGTGCCATCCTCCCAAGTGAAACAGGGAGGTTAAAAAAACGACACCACAGTCAAAACTATCAATTTCTTAAAAATAGATTTACCTCTTTAACGCGGAAGGCACCCTTTATATGTGACAAATAAAGGAAGTTAAATTAAAGAGTAAATTCTACAAGTTCCCGTTAAATTGATTCTTTGCTACGAATAGAAAATACTGCCCCATGAGTCGTTTCATTTATGCATGTATGGATCATAGTCTGGTTTCAAGATTTACATTCCATCCAGTCGCTTAAAACTGTTATTCACTTCACCTACTTACCTTGTTGAACTGCAGTCACAACAATATTCTTGTTCACCTTAGATAAGCACCTTAGCAATAGAGTTGATAGATTTACGATTGGTCTATGTGGTTCGATAATATTATATATTACTTCGATAGGCTGTGCACTTGTAGTTCTTTATTTAGGCTATACGTTACAGACCCATCACAGACAAAAATCATATTGCTTGCTTGATCAATCGCTTGTCTTCGTTTCAAATTATTAATAATTTGATCAGTTTTAGTTCATTTTTTATCAAATTAATTCAAGTGTTAATTGTATTTAAACCCTTTTTATCCTTAAGTGTTCATAAACAAGTCGCATAACTAACCTTCTTTAACACTTGTCTTCCATTAGAAGATTACAACTCGATTCGTATTGAGTACTTTCCTTTATCAAAAAATTTGGATTAAAAAGGAATTAATTGGATGTATATCCCTTTATTTCACAAGTGTTTGGACACATTTTCTATCTCTTGCTTTCTCTAAAACTAGTATTCGTTCAAAAACCATCACAACAAACCCGACAAACAATATTTTATGTTCTAATGCTTAATCAAAACATTTTTATTTAAAATAAACATACACACACAATATTTTTGGAAAAAATTATGTAGCTTTGAATTCTCCATCGCACTTGATTATTTGTAGAAGAAGGAGTCATATTTTTCTAAGCACATTGATAAAAATATTTTTCCCTTTGCTTTAAAAAAACGTTTTATATCTTGTTCGATGATTAAGAGAAAATCGATACAATAAGGCTAACAATATTCATTTAGAAAATTTACTAAAGGTAATTGCTTTCTTCAATAAATGTCGTAGGTTGATGATACCTTTCTTAAGCATAATTGACTCCCAAACCTAAATTTAGTTGTGAAGACCATATATTTGTTCCTTAAAATTTTATCCATGTTTTTAATTTTCAAAGAAACCTTGATGGCAACCTCATTGATTTAGAAAATGCCTTGAATAATATTAACATTGCGACAAAATACATCATAAAGAAAGTCCTCAATATCATCTAATCAACAGAATGTAAAAAAACCAATACTTTGATCTTCTAAATAGAAGACTGAGTTGTTATCCTCGTTTTGTTTTATCCTTTGATGGCCAATAAACTTTGATCAAATTTATTTATTTCCCCCTAAAATGTTTAATTTAAATTTTAGAGACATGAATAAAATAGTACACAACATCCAAAGCATTTAGTGATAGAATGTTTTATGCACTAAATATTAAGAATTTAATTAGAATTCACTAATGGTATAAAGATATTTTATACTTTCAGATAATCACAACCACTAATTTATTATAAAAGTTTAACTTTTATTATAACTTCCTTTAAAATAATGCATTTCAATAGTCCTGATGTTTTGTTGGTGTATAAAAGTTTACATAGTCAGTGCATAATAATTAAACTCCTATAAATAGAATTCTTTAAAATTTTGATAGTTTTACAATATAATTTTAAATATATTTCTCATTTATAAATGATTGATTTAACCTTTTCATTTATAATAAAAACTATTTGTATACATGGTTTAGAAAAACCCCAAGTCCAACTTTTGGTGCATATGTAGTGAAATTATGTGATTTTAAAATGGAACAAACAATATCGTGTGCATGTGAATATATTATATATATAGAGATTAAAATAATAATTATAAAAAGGAAGGCGAGAAAAACTATAATATTATTATTGAAATATATAATGAATTCTAACAACCATCAAAAGACACAACCAATAATTATAATTTGAAGAATGTAAATTCCATACTATAAAATAATTATACAAATGTATACTTCAAAATGTAAAAAAGAGAACATATGGCACATATTCCTAAATTTTTTAATTTTATAATTATTTTTCTTTTCATATTTTTGGTTGTAACGGATGGTATCGTCGTAAGTAAGATCAATTTTTCCAATTTATTTTAAAAATATTTTCTTAATTTTATATACAATGCTTCATTTCTTATTATTAATATTTTTTTAATTTCACATCACAGCAATTTTCAAATGCCAATCTAATAAAGAATGTCTTATAGAAATGACTACTTGCATTCGTCCCAGAAAGCCAAAGTGTATAGGAGGGAAGTGTAGATGTTTGTAATATTGAGAATAAGGTAAAAAATAATTTCATGTATTTGCAACTATAATCTTAAGGAACCTTTTAATAATTTGATCCATTCAAATACTTATTACTGTATTATGTCAGTGTTGTTGCATTAGTTCTCTTTTTGTTTGTTATGATAAATTGAATTTGATGAAATAAATATTTTTGTTATTTGGAAAAGAATAGCAAATGATAAAATAAAATTACTCTATAATTTTTTATTCTATTTTCACTCTATTATCTTTGTTATTAGAATAAATATTTCTCCTCTCGGTTGGTTGAGACTTATAATCAAGTGCATAGGTGTAATGGATCACTTTTTCCATGTTGGAGCTTTAAATAGAGGAAAGATCTAATATAGCTTCTATCACTAATGGGTTCAACCTATTTTGGATTCAACCAAATTTATTTTAAAGTATAAGCATTTTTATTTTTATTAAAATAGATATTTCATAAAAACATAACCATTTGATTAATAAAGAACAATTGCATTATCTAAAGAAGATAATACACTGCAAATATGAAATGATGAATAATAAAAAAAATTAAAAAGAAAGAAGCACAATGTGTTATTTCCTTTTATTTTTCTTGCCACTCACCATTTTCTTTTTAGGTTGTAATATCTTCACTAAATGATGCAATTTCTTCTTTGCAAAACAAATAATTATGTTTCTATGAATTATATAAATTAATTAAAAAAGTTCTACGTTTCAAAATTAATTTCTCTAATTAATTGTTGATTAATTAAACAACTTTCATTTCATTCAGGTTAAGATATATAAAGCACTGTTAATTGACAAAAGATAAACATATAGAAAACCACGATTAACATGAAGCAGCAAGAGATCGCTTTCTATGATAGAGAGATCCCAGAATAATCTCAGCCAAAACTCTATAGGAAGGCTTCAAAGAAGTAGTTTGATGAGGTACAGATCTAGAAGAAGATAATTCTCTATCAACTTTCTCCCAATCAACTCTACCACGAAGAGCACCTGTGATTCCATCTGAGTCATCAAGACTATACAGCTTCCTTATCATCTTCTCATTCACAAAAACTTCATGCCCTAATACGAAGGAGATGATAGCAGTTGGAGTAACTGTTGCATGAGTTCAGAAATCCATAACCAAGAGAGGATAAACTGGTCCAACCAATCTTTCAGAGTAATTTGACCAACCTTGTACCAGCATTGCAGCCTTGGTTTTGAAATCATGTTCCAACAGATTTTCAAAATCTACCATAGTTTCGCATAGAACTTTCAGTTCCTCATTTGGAATAGAACAAGTCTTCAAGGGATGATATCCATATTTGTGTTGAACAAGATGTGCTAAAGACATTTTGTGTTGAGTACTTGAGGATGAAAGCATGAATTCACTCGGAGATTCAGTTTAGAAACTAGGGTTTATGCAAGAACGAGAAAGAGAGAGATGAATGAAGAGAGAGAATGTAAAGAGATGAATTGTTATGAAGATGAGTTTATATAGAGACGAATTTGAAATTAAATGCAATATGCATTTGAATGAACAGGATTACAGAAAAACATAGAATCAAATGCATTTAATGAGAAATAACGTTAGGAGAGATAACATAATATTTGAAATGATTTTCACAGTTACCTAGGGCGGCGTCTCCTCAATTGTACGCGTGCTTGTCCAAATAGAGTGAACACGTGTTCAACTTCTGGAAAAGTTAGTGACAGCTGTTTTACTTTAACTTTGATTCTGAAATAGTTAGAACTTCTCATCTTCTCATTCTGATTGTAAGTCAGTACTGATTTTATTCAGAAAAGATCTAGTTCTGATAGGATCATCATTCTTTCCAAGAATGACATCTTCTGAGTGAGCAGAGTTGAGTCTAGAAGATCTTCTGACAGTTGACTCTTTAGAAATTCTGAGATTCTATAAAGAAGCAGCAACTTGATCTTCTGATCCTTTGCTTCTAGAGAGACCATTAGCATGAAATTCCATGGCCTGAGCTATAAGATACGATTTTATGAAGAAGGCTCCAAAATACTTGAAAAACTCCATGAACATGAACAAGTTATGAATTAAAACCAATTCAAACCTCACAAGCAACCTCTCCATACTCAAAATAAAGTCATGGAAGCATGTTTGAAGTTGTACCTTTCTCTTGGAACCACAATTTTCTCCTTTCTTCATGAATAAGCAATGTGGTACAACTCTCACACGTGATCTCCAAATTCTGATATTTTTCCCTCCACAAACCCTAATTCATGCCTATAAATTGAGGGACTAACTCCCTTGATCAAACACACAAGAAATCCCAAAGTCACTCTTCATTCCAAAATCCATTTTTTGTGTCATTTGCATTTTTAAAGCAAATTTTAGTTAGAGAAGTTAAGGGTGCAAACCAACCTTTTTAACACCTTCCATTCATCATTTGGAAGATGTTGATCACCTCCATACACTTCCCAAACACCTCAAACTCATAATCACTACTCAACCTCCATTAAAGCTCCATTAAGAGCCTTAACCTTCCAAACTTCATTCCATAAGCACATTTCTCTAACAAATCATCCAAACATTGGCTTTGTAGGAACAACATCATTTTTAAGGATGTTTGGTGGAATGCTAGAGATGTCTCTTAGAGTTGAAAAGCCTTTCTTTGATGGTGGTCTTACATAGGGAAAATTACCCACTCCAATTCCAACTTCTATGATTTTAGCAAAAACCCTTTGCTATACCTATCTTAGAATTTATTCGATGTGTAATTTTCCTTCTTTCTGGCTTTTTTGCCCACCTTTCGTAATTGTGTTTTGATCTTTTGTTCCTCTTCAATACAACTTGATTACAAAAAAAAACTTTGTATATTTTTGTAAGTATATATTTAGGGTTAGGATAATGTGTCCTTGACTATACCATGTACCCTTAGACCAATACTCCTTTAGAATTCGGTATTTAATCATTAAAAATCAATTAGGTTTAGGTGTTGATTTCAAAACCTTAATTCAAAAATAGCTTGATCTTTTTTCATCCATGTAAAATGCCCTTGTTTATTTTGATCATTATCTTTTGTACATGTACATATACTTGTTGATTTCTATCCTAGTGTTTTTGTACTTGTACCCATTATATTATCTTTGTATATATCTTGTTTATCTAACCATATGCATGAGATTCATATTCATCATCCATCATTAATACATGAACTAATCCCAAGGTATAAATATCCTTGTTCATTATCATTGATGATCATTATGCTCACGTGTTTATCTTTGGTGACACATGTTATCACACACACGCACACACACTTGAGGTATCCATTGATTGATTGCTTAAGTTGTTTATTTAAAATCCAAAGGAATGGGAATAGTATTGACTAAAATTGTCAAGATACTCAAACTCTTTTCCAAATATCTTTTACTTAGTGTTAAAGTATTGTTAAAACTTTCCACTTATTTAAAAATGGTTTTGTATTGTTAAAGCTAAACCTTTTTAAATCCACACTTGGTTTTGTATTGTCAAATCTCAACCAACCTTTTTCTTTTGAAACCTTGGCACTAAGAGGAGAATTATTCCCGGTGAAACTACTCTTAGTCCATTGACCTTGTATTGTTAAAGCTTGGTCCCTTTTTTTATAGGTTTTGTATTGTTAAAGCTCAACCAACCCTTTGTTTTAAAACCTTGGCACTAAGAGGAGAATTATTCCTGGTGAAACTACTCTTAGTCCATTGACCTTGTATTGTTAAAGCTTGGTCCCTTTTATTTAAAATGGTTTTGTATTGTTAAAGCGCAACCACCCCTTTTGTTTTAAAACCTTCGCACTAAGAGGATAATTACTCCCGGTGAAACTACTCTTAGTCCATTGACCTTGTATTGTTAAGGCTTGGTCCCTTTTTTTTGGTTTTGTATTGTTAAAGCTCAACCAACCCCCTTTGTTTTAAAACCTTGGTACTGAGATAAGAATTATACCCGGTGAAACTACTCTTAGTCCATTAACCTTGTATTATTAAAGCTTGGTCCCTTTTTATTAAACTTGTTAAGTATTGTTAAAGCTTAAAATTTTAAAAACCCGTTGAGTATTGTTAAAGCTCAACACCCAAAAAGATTCTGGTCACTTTGGCCCCTCTTTTATTTTCCTTTTTAAGAGGAAAATACAAAAGCTCTTACTTCCCTTTTCTTTAAAAAGGATATGTCGGTCTAAGATGCGATGTCTTATCAAGATGACTTTCAAAAATTTCTTTTCCCATCCCTACACTCTTTTTAAACAAGTTCACATATGTTTTTCAAATAAATGTACACAAAAACAATAATATTTTCAAAGAGTTTCCCATGGGATACCATGGATATGAGGGGTGCCTAAAACCTTCCACTTGTATAACAAACCCTCTGTACCCAAATCTCTGCTAAGTTTATTAGTTTTGATTTTAAAAACTTATGTGGGTTTTATTCGCTCTTTCTCCCATTCCTTTCGAAAACAATAAAGTGCGGTGGCGACTCTGTTTTAAAACAAATGAGCTATGTGTTTCTCATGGCTTCAGTCTCACCAATTTAACCGCTACAGTTGCCTATGGAAATTGTTTTCATACATTTTATGTTTCATTTTTTAGGACTAGTTATCTCCTTTTTTTAGATTTCATTTTCCCGGGTTCCACCTCAATCAATATTACGAAACTTAATATATGATCAACTTACCTGACATATGTCATGATGTATGCCTCTCATTGTTATATGTATGATATATATGTGTTATCAGTGGTAATGGATTATATACCTTTAATTTTTAGTTTTTTAATTATTGTGACTAGCTAACTCCTTTTGTGAGATTTTATTTATCGTTAGTCTCTCCTCAATTGGAGTTTCAAAACTCAAGATATGATCAAACTATGTAAGATAATGACGCAATCATTTTTTTATATAAATCAAAATTGGATTAAATAACATCACTTTTATCATAAAGTGTTCCAACAAAAATCATATTGCTTGCTTGTTCAATGGCTTGTCTTCATTTAAAAAAATTAATCGTTTGATCATTTTGAGTTCATTTTTATCGAATTAACTAAAGTATTAATTTTATGTACACCCTTTTTATCCTTTAGTGTTCGTAAACAAGTTGCATAACTTGCTTGTTTTAACATTTGTCTTCCATTAGAAGATTACAACTCGATTCATATTGAGTACTTTCTTTTATCAACAAAATTTGACTCAAAGGGATTTAATTGGGTGTACATCCCTCTAATTCTCAAGTGTTTGGACATATGTCCCATCTCTTACTTGCTCTAAAGCTAGTATTCTTCCTAAAACAATCACAACCAACCAACAAATAATATTTTTATGTTCTAATGCGAGATCAAATTATTTTTCTTTAAAATCAACCAACACACACGATTTTTTTGTCAAGAACTACGTAGCTTTGAATTCTCCATCGGACTAGACGATATGTAGAAGCAGGAGTCATATTTTCCAAGCACGTCGATAAAAACATGTTTTGCCTTTGTTTGTAGAACTGTTTTATATCTTGTTCAATGATTACGAGAAAATTGATACAATAAGGATAGCAATATTTGTTTACAAAATTAACTAATGGTAATCTCTTTCTTAAATAAATGTCGTAGGGTGATGATAACTTTCTTACACGTAATTGACTCCCAAATCTAAACTTACTTGTGAACACCCTACCATATATTTGTTCTTTAAGGATTTTATTCATGTATTTTCTTTTCAAATAAACCTTGATGGTGAGTTAAATGATTTAGAAAACGTCTCAAGTATTTTTAACATTGCGACAAAATGCTTCAGAAAGAAAGTCCTTAATATCATTTAATCAACACTGTGTAACAAAATAATATTATGATCTTCTACATAGCATACTAGGTTGTTGTCCTCATTTTGTTTTATCCTTTGATGGTCAATAAACTTATTTTCATGAAGCTTATCTTCTAATGATAATATTTGTTTATTTCTCTCTCAAAGTGTTTAATTTAAATTTGAGGCACATAAAAAAAAAAGTAGATGGCATCCAAAGCATTTGCTAATGAAATGTTATATGCACTTAATATTACAAATTTAATTAAAATACACTAGTATTATAAAGGTATTTTATACAGTCAGATAATCACAACCACTGATTTGTTAGAAAAGTTTGACTATTACTATAACTTCCTTTAAAATAATTCATTTGAATAATTATGATGCCTTATTGATGTATAAAATTTTACAATGTCAATACATAAAAATTAAACTCATATAAAAAGATAAACATTTATAGTAGAATCTTTTGAGATTTTGATAGTTTTACAATCTAATTTTAATTATATTTCTCGTTGATAAATGGGTGATTTAACCTTTTCATTTATAATGAAATCGATTTTTATACATGGATTAAAAAAACCTCAAATCCAACTTTTGGTGCATATATAATGAAATTATGTGATTTTAAAATGAAACAAACAAAATATGTGTCCATATGAAAATATAGAGATTAAAATAACAATTATAACAAAGAATGAGAGAAAACTAGAATAATATTATTCTAATATAAGATGAATTCTAACAACAATCAAGAGACACTAACCAAAAATTATAATTTAAAGAAATGTTAATTCAACACTATAAAATGATTATACAAATGTAAACTTCAAAATGCAAATGAGAGAACATATGGCACATATTCTTAAATTTGTTAATATCATAATTATTTTTCTTTTCATATTCATAGTTGTAACAGATGGTATCGTTGTAACTGGTGGTAAGTTCAATTTTTCCAATTTATTTTGAAAATTTATTCTTAATTTTATTTTAGATGCTTTACTTCTTATTATTATTATTATTATTATTAATTTTTTATAACTTGACATCACAGGAAATATCAAATGCCAATCTAATGAAGAATGTCATATAAAAATGACTACTTGCATTCGTCCTAAAACGTCAAAGTGTGTAGCAGGGACATGTAAATGTTGGTAATAGTAACAATAAAGTTAAAAAATAATTCAATGTATTTGCAACTATAATGTTGGTTCTTTTATAGTTTTCTCAAGCTTCAACCTGGTTTTTCTAAACCTTCGAATAAATTTGATACACTCAAATACTTATTAATGTCAATGTTGTTTCCTTAGTTCGCTTTTGGTTTGTTATGATAAATTGACTTTGATGAAATAAATATCTTTGTTATTTGAAAAAGGAAAGCAAATGATAGAATATAATTCTGTATAATTTTTTATTCTCTTAATGGAGAAAAGATCTCACGTAGATTCTATCTCTAATGTGTTCAACCGATTTTGGACTAAATTAAATTTATTTTGAAGTATAAACATTTATTTTTTTTATTAAAATAGATATTTAATAAAAACGTAACCATTTGTTTACCAAAGAAAAATTACATCATCCAGAGAAGATAACACACTCCAAAACTAGAATGATGAAAGATAAAAAAAAAAAAATTTTCTTTATAGACCTCCCAACCTTCTAGTCCACCTCTGGTGAAAAACCCAAACTACCCCTGACTTCGGAAATGCATTTCCGAAATGCAAGAAAAAGGTGTTTTCGTAGATGCATCTCCGAAAGCGCCTTTTTTTTTTGAAAAATTGTCTTATTTCGGAAATGCACTTCCGAAAACAACATTTCGGAAGTTCATTTCCGAAATATTGCGCGTTTTGCAGATTAAGCAAAACAGCCCCCCTCCCCATTCAGTTTACCCTAAATCTTCTTCAAACTTCCTCTCTTCAAAAATTTCTGCAAAAGCAAGTGTGCAAAAGCAAGTGTGCATTCCAAAAGCTTCCCAAACTCAACCTAAGTCATCCAATCTCTTCAATTGGTAAGTTTTTGAATTTTTTCAATTTTTAGATCTATTATTAAAATCTCTATTAGGGTGTTTAGAAATTGCAAAAACCACATTGGGGTAGGTTGGTACTGATATTTAGGGTGTTTAGAAATTGCAAAAGTAGTTTTTAAGTCTGGTTTTGGGGTCTGCCATGGAAGTTGCAGAAAACATCATCGCAGGGGTGTTTCAGAAGTTCATTTCCGAAAACACCTCCATCCCAGTTTCGGAAATGAACTTCTGAATTGTATCAGAAGTTCAATTTTTTTAGTTTTTTATTTTGTCTCGCATATTAATTGATTTCAATTGTTTACAGGAACATGTCAGGCAACCAACCAGCACGCATCAGACAGGGTAGGGAGACCCAGACTGCGTCGGCTAGACGCGAGCGGGCGGCGGCGCAGCTGGCGTCGACACAGGGACGAGGGCAGGGCCGGGGACGACGTGTGCGAGTTCCCGTGGATATGGGAGAGGGTACATCTACTTCAGGATCTAGGAGTCGGCTGGCTCGGGTATCTTCTTCCCGCCAGCGAGAGGAGGAGGAGGAGGTGGCGGCAGTGCCTTACCACGAGCCGGAGGGGGTACCGGATGTTGACCCTCCAGCCGGGGAGGAGGATGAGCAGGAGGACAGCTATCCGGGAGGGCCCTTTGACACTTCCGTGCTGATTAACTACCAGGATCACGTCGCTCGGCGTATCTAGGAGGGAGAGGTATTTTTTATAATTTAACCGTTTATTTGTCACCATTTTTTATAATTTAACCGTTTATTTGTCGCTTATTTAATATATGTCGCTTATTTGTTTTTTTTTGTAATAGGAGAGAGAGCCGTTGAAAATGGTGAACCACGCCCGGAAGATTTTTAGTCTGTTTAAACCAGCAGCTGAGTGGTTTAACGACCATGTGCGAGGTTCAGGGCTTAGCAGGCTCTGCATGACGGGGTACACCACACTCACCACCGGCATGCAAGGAGGAATTTATGGAGCGCTGGCACAAGGAGACGTCCTCTTTCCACTTGCCGGTTGGGGAGATGACGATCGCCTTGCATGACGTGCAGTGTCTTCTCCACCTGCCGATTAGGGGGCCGCTGTTGCACCACTCCCGGATCCGGAGGGTCGAGGCCATTGAGTGGATGACGCTCTATTTGGGCATGGAGCACGAGGTTGCTCACTTTGAGTGCGTCACGACATCTGGGCCTCATATCCGGTTCACCACACTGAGCGCTTATTTCGAGCACCACTTGGACGCGGCAGCCGAGGCTGAGGAGGCGGGTGACGAGCTATTCACACATTATCACCGCGGCTGCGCTCTCCGGTGCTGGTACATGCATGTGGTAGGCGCTGCATGCTTTGTGGACAAGAGTGCAAGGTACGTCGACGTGACCTACCTCCGCTACTTCATGGACCTGGATACCGTTCACCAGTGGAACTGGGGGGCAGCTACTCTGGCATACCTCTACCAGAAGCTGAATGAGGCCTCCAACTGGAGGACGAGGCAGTTGGTCGAATCCTGCACACTACTTACGGTACATTTTATTTTAATACATTATCGTATTTATTTATTTATTTATGTTTCGTATTTATTTTTAATACATTATCGTGTTTGTGTTTCAGAGCTGGATCATCTCCTACTTCTCCCGCATCTACGGCTTCCGCTACGATCCTGTGTACGTGGACGCCATGCCCAGGGCCACCAGATACGTTCTCCAGAGGGGGAACGATGCGGTGGGACCATACCGTTTGTACTTGGACCGCACGATGCACGACGACGTCACCTGGAGGCCGTTCATCGACTACGCTCAGATTGTCCCCTTTGACGGCATTACTCTATATTCAGGCTGGTTGGCATGCGGGACCGGCATCATGGTCCGGTATCTCCCTGAGCGGTGCATGCGTCAGTTCGGACTCGTGCAGCAGATACCAAGGTCACCTTTTGAGGCTGCTCCCGACACAGTGACCCGAGTGCAACTCACTGCCATATGGGAGGACTGGCAGCATCATGTGGTACCGCAGGAGTACAGTCTCACTCGGGTCACACAGGATTGGCACAGTGAGGAGGGATACGTCACATGGTTCTATCGGGTGTCACATCCTCTGCTGAGACCCAACGTTCCCGGCGCTCCTAGGCTAGCACACGAGGAGATCCTGGAGAACCAACAGGCCGAGGATGACCACGCCATTGATCTCATGCCGATCTGCCAGCGGATAGAGATGCTTGGGCGGGACGCGTTGGATCGAGGTATCGTTGATCAGGGCAGTCCAGAGGCAGTCGCCGTGATGGAGATGATCGTCACTAATGCGGACCGTGCGGCGACATATAGGCGGCAGAGGAGGTCCCAGGGAGAGAGGGTTAGGCACACACAGTAGTGGTCGGGTTTATTTATTTTTTGTTTTCGGATTTTATCTTTCGCACAGTATTATTATTATTATTTTCGGCTTGTATATATTATTTGGATTTGATTTATCATATTAGTATTTTCAGTTTATCTGTTGCTTATTTTATTTGGCGTTTGCGTTTAATTAAAAATGCGAGACTGTTAAGAAAAAATATTAAAAAAAAACACAGTTTCTGCATAATTCGGAAGTTCATTTTCGAACCCCCCCCCCCCCCAAAATCTGAATAAATGTGTTTTCGGAAGTACATCTCCGAACACACCCCCCATGAGGTGTTTTCGGAAGTTCATCTCCGAAGACACCCCCCATGAGGTGTTTTCGGAGATGCACTTCCGAATTGTGGAAATTTTTTAAAAAAATCAATGCTTCGGAAGTTCATTTCTGAAGCAGGGGTATTTTGGGTTTTTCGCTGGGGGTGACCCCCATAGTGAAGTGGCTAAAGAAATTTTCAAAAAAAATTATAAAAAAAAAAAAGAAACGCAACTTTCCTTTTCATTTTTTTTTCCATTCACCATTTTCTTTATAGGTTGAAATATTTCACTACATGATGCAATTTATTCTTTACTAAATAAATAATTATGTTTTTATGAATTATTATATAAATTAATTTTAAAAAAATTACGCTTCAAAATAAATTTCCCTAATTAATGATTGATTAATTAAAGAACTTTCATTTCATTCAGGCCAAAATGTATAGAGCAAAGTTAGTTGACAAAAGATACAATATATAGAAAACCATGATTAACATGAGGAATACACAAATCTAACATATTACCTTATTATTATACTATGTCAATTCTTCACGATGAACTTGATCATAAGCAATTCTCTCACACTTGGTGATCCTAGACCAATCCATTAATGTCACCGCATGATAATATTCAACAAGCGAGAATGTGTTGTTTAAATATGATTTTAAAAAAAGTTGCACATAAACTATCCAAAAAGTCAAAGCTTACTAAATCAATAGAAGAACTTGAGTCTTCTACTAACTAAAGATGTGCAATATCAACACGAAATAGTCGTTCCAGCAGCTTTGAGTTCAACTGCCTGTCCCCCAGTTAAAGAGGTGAAGGAGTGGAAAGGGGCAAGGCCAATGAACCAGCATCTAATTGAATGGATTCTTGATAACCTGCTTCGCCTTAACCAACCCATCCTACATGAATCAAGAAAGACAGTGGCACTGACCATCTTGATGGAGTAGAAAGAATAATTACTACTAGGCCTGAAGGGTTGAGTCTTCTACTAACTAAAGATGTGCAATATCAACACGAAATAGTTTTGTTGGTTTCTCAACACAAAGTAAAAGGAATTAAATCATCTAAAAAATAACAACAACAACAACACACCAACAAAAGGAATAACAAAAAAAAAAATCAAAAGAATCGTCAAACAGTAAATCTTCACAACAAAAAATCATTAGAATTGATTCATTTTAAATTTAAAAAATAACAACAACATTAAATATTTTTCCTGAGACAACAAAAAGAAAAACAACAAACATTGCTAAGTTGAAGAAATGATTTTTTTGGGCTTTGGCTAATATGCATAAGGATTTTACTTATGCACCATGCATAAAGCCATTGGATCATGTTTTTAATCCAGTATTGAGTATTGAGTATTGAGTGGTGAGTATTAAGTATTGAGTAATAATAATTAATGTCTAGAATTTGATCCAATGATCCAAGGGTCCATAATAATCTATGCATGGTGCATAGATTTTTATCTATGCACGGTAACTGCACCCATTTTTTTGAGTTTTGTTTATGGAAGAAAGGATATTCTCGAGATTGATTTAGTGGATAAATATAATTTGGTTAATGAAAGATGAATTTTACAGATAGAAGATGAAGTTTGTTTAGGGTTTCACTAATTAAAATAAAAAAGTGAATGAACATATGACTTTATTTACTCTTAAAAAAAAACTAGGTAACTTTTCCACTTTGTTGGGAGTTTCAACAGAGTGGAAATGTATTTTATTTTTAGTTAAAAAATTTAAAATCATAAAATGAAGGCGCATAATTTTTTATAAATAAAACACAACTTTTGGTGCTAGGAGTCAGACCAATAACATGCTTAGTTTTTTCCTTCGGTTAACATTTGCAACCGAGCTGAAACTTTATTTATTTTTAATTTAAAAAATAAAAAGTTAGACGCTAGGAGTCGAACATGAGACTTGCGAAGCTTTTAGGTGAAATATAATTTAGTTTTAATCTAAAACTGAAAATAAAACAAAAAATGGCACCCAAATTTACATGTTTCATTTCGGGACTATGTTCAACCGTGGTAAAAAGTTGTTAGAAAATGTATATTTTGTTGCTGTATTGGTACGAGTAGTTATAGATAATATATGTAAATCAAGTGATCATTTTAATTTATTAGTAAATATGTAATCTATTTAAGTCGCACATTACAAATTTCACCCTTGACTTGAATTATATAATCCATTTTATAGTACTTTCAAGGCCGATTAGGTTTAAACAATGCTTGAACTTCATTGATAAAAAGCCCTCGTTATTAGGTATGATGATAAAATTATCTATATTAAACATTACTCCAAAATAAAGATTAAGACACCTAACTCGGTACATGACGACTGAAATGCAAAGGTCCAATCCGCAAAGGTCCAATCCCTTACAACGAAGGATCGAAGAAATGTCAATTTTAAAGGAAACTAGAACTAAAAGTCATTGGATCACGCAAAGTAGGTAAATATATTTCTTCACTCAATCAATAATATTTCATTAACATAATAACTAATGCATAAGATGCTAGTTATATGTTTTTTTTTTGTAATCAAGATATATTAATAGAACGAAATTTCACAACAAGATTACAAAGAGACGGTCGAAACCGCGGGGAAAATTATCCACCAATTGAAACCTAACTTAAGAAAAACAAATGATTTTTCTCAAACTCATAAAAGTTACAATTGGCATGAGCAATATTCCCAATAAAAGTCCACCTCCAAACCAACGCTTTAACTTCCCAACACACATCCCGAGAACTTATGATGTTGTTTTTAGTTGAAATTCTTGTAAAGCTATACATAAAAATATAATAGATTTCCAAATCCATGATCGACGAGAATATTGTTGATAAGATATTTTGAGAACAAAGTATAAATACTTTGAATTATAAAAATATATAAATTCTACATAAGATCTATATTGAAAAAAATCTTTTTTTTATAGGCAATGAAATTCAATAATCAAAAGGAGTACAAGGGGTGCTCACCTAATAATACAACATTCAAATGTTTAGGAAATTTATCAGTCAGTGGCACCATAACGTATAATTACAGTTAACATTTGTCAGTTGTAACACCCCAAATTCTTCCCGAAAATATCATGCGAGAAATCAGAGTATTTTAAAAACTATCAACAAGCATTTGGGATATCACATTTACTTCATATAACAATTCATAAACAGATACATAGCACTTTAATCTCAGAGAAGCACAAAACAACTTATAATAGCTCTTAGACAAACCAACTTCATTTTAATATGCAGCGGAATCATAACATTTGACTTTATAAACAAATCATCTTATTTAATCGGAAACAACTTCAATCATCATAGTAATTCTCATTATCCAATTTGGAACTCAACAACTAAAACATGAACAACATAGAAACAACAATATAGACAACCCCCGAGTGCTACGTATCAGAGCGACACACCAACCGGATACGATGAAGCTACAAACTTCCACAGCTATACTTGAGTACCTGCCAATTTCCTATGGTAGGGGAAACATCAGCAGAAGGGGTGAGATATCAAACAGTATAAAGGAAAGTATGATAATAGATATAGCAAGATAATATCATACACAATTCACAACTTCTCAATATAAGCAATTTGCATCACGACAACAACATGGATCATATATTCAAACTTATACACATATATCATTAATACATATATATATTCACAGTCTCATCATATATGTTTCATTCACGCACATCATATCTACAACACATCAACAATCCATATCAAATGAATTCAACTTCACAAACTATGCATCCACACATCATAACAATGAATCGAATGCAACTCGGTATACAAACTCGAATGCGACTCAAACTATGCATATGCATGTGGTACCAATCGGAGCTTCAGCCCCCGTCACTAATTGCCATTTGGCCCGTCATGTTTGCCATAGTTTTCAGGCCGTCATGTTTGCCATAGTTTTCAGGCCGTCACAGAGTATGCATATGGAATGTAACTCGACAAACAAGACAACACAACATACTCATCAAAATCACATATCGTCACGAGGCATAAGCCTATATCACAATCACTGTACCATTTATTCGAGGTAATTCACGTCACTATAATATTTCATCTTCACTTAGTCACAAAATCATCCTCTCAAATATATACAACATCACGTATTCACAAAATCGTCACAAATATACAATTCTCATATCATCAAGATCATTACAATTATCATCATGTTTCGGCACATCGGCACAATTACTCAATTTCACATATTAACACAGTCATCACAATTATCATCATAATCTACTAAACTAACGACAATTAGCTAGGATTCATACCATAAGGTTAATCACATAACAATGCACAATAATAATCATATTGACAATGTTATACCCCAAAATTTGCCCACATATTTTTCAAGAAAACTCCAATCTGAAAATTAAGGGTCTCATATAATCATGGATTTTTATTTCAACAAATATCCTGACATATGAAATACTTAGTTTTTAGAATTTTTCTTATACAGTATTTTGGCTTGCAGTTGAATTTATTCTTACGCAAACGCCAAATACTGTTTATTACTTCACACATGCTATTTATTTATTTACAGATAAATAGTACTGACACAATTGGTACAGAGTTAAAATCTTTTTGCAGGCGCAGAATCAGGAAACTCAGACTGTACTGGTAACAGTATATTAGTTATTTATCATGTCTGTGTTTTTCTAACAAGTCATGTAAATAAACTTTCATTTTTTACATAAAACAAAAACAAAAAACAACAAAAAAGAAAATTAACTTTGACTGTTGATTTTTCACTCTAACTGCTACGTCAATACCTGAACAGTCAGTTGACAGCCAAACTGCTGGCAGTACAATTCTCAGTGTTTTGTACCATCAATCAAATCAATCTTTCACAATTCAAAAATTCCAAGATTTTTGTGCTAGAAGTCTTCTGAATATCACGCGATTAGCAGAGACTCAACACTGCACAAAAATCAGGTACGCTTAACTGTCTTCTACACAAACAGTCTCTAATCAGGGTTTTTCTTGTTTTTACAGGAGCAACAAGTTTTGAGAGCTCAAATGGATTTCATACACATCCATATATCTCAAAGTACCATCATACAAATTTTCAAACTTCAATTCACTCAGACGCACCGTCGGCAGCTCAAACAGTCAACAGACGACCCGTTTGACCAAAAAAGTCAACAGACAGTCAAAAATGAAATTTTTTGTCAAAGTCCATATTTTGTCAAAGGATTCATCATTTGATCATTGGATGATCATAATTCATCAAGGAAAGATCAAAAATCAACAAAACCCTAAGATTCAAAATTAGGGTTTTTGCCTGAAAAGTCAACTCAACTTTGACTGATCATAACTCTCTCATCCTTCATCCAAAAAATTCAAACCAAAGCTTGTTTTGAAGGAAATTCAATTATCTTTCAAATGCCATTGATCCCATGGTCATTGGATTCACCATTTGAAAAATATGATCAAAGACATTACAGGTCATTTTCAAAGTCAACAAAAAGACACTTTTTTCAAAAGGACACACAAGGAGCTTCAAAAATCATTTTGACATGAGACCAAAGACATTGGTTAGAGGACTCTTTGAGGTTTCTAAAAAGTTCAAGATCTCCTTCATATGACAAAAATTGAAGGATTTACACCTTGTTGAAGTTGGCTAAATTTTGGGAAAATACATGAAATCAACATTGCTCAAAAATGCATTTTTTCCAAAAGGGGCCAAGTTTTCAGCATTCAAACATCATTTCCATGATGATATGGGCCTCCCACGACCAAGACTAAGCCCACATCATTTTTTATCTATTTTTGGCATATTTTTATCTTATTTTAAGATTAAAATAAAAAAGAAAATGAAATGGATAAAGAATAGCTTGTATTCCAAGCAAGACTCATTCAACTCTGTCCCAAAGCAAAGTACAGCAGAGGAGAAGAAGAAAATCAAGCCATGGTGGCTTAAAGACAAAGCTACCAATGTTGAAAAGTCAAGATTCCAAAAAAACTCATCAATGCTTTTGGCTTAGTTTCTAAGCACTCTAATGCTTATAAATAGGCTATAGCACTTCAGTAATAATAGAGACAGAGATAGAGAGCAAAACTCTTGTTTGTAACACACTTGTAATCTCTCAAAATATTCAAAGAATTTTGAAATTCGAATTCCAAATTTAAGTCACTTTCCATTCAAACTAAACACTCAAACACGTTCCTTGAACATCACTGAAACTATCCCAATCAATTACAAGCCTTGAAGCTCACTGAATCGAGCTACACAGGTCAAAATTTGTTCAAACTAAAATCAATTCGTATCTGGTTATTCACACATGTTTAACAAGATGTAGACATACTATTGAGTTTGGTTTGAGGTGTAGATCATTTCTGGAAACTTAATTAAAGTTTGGACACGTACAAATGAAATCACCATTTTAGGGTTCATAGCTTCAAAATTAGGGCTTTCCAAATTAGGCAAAATTAGAGGTTCTAATTAGTACCATTGAATTCGCATGGACCAAACGAATTGAACTGATAGGTCGCGCCAAGTTTATGTGTACGTTTGACCCTATTCGCTATTTTGCAGGTTTAGTAAGTAACCAATTACAGCGCTTTTGGTAAGAAAGCGCTATTAAAAGTCTTGTCTGAAGGTTGAAGACGAAGACGTGTCACCCCCCTATTGGTTCTGACGCGCGCGTTTTTTTTGAATATAACCCTTGGTTTCAGTGTTTTGCAGGCGTGTCATAAGTGATGTTCCCTCACCATCTGGACCATCTGATCTCATTTATGACTCATCCAACGCTCCAGATCACGCGTGCACATCATACTCCCTCATAAATTTCCACACAGGATCAGTATCCTTTTATTTCTATTTTATTTTCTATTTTATTTAATTTCTTTGTTAAATTAATTAAAAATAGTTTTAAAAATCCAAAAAATACACAAAAAATATTTTTAGACTTCTAAAATAATATACTATTTTCTGAAATAAAAATATTTTATTTTTCTTCAAAATTTCAATATTTTGCATAATTAATTAGTATATATTTATATATTTGCTTTTTAATTATTCTAACCCATCAAAAAAAATCCCAAAAAAAATTGTTCTTTATATAAAATATTGTTTATATATTATAAACTAATTTTGTACATATTTTGAATAATTTTATCTTTGAGTTTTAATTATTTGTATAATTATTTACATAATTATGTTTTAATTAACTTAAATCAATTTCAAATCAATTTCCAAAAATTCCAAAAAAATTAGTTTTGTTTTAAAATTAATTAACAAATATTTTGTACATATTTTAAACTTAATTTCTAGGTTTAAATCTATTTTCATCTTTTTCTTCATTTTAATTTAATTAATCATGCATTAATTATAATTAAAATCAATCATAAAAAAAATCCAAAAACATGCCTTTTATTTTTCTTGCAATTTAAATTCCTAGATAAATGTATAGGATGTCAAATTCATGTAAATAGGCTAGTTTACATTTCCTGCACAATCGATGTAATAGCGTAGATTTACTTTCCGCACTTTACATTTCCGCATTTTAATTTCCAGCAAATATAAACTGCGTGTATGTCAAAGATAAAATTGAACCGTTAGATCACTAACTTCAAAGATAAATATCTGAATCCAATCACAATCACACTTGCACCTCTTCAGGTAATCCCTTTCAATCTTTCAAAATCAAAGTCAAATTTCACTGTTTTGAGTACAAAATCGAACCTTGCTTTTATATCCGGTGAAAGGATAGATTTTTAAAGGAAATAGGATAAAGATCTTACAACTCAGGGTAGACCTCCTAGTTTGCTTGCTCAAATCAAAACAAACAAAATTCTCATACACTGTTGATTTTTCAAAACTTTCAAAAAGACAATACTTTGTATACATCCAAACACGGATTATTACAAAGTTAACGTTCTTTTCAAAATATCTTTCGAAAGATAAACAAGCATTTTGTATACATCCACACACGGATCATTACAAAATTCAATTTACAAAGGTATTTGAAATCACATATGAGCAATTTCAGAGCAATTGAAAAGTGATCGAAAAACAAGTGAGCTAAGCAAACTTAAGAGCCCATGGATAACCATGGATACAAAGGGTGCTAACACCTTCCCTTTGTATAACCTACCCCCTTACCCAGAATTTCTTAAAGGTCTTTTTTCTGTGCCTTTTATAAACCTTTCCTTAATTGGATAAAATAAAAGGTCGGTGGCGACTCTGTGAATTTTCAAAATGCGAAAGCATTAAGCGACAAAAAAAGAGTCAGTTCACGTATCTCTACAGATCAGAGGTATGGCCCGGTATTAAAAAAAATCGGAGGTCCACAGAACTGGCGACTCTGCTGGGGACATACTTTCAAAAACAAAATGTTTTCAAAAGGGGTTACCTTAAGAGAATAGGTCGATGTTTTCAATTGTTTGACTTGATTGCTCTATTTTTCAAAGGCTTGCTTGGGTATTTTGCTTGTGTGAAAGATTCTAACCCGAATCTCGAGATACCTTAAGTATATGACATTAGACCAAGGAAACTGTACGGCATGTACCGATACGGTTGATCTGGTAGTCATCGTTAGTGTGACACTTTGGTTTATACTGATGTCCCTTGAAAACGATCAAGGAGTATATTAGGCTTCCGAAGTGTCATTAAACACTAATTTGTCTTAGAACCTTTTTAGTTGAACTTGACTTGTGGCCTATTAAGTGGCTAGCTTTGAAATTGATCGAAGTTAGTTATCCTCGAGGAATATTTTGATCGGCCGCTCGAGCGCCGTATTGAGATGTTACTTCCAAGGATCATAGAACCCGAATGCTATTCTAGGACAGGTTTTAACCAACTAAACTTCAGTGGGGAGGGTATCACCTATCAGCTCCATGCAAGCCTTTAAACCTAAGGCTATTGTTTGATTTGTCTTTGTGTGCCACATGTTTGCATCATAAGCATATCATTTTTGCACCAAACACTTCAAGGATCAAAGAGTTTACCTTTGTTTTTTTGCAGGTAATGGCTCCCGCCACCAAAGATTACATCCGAATCAACATCTCAACGGTACCGTCTGAACTAAAAGACTTGGTGTCAGAATTCCCCAGGAATGTTCAATTCACCGAAAGGCATGGTCACCTACTCCATTTGGTTACCTCAAAATTTGAAGAAGACATGATACGGGTCCTGTTCCAGTTCTTTGACCCTGAACATCATTGCTTTACCTTTCCTGATTACTAGTTGGTACCCACTTTGGAAGAATTCTCTGAACTAATGGGATTGCCTGTTCGAAATCAATTACCTTTCACTGGTTTAGAAAGGATTCCAAAACCTGAAGTCATTGCTGCTGCTTTACATCTGCGAAAATCAGAAATCGAGTCCAATTGGGAAACAAAGAGTGGAGTTAAGGGTTTACTTGCCAAGTTCTTATTGGAAAAGGCTCGACTACTGCTAGAAAACAAAAGTTATCCAGCTTTTGAGGAAGTTATGGCACTTTTGATCTATGGGTTGGTTTTATTCCCTAATCCCGACCAGTTCATAAGTGTACACATCATCAACCTTTTCCTAATCCGTAACCCGGTACCAACATTGCTGGGAGACATTCTACATTCTCTACACACTCGTACCATGAAGAAACGAGGAGCTCTCATGTGCTGTATACCACTACTGGCTAGGTGGTTTACATTTCATCTTCCCCGATCAGTGTTGAGAAATGAACAAAGAATGCATTGGTCTCGCAGGATTATGTCTTTGTCTCATTCAGATATCCGGTGGAACAACTTCTTTCAAAGAGACATTACTATCATTGATCATTGTGGAGAGTACCCTAATGTGCCGCTCCTTGGCATCAAAGGAGGCATCACTTACAATCCCTCTTTAGCTCTACGCCAATTCGGATATGCAAGAAGCAACGGTCCTCATGACATGATTATCCATGGCATTGTGTTTGATTACGAGAATGATTCTCATAGACACCGACAAAGGTTCATACATGCATGGGGCAGTGTCTATAGAATAGAAAGCAAAACTCTGGGGCAATGGAATTCTATTCCTATGGAACCTTACCTCAGATGGGTCCGCACTCATGCTCAGAAACTCCTTATGCCATATCCTGCTGTTCTACCTGTGACTATTGAACCAGAGGTCGAAGGATATGAACCTCAAGTTATTCTACACCCGGACATGCCAACTGACCTGGAAGAGTTGCAAAAATCTTGGGTTCAACTCAAAGAGGAAAGAGACACCTTCAAATCATACTGTCAAGACTATGAGAGAAGGATATTGGAGCTCACCGGACAGCTTCAAGAAGAACAGCAGATCAACACATTCCTGGGGGCAAAGAGAAAGCGTCCACGAGAGACCTGAAGGATCATTTACTTTATTTCTGTCTTGTAAGCCCAAATGAGGCAAAGAAAAAAGAAAAAAAAAAAGAAGAAAAAAGAAATAAATTGATTAACTAACGTTTGTTTCTTCTTTAACAAATCTAAACTCTAAGATCCTTGAAACATTGCACACACATTTCACTTCATGCATTGCATATACATTTCATACATTGCATACATTGCATACACATGGCATCCAGTTATACACATTTCATAACAGGTTCACATGACGGATTTCTCATCTTCTCGCTGTTTATTTCAGTCAGAAGAGATGGAATCCGAAATGAGCATCAAGAATCTCGAAGCACAGAATGCCCAAGTTCAAGTGGCAATTCTGGAACTGGCAAAGGGGCAGCAAGAACTGAAAGCCCTGATAATCAAGAAGAAAAAGAAGCCCAAAGGATCTGTAGGCGTGAGCCACCTGAAAAGGAAGATCAAAATTCCAGTCAAAAAGTTCACAAAGCCACCGATCCCTGAAACAGTCGGTGATGATGAACAAGAAGACAATCAAAGCAACCAGGGTTCTGCTAAACCCTCTCTCTCTTCAAATGAAGAAAATGATCATTCTGGGGACGAACCGGATAATGAAAAATACCAACAGCTGGAAGACCGTATGAAAGCTATGGAGGTACAAAAAATACCTGGCTTAGATTTCAATGATCTAGGGCTCATCTCGGATGTTGTTATCCCTCCAAAATTCAAAGTTCCTGTCTTTGCAAAATATGATGGAGTTTCTTGCCCGAAACTACATCTGAGATCCTATGTGAGGAAGATACAACCTCATACAACAGATAACAAATTGTGGATTCACTTCTTCCAAGAAAGTCTGTCGGGTACACAACTCGAGTGGTACTACCAGCTGGAAAATACCAAGGTTCATACTTGGGAAGAATTAGCTGCTGCTTTTTACAAACAGTACCAATACAATGCTGATCTTGCGCCAACCCGTACTCAACTAAGGGGCATGTCTATGGGACCAAAAGAAAGTTTTAAAGGATATGCACAAAAGTGGAGAGATATGGCTGGAAGGGTTCAACCACCCTTATCTGATCGCGAACTAGTTGACATGTTCATGGGCACTTTAACTGGCCCTTTCTATAGCCATTTGCTGGGAAGTTCATCATCAGGTTTCACTGACCTGATACTGACCGGAGAACGTGTCGAAAGTGGCATTCAAAATGGAAAATTTCAGATAGGTTCCACCTCTGGTACTACAAAAAGGCCCATCAGTGGGAGAAATGAGGTCAATGCAACTCAAATTCAAAAAAGTCGCAAGAGTGAGCAGCATCAATCTGTAGGGGCAGTTCTGATCTCCGCATCTGCGCCTCAAAAAGATCAACAGCTAAAATATACGCATCGACCAGATGCACCAAGAAGAAATTTCACCAAAATCAACATGCCAATTTCTCAGGCATTGCAACACTTGCTAAAAGCAGATCTGATCACCTTAAGAGGTCCTCCAAGGAATGTCAACACTTCCTCTCCGAATTATCGCCCTGATGCGACATGTGCCTATCACTCAAACTGTCCAGGACATGACGCAGATCACTGCTGGGCCCTGAAAAATAAAATACAAGATATGATAGATGCTGGTGAAATTGAGTTCGATCCTCCAGAAACTCCAAATGTCATCACAGCACCTATGCCAAAGCATGACAAAACTGTTAACGCTATCCTGGACACTGTTTACATCTATGATGTGAACGAATTATCAACTCCACTCTGCGAAGTCAAAGGAAAGCTAATCCGAGCTGGTTACTTCCCAGGATGTGACCCCGACTGCTTTTACTGCTCTTGCCTGCCCAATGGTTGTGAAAATCTGAGGATGGGAATTCAAAAATGGATGGATCGCCGTATCATTATGTTTGAGAGGCTCCCTTCTATGGACGTACTGTGCGAAGTCTTTGCAAACGGGATAAGAATAGAGGATGCCTCAGTGATATCCAGCTTACCATTCAAAATCTCTGCCAAGGCTCCATTCAAAATTTCTGCTACACTCAAAGTGGCATCAGTAGTCATTGCTAGTCCAACTCCATTTCCATACTCCTCAGACAAAGCTGTCCCATGGGGATATGACACTAATGTTTACATTCATGGAGTTAAGCAGGGTACCTCGACTGAAGAGACCGCAAAGTTAACTACTCCAACTGTGGGTAATATTGTGGGTACCAGCAAAATCACGAGAAGTGGAAGAATCTTTTCACCAGAAATTTCTCCAAATGTTGCTGCTGGTCCAGTCCGAGTCCCAGTTCCTAATCAAAATGTCAACGCTCGAGGCAAAGAGCCACAAGTTGAACAAATTCAAACCCCGGTGGAGATCACTGCTGAGGATCCATCAAAGCAAGAAATGGAGGAAATATTGAAAATCATCTGCAAGAGTGATTACAATATTGTTGAGCAACTGGGGCACACTGCTTCAAAAATCTCAATGCTATCTCTGCTAAAATATTCAGAAGCTCATGCCAAAGCTCTGATGAAGTTCCTGAAAGCTGCGCATGTGCCTCAAGAGATCTCAGTCGACCAATTTGAGAATTGTGTTGCCAATCTAACCGTGAGCAATGGTCTCGGTTTCTCTGATGTGGATCTAACCCCTGCTGGAAAAAATCACAACAAAGCCTTACATATCTCCATTGAATGTAATGGCACTACTCTATCTCATGTGCTAGTAGATAACGGTTCTTCTCTGAACGTGTTACCAAAAACAGTACTAGAAAAGCTTGACTTCGAAGGAATTGTGTTACAACCAAGCGATGTTGTGGTAAGAGCCTTTGACGGGTCAACCAGAACGGTATACGGAAAAGTGAATCTCCCAATCAGAGTGGGTTCTCAAATCTTTGATTCTATCTTTTACGTAATGGAAATTCACCCAGCCTACTCCTGTTTACTTGGACGCCCTTGGATACATGGGGCAAACGCTGTAACTTCTACCCTGCATCAGAAGTTAAAATATCCAGTAAAAGGAAAGATTGTCACAGTCTATGGCGAAGAGGAATATGTGGTTAGTCACCTAAGCAATTCCAAATATGTTGAGTTGGAGGACGAATTCATCGAAACTCCATACCAATCATTTGAGGTGGTCTCTCCAGATGTCTCTACCACCAAGCATATTCCTGCTACTCCAACTACAGCTATGGCTTCTCTCAAAGATGCCAAAGCCATGATTGAACAGGGTGATTGCACAGTATGGGGACAGCTTCCCGATATACCCTACAAATCTGACAAGCTAGGTCTGGGCTATGATAGTGAAAATCAAAAGAATGATCAAAGTCCTCGTTCTGGAGGATTAATGTCACACTTCGTCAGCCAAGAAGTAAACGCTATTGAAGATGAAGGAGTGTTCTTGAACCATATCATTCAGCCATATCCAGATGAAATTCCACCAATTTCCATGGGAATGTGGGATGCTGTGGGAGAACCAAACGGCGGGTATAATTATCAGTATGCCACACCTCAGAATTCTTATATTGCTATGGAGGACCTTACCCCGACTGGATGGGGTGATGAAGTTGGAAATGATCAAATTTTCACAAGTCCCGCCACTGAGCAATATCAAAATCCACCCAAAGAAGTATGGGACACGCTAGGAGAACCCAGCGGCAAATATGACTATATGGTGAAATACTCCGCTCCTCCGAGCTCACAAATTCCTATGGAGGACATTGTCCCAACTGGATGGGATGAACATTACGATGACAATTTCGCTCTTGAAAAAGCCAGAGAAATACCAAATAACGAGGGTTGCTTTCTGTCAGCATACACTCCTCATCAAGATGCACAAGTCTCTATTCAAAACATCATCCCGACTGCATGGGACGGCCTTATCGAGCATCTCGCTCAGCCAACAGAGATATCTCAGCCTGGGCTCTCGTATCCAGCAGAGTATATCCCTTATCCCGAAGGATCACCGGCTCATTTTCCCACTAATGAAATCAATGCTGTGGAAGATGAAAAAGACAACTGCAACTGGAACAGCTGGGTACCCCCTGCTCACAACAGTGGATTGAACAACTGGAAAGCTGAGGATGTGATCTCCTTTGACCAGGAGTAAATGCCATTTCCTGTTTTCTTTGTGTATAATGTGCAAAGATAAAAGTGGTTCCTGAACAATCGAACCATGAGCTTGAAAGCCGTGTGCCTTAGCACACTGGTCCTTCTATAAGGGCTTATCATATCATGATCATGTGCATTCAATAAAATCATGGGACGCTTGCATATTTAAATTTTGTGATCCTTTTTCCTTCTTTCTTCGCTTTCAAATAGCTATGTTTTTTCTTCACACATACTCACATAATTAACTTGCAGATTCACATACACTCTGGATCCAGTCAACAACGATTCTGCTATTGCCCGTCATGACTTTGAAAATCCGATCTACCAAACTGAGGACGAAAGTGAGGAAGATTGTGAAGTGCCAAGAGAACTTGCAAGGCTGCTAGAACAAGAAGACAAGGCCATACAGCCTCACGAGGAGCCAATTGAGGTCATCAACTTGGGCAGCAACGAAGAAAAGAAAGAAGTCAAAATAGGGGCTGATTTAGAACACAGCGTCAAGCAAAGACTGATTCAAATGCTGCGAGACTACGTCGAGATATTCGCCTGGTCCTATGAGGATATGCCAGGCCTTGACACGGACATCGTAGTTCATCGCCTACCAATCAAAGAAGGTAGCACTCCAGTCAAACAGAAACTACGAAGGAGTAGGCCTGATATGTCAAAAAAGATCAAAGACGAGGTTGAAAAACAGTTCAATGCCGGATTCCTAAAAGTTGTAAGTTATCCTCCTTGGATAGCTAACATCGTCCCTGTACCTAAAAAAGACGGGAAAGTCAGAATGTGCGTGGACTACAGAGATCTGAACCGGGCAAGTCCCAAAGATGATTTCCCTTTACCACACATCGATGTACTGGTTGACAATACCGCACAATGCAAGGTATTCTCCTTTATGGACGGATTCTCAGGGTACAATCAAATCAAGATGGCACCCGAAGACATGGAAAAAACAACCTTCACAACACCCTGGGGAACCTTTTGTTACAAAGTAATGCCCTTTGGTCTGAAAAACGCAGGAGCCACCTATCAACGTGCAATGGTAGCACTATTTCATGATATGATTCATCAAGAAATAGAGGTGTATGTCGATGACATGATTGCAAAATCCAACACCGAGGAAGAACATTTGGGTCATTTACACAAGTTGTTTGACAGACTCAAGAAATACAAGTTGCGACTGAACCCAAATAAGTGTACCTTTGGAGTAAGATCCGGCAAACTCTTAGGTTTCATCGTCAGCAGCAAAGGTATTGAGGTTGATCCCGCCAAGGTTAAAGCCATTCAAGAAATGCCTATACCTCGTACCGAGAAACAAGTCAGAGGATTCTTGGGACGTCTAAATTACATCGCCCGATTTATTGCCCACATGACTACTACTTGTGTGCCGATCTTCAAACTGTTGAAGAAAGATCAAGTGGAAAGGTGGAATGACAAATGCCAGTTAGCCTTTGACAAAATCAAAGAATATCTCCAAAAACCTCCAATCTTGTTGCCACCTGTGGAAGGCAGACCTCTGATAATGTACCTAACTGTGTTAGAAGACTCAATGGGGTGTGTACTAGGACAACATGACGAATCCGGCCGAAAGGAGCACGCAATCTACTATCTTAGCAAAAAGTTTACCGATTGTGAAACAAGATACTCACTACTCGAAAAAACTTGTTGTGCCTTAGCTTGGGCAGCTCGCCGACTAAGACAGTACATGCTAAATCACACCACTTTCCTAATCTCCAAGATGGATCCCATCAAATACGTGTTCGAAAAACCTGCTCTCTCTGGAAGAATAGCGAGATGGCAAATGATCTTAACAGAATATGACATTCAATACACTTCACAAAAAGCAATCAAAGGAAGTGTGGTAGCTGATCATCTGGCTCATCAAGCAGTGGATGATTATCAAGCATTGAACTTTGACTTCCCAGACGAAGACATTATGCTAGTCAATGACTACAAACAACCAGGACCAGAAGAAGGACCCGAGCCAGGATCCCGGTGGACTATGGTTTTTGACGGAGCTTCTAATGCACTTGGCAATGGCATCGGAGCTGTGATCATTTCCCCCGCAGGAGGTTACACACCATTCACTGCCAGGTTATGCTTCAATTGCACTAACAATATAGCCGAATACGAAGCATGTATTCTGGGTCTTAAAGCTGCAATCGATCTAAGAATCAAATTCCTGGAAGTCTACGGAGACTCGGCCTTGGTAATCTACCAAGTCAAAGGGGAATGGGACACGAAGCACCCAAATCTAATTCCTTACAAAGCATATGTGCTGAGTTTGATTCTTTACTTCGAAGAAATCACTTTCGAACACATCCCACGCGAGGAAAATCAACTAGCTGATGCTTTAGCTACCATGTCATCCATGTTCAAAGTCAGGTGGGACAACGAGGCGCCTATGATCACCATCTACAGGCAAGATGAACCATCCTATTGCAATGAGATCAATACCGAAGGAACCGAGGAAAAACCATGGTTCCATGAGGTAAAAAGATATCTCGAAGCTCAGGAGTACCCTGAAGGGGCATCCATTAATGACAGAAAGTTTCTAAGGAGATTTGCTGCCAAATTCTTTCTAAGCAATGGAACCCTATACAAACGCAACCATGACTCGACTTTACTTCGCTGTGTAAACAAGAAGGAAGCAGAACAGATCATGGAAGAAATACACAATGGTGCCTTTGGTACTCATTCCAGTGGACATACAATGGCTAAAAAGATCCTCAGAGCAGGTTATTACTGGTCTACCATGGAAACAGACTGCCATCATCACTCCCGAACATGTCACAAATGCCAGATATACGCTGACAAAGTACATGTACCTCCAGTTCCATTAAGCGTCCTGACGGCTCCTTGGCCTTTTGCAATGTGGGGTATTGATATGATTGGAGAAATCAAACCTACTGCCTCCAACGGACATCGCTTTATCCTAGTCGCTATTGACTACTTCACAAAGTGGGTAGAAGCAGCTTCATTTGCTTCTGTCACCAAAAATGTGGTGGCCCGGTTCATCAAATACAATCTCATTTGTCGGTATGGCATCCCTGAACGGATTATCACGGACAATGGTACAAATCTAAACAACAGAATGATTACTGAACTTTGCACACAGTTCAAAATCAAGCATCATAATTCTTCTCCATATCGACCAAAGATGAACGGCGCGGTGGAAGCTGCCAACAAGAACATCAAGAAAATCATACAAAAAATGACAGTAACCTACAAAGACTGGCATGAGATGTTGCCTTTTGCTCTTCATGGTTATCGCACATCTGCGCGTACTTCGACAGGGGCAACTCCATTTTCCTTAGTCTATGGTATGGAGGCAGTTCTTCCAATTGAAATTCAGATTCCTTCCCTAAGGATTATGAAAGAAGCCAATCTAGACGAAGACGATTGGATTCAAACACGGTTGGACCAGATAAACTTGATTGATGAGAAAAGGCTCGCAGCTATTTGTCATGGTCAGCTATACCAAAAGCGTATGATCAAAGCCTTCAACAAAAAAGTCAAAAGTCAAGCATACCAAACTGGTGGCTTGGTTGTCAAACGCATCATCTTACCACAAGGTGATCCCAGAGGCAAATGGACTCCCACCTACGAGGGACCATTCATAATCAAGAAAATATTCTCCGGCGGCGCCATGTTGCTTACCACCATGGATGGCGAGGATTTCCCACACCCTGTGAATGCTGACATAGTCAAAAAATACTTCTCTTAAAAAAGAAAAAAACAAAACAGCTCGCTAAGTTGAAAACCTGAAAGGGCAACTTAGGCAAAAATGAGCGTCTCGGTGGATTGAAAACCCGAAAGGGCGGTCCAGGCAAAAATTAGAGACTAAACAAAAAATCCCGGTAGGCTGAAAACCTGAAAGGGCGGCCTAGGCAAAAGTTAGGGAATGAAACATACAACTGTGTTCCGTTCAGCTGCCTACTCACCATCAAGATTCAACACCTCAAA
Source organism: Vicia villosa (assembly GCF_029867415.1). NCBI lineage: Eukaryota > Viridiplantae > Streptophyta > Magnoliopsida > Fabales > Fabaceae > Vicia > Vicia villosa. Next base: position 21,718,474 of record NC_081183.1, on the reverse strand, counting down.
GACACGATCAGTCCAATCACTTTCTTCCAACAAGTGAGGGATGAGATGCTCTAAGACAGATTGGCAATAGCAGAGTTGAAACTTGACTGGATCATTTTCACATAGCTATTTATCTTCATAAATATTTTTCAAAACTTTCTGACAGTTTCCTACTTCTAGGATTGTTGTCTCCCTGTGCTAACCCGCCTATCATGGCACTTTTCAATGCAGCTCTTTTAAAAATCACTATTTTCACTTTTCCTGTTTAAATGCGTAAGCGTCTCAATGATAATTTTGAATGAGCATATGCATTTGAATATGATTGATGTTTACCAGGAAAAACAGGAATAGCATTCAGGAAATGTCCCAGCCAGCTGGATATCATTCCATTAGAAGGAAATCACCAAGAGAAACGCATTTCTCAGCAAATTCCTCAAAAAGATTTTCTCTTCAAAAGAAGTCTTATTCCCCAGCAGGGTTGTTCCAGATTACTATCTTCAAAAGGTGTGATCCCCGCGCCCGGACTTGGTCAGATAGTGCATCGGAGGATTATGCATCTTCCTCATTCCCATTTGAAAGGGCATCAGAACTTCCAGTTACCTTTGGTTCCCCAAGCAGTAGTCAAAGATCCTTCAACGGGATACCCGGGTTCTCAAAGAATTTCCCCAGACGAGGGTACTCAAGCAAGACAAAAGATCATCAACGATCACAATACGTTCATGTCCAGCTGACTAGTGGGAATTTATTTTTCCAATTAGAAGCTTGACACGCATCACATTCACATTCACATTCACATTCATACATTCATATTCATACATCATACATCATACATCATGCATCATGCGCATATTCATACACAACATAACATGCATATTTCTCCGGGAATATCTCACATTTACATGCATCATAAACATTGCATATCACTAACTTGATTTTTCAGGTAGGCAGATATCTTCAACAAAGATGTTCTCAATCACATGCCGTGTTCACCTGAATTCCATGAACGGTTCTCTCAGATATAATCAAGCCGAAGATTCATTCTGATCACTTACCAACTCAAAAACAAACATTGCGGATCTAAAGCGATACCTCAGACGGGTCCAAAACGATCTAACATTGCAGATCTAAAGCGATACCTCAGACGGTTCCAGAACGATTTAACATTGCAGATCTAAAGCGATACCTCAGGCGGTTCCAAAACGATCTAACATTGCGGATCTAAAGCGATACCTCAGACGGTTCCAAAACGATCTAGCATCACAGATCTAAAGCGATACCTCAGACGGGTCCAAAACGATCTAACATTGCAGATCTAAAGCGATACCTCAGACGGTTCCAGAACGATTTAACATTGCAGATCTAAAGCGATACCTCAGACGGTTCCACAATGATCAACTTCCAAAATCTAAAAACTTTGGACAAGTTCCGTAACGATTATCTTCCAAGACTTAAAGCGGTAACCTTGGACGGATCCGAAACAGTCAACACAAAGACTTTCAAATCCTTCATCAAGATATAATCAATGGATTCATTCTGATGAACAGACCCTCAACCCATTTACCAGGTGGCATCTGAAAGCCCATCTCAGGTAATGTTTCAATCTTCCAACAACATTTCGCAGACGACATTCAAATGCAACTTCCAGCATCTCTTCTGATCAAGGTAAGTGCAAATTTTCAGGGCATCTAAATATTCAATCATCTTCTACCTTCAGATTTCAGACAATCTCTTCAGGTTTAAGAAGATTGAATAGGGGCAACTGTTATACCCCAAAATTTGCCCACATATTTTTCAAGAAAACTCCAATCTGAAAATTAAGGGTCTCATATAATCATGGATTTTTATTTCAACAAATATCCTGACATATGAAATACTTAGTTTTTAGAATTTTTCTTATACAGTATTTTGGCTTGCAGTTGAATTTATTCTTACGCAAACGCCAAATACTGTTTATTACTTCACACATGCTATTTATTTATTTACAGATAAATAGTACTGACACAATTGGTACAGAGTTAAAATCTTTTTGCAGGCGCAGAATCAGGAAACTCAGACTGTACTGGTAACAGTATATTAGTTATTTATCATGTCTGTGTTTTTCTAACAAGTCATGTAAATAAACTTTCATTTTTTACATAAAACAAAAACAAAAAACAACAAAAAAGAAAATTAACTTTGACTGTTGATTTTTCACTCTAACTGCTACGTCAATACCTGAACAGTCAGTTGACAGCCAAACTGCTGGCAGTACAATTCTCAGTGTTTTGTACCATCAATCAAATCAATCTTTCACAATTCAAAAATTCCAAGATTTTTGTGCTAGAAGTCTTCTGAATATCACGCGATTAGCAGAGACTCAACACTGCACAAAAATCAGGTACGCTTAACTGTCTCCTACACAAACAGTCTCTAATCAGGGTTTTTCTTGTTTTTACAGGAGCAACAAGTTTTGAGAGCTCAAATGGATTTCATACACATCCATATATCTCAAAGTACCATCATACAAATTTTCAAACTTCAATTCACTCAGACGCACCGTCGGCAGCTCAAACAGTCAACAGACGACCCGTTTGACCAAAAAAGTCAACAGACAGTCAAAAATGAAATTTTTTGTCAAAGTCCATATTTTGTCAAAGGATTCATCATTTGATCATTGGATGATCATAATTCATCAAGGAAAGATCAAAAATCAACAAAACCCTAAGATTCAAAATTAGGGTTTTTGCCTGAAAAGTCAACTCAACTTTGACTGATCATAACTCTCTCATCCTTCATCCAAAAAATTCAAACCAAAGCTTGTTTTGAAGGAAATTCAATTATCTTTCAAATGCCATTGATCCCATGGTCATTGGATTCACCATTTGAAAAATATGATCAAAGACATTACAGGTCATTTTCAAAGTCAACAAAAAGACACTTTTTTCAAAAGGACACACAAGGAGCTTCAAAAATCATTTTGACATGAGACCAAAGACATTGGTTAGAGGACTCTTTGAGGTTTCTAAAAAGTTCAAGATCTCCTTCATATGACAAAAATTGAAGGATTTACACCTTGTTGAATTTGGCTAAATTTTGGGAAAATACATGAAATCAACATTGCTCAAAAATGCATTTTTTCCAAAAGGGGCCAAGTTTTCAGCATTCAAACATCATTTCCATGATGATATGGGCCTCCCACGACCAAGACTAAGCCCACATCATTTTTTATCTATTTTTGGCATATTTTTATCTTATTTTAAGATTAAAATAAAAAAGAAAATGAAATGGATAAAGAATAGCTTGTATTCCAAGCAAGACTCATTCAACTCTGTCCCAAAGCAAAGTACAGCAGAGGAGAAGAATAAAATCAAGCCATGGTGGCTTAAAGACAAAGCTACCAATGTTGAAAAGTCAAGATTCCAAAAAAACTCATCAATGCTTTTGGCTTAGTTTCTAAGCACTCTAATGCTTATAAATAGGCTATAGCACTTCAGTAATAATAGAGACAGAGATAGAGAGCAAAACTCTTGTTTGTAACACACTTGTAATCTCTCAAAATATTCAAAGAATTTTGAAATTCGAATTCCAAATTTAAGTCACTTTCCATTCAAACTAAACACTCAAACACGTTCCTTGAACATCACTGAAACTATCCCAATCAATTACAAGCCTTGAAGCTCACTGAATCGAGCTACACAGGTCAAAATTTGTTCAAACTAAAATCAATTCGTATCTGGTTATTCACACATGTTTAACAAGATGTAGACATACTATTGAGTTTGGTTTGAGGTGTAGATCATTTCTGGAAACTTAATTAAAGTTTGGACACGTACAAATGAAATCACCATTTTAGGGTTCATAGCTTCAAAATTAGGGCTTTCCAAATTAGGCAAAATTAGAGGTTCTAATTAGTACCATTGAATTCGCATGGACCAAACGAATTGAACTGATAGGTCGCGCCAAGTTTATGTGTACGTTTGACCCTATTCGCTATTTTGCAGGTTTAGTAAGTAACCAATTACAGCGCTTTTGGTAAGAAAGCGCTATTAAAAGTCTTGTCTGAAGGTTGAAGACGAAGACGTGTCACCCCCCTATTGGTTCTGACGCGCGCGTTTTTTTTGAATATAACCCTTGGTTTCAGTGTTTTGCAGGCGTGTCATAAGTGATGTTCCCTCACCATCTGGACCATCTGATCTCATTTATGACTCATCCAACGCTCCAGATCACGCGTGCACATCATACTCCCTCATAAATTTCCACACAGGATCAGTATCCTTTTATTTCTATTTTATTTTCTATTTTATTTAATTTCTTTGTTAAATTAATTAAAAATAGTTTTAAAAATCCAAAAAATACACAAAAAATATTTTTAGACTTCTAAAATAATATACTATTTTCTGAAATAAAAATATTTTATTTTTCTTCAAAATTTCAATATTTTGCATAATTAATTAGTATATATTTATATATTTGCTTTTTAATTATTCTAACCCATCAAAAAAAATCCCAAAAAAAATTGTTCTTTATATAAAATATTGTTTATATATTATAAACTAATTTTGTACATATTTTGAATAATTTTATCTTTGAGTTTTAATTATTTGTATAATTATTTACATAATTATGTTTTAATTAACTTAAATCAATTTCAAATCAATTTCCAAAAATTCCAAAAAAATTAGTTTTGTTTTAAAATTAATTAACAAATATTTTGTACATATTTTAAACTTAATTTCTAGGTTTAAATCTATTTTCATCTTTTTCTTCATTTTAATTTAATTAATCATGCATTAATTATAATTAAAATCAATCATAAAAAAAATCCAAAAACATGCCTTTTATTTTTCTTGCAATTTAAATTCCTAGATAAATGTATAGGATGTCAAATTCATGTAAATAGGCTAGTTTACATTTCCTGCACAATCGATGTAATAGCGTAGATTTACTTTCCGCACTTTACATTTCCGCATTTTAATTTCCAGCAAATATAAACTGCGTGTATGTCAAAGATAAAATTGAACCGTTAGATCACTAACTTCAAAGATAAATATCTGAATCCAATCACAATCACACTTGCACCTCTTCAGGTAATCCCTTTCAATCTTTCAAAATCAAAGTCAAATTTCACTGTTTTGAGTACAAAATCGAACCTTGCTTTTATATCCGGTGAAAGGATAGATTTTTAAAGGAAATAGGATAAAGATCTTACAACTCAGGGTAGACCTCCTAGTTTGCTTGCTCAAATCAAAACAAACAAAATTCTCATACACTGTTGATTTTTCAAAACTTTCAAAAAGACAATACTTTGTATACATCCAAACACGGATTATTACAAAGTTAACGTTCTTTTCAAAATATCTTTCGAAAGATAAACAAGCATTTTGTATACATCCACACACGGATCATTACAAAATTCAATTTACAAAGGTATTTGAAATCACATATGAGCAATTTCAGAGCAATTGAAAAGTGATCGAAAAACAAGTGAGCTAAGCAAACTTAAGAGCCCATGGATAACCATGGATACAAAGGGTGCTAACACCTTCCCTTTGTATAACCTACCCCCTTACCCAGAATTTCTTAAAGGTCTTTTTTCTGTGCCTTTTATAAACCTTTCCTTAATTGGATAAAATAAAAGGTCGGTGGCGACTCTGTGAATTTTCAAAATGCGAAAGCATTAAGCGACAAAAAAAGAGTCAGTTCACGTATCTCTACAGATCAGAGGTATGGCCCGGTATTAAAAAAAATCGGAGGTCCACAGACAATCACAACATTACTCGCAACAAAGACATCCAAACCGAAATCACAATTTTTGGTCAATTCTCAAAATAATCTCAATATGCCAATGTGTCAAGTAAATCAAATCGACTTTTAATCATCAACTAAATCAAGTAGAAATAATGTTAATTATCAAAACAACATCATTGGCATAACAATATATTATTCTCAACTTGAATATTCAACCAAAACACAATTACGGTCAATTTCTCAAAATAATCTCAATATGCCAATATGTCAAGTAGATCAAATCGACTTTTAATCATCAACTAAATCAAGTAGAAATAATGTGAATTATCAAAACAACATCATTGACATAACAGTATATTATTCTCAACTTGAATATTCAACCAAAACACAATTATGGTCAATTTCTCAAAATACCGTAATTTACCGATAAACCGAATAATTGGTCCAAGTCCAAGTAGATTCCAATCACATACGCTTATTGGAATTAATTCAACTAATAATTTAATTATCCAATTAATAATCAAACTATATTAATTTCAATTCAACTATTATATTTCTATTCCATTATTTTCCAATTCTACAACCAAAACTCATTCTTTCACTATCAATGGTTTACCCACAACAAACACAACATTCTAATACACATAGATTGTCAATTGCACACAACTTATCACATTTATATCATCACATTCCAACAAATCATCAAATACCCAAAATTGCAACATAGAAGAACATGGATATCAAGGTATAGAATCAAACCCACCATAACATACTATCATACAACCCTTTAGCATGAAAGAACCCCACCCTTACCTTGGCAAATATGGACTCTTTCACCATAGCTCTAAGCTTTTCTCCAAAATAAATCCTTCAAACATAATTTGGAGACACACCTAAAAACCAGTTCGGAAATCAACTTATCAGACAAACTTAAAACCCTCAAAATCAAGATCGCTCCGGTCAGAACTTACCTCTATGAGTCAGGAAAGTTTTGTCAAAACCATACGACGATCCAACGGTTGGATTGAGAGATTCATCAGTTTTGCTAAGGTGACTCAATGCTAAAACTTGCTGCGAAAATGAGGTTTCTTCTAGCTTTTCTCTTCCACCATTATTCTCTTCCCTTTTGCCTCTTTTCTCTTCTTCCTATCTTTTCCCCCAAATGAAAATAGTAACCTCTAAAACCCTAACCTTCTTTTACTATCTCACTTATGTCAATTGGGCTTAACCCACCAATCCATCCATTATGTTTCTATCACTTAGGCCCATTTTGTTATATCTCTCTAATTACTCAATTAAGCCAAATAACACAAACACACACTCATAATTAAATATTTATATTATTATTATATAACATAATAACTAAATAAATAAAGAATTATTAAAAATGCCAAACAATATAATTACTAAAATAATAGCGAATAAAATGGGGGTGTTACAACTCTCCCCCACTTAGAATATTTTCGTCCTCGAAAATACAATCGACACAACCATCTCATCGCCAAAACTACACTTACTCTCTCCAAACTCACACGAACACAAAGGCATTCCACACCTTCGACCATACAAAGCTTCAAAATACAAGCTCTCAAAAGATCCTTAAGCTACTGAATCGTCTTCTCCGTTTGACCATCAGCTTGCGGATGATAAACAGAACTCAAACATAACTTAATAATCAAAGTACTCTACAAGACATTCCAAAATCTAGGAGTAAACTTCGGATCTCTATCAGAAACAACACTCGAAGGAATACCATGCCAACTCACAATCTTTTCAAAATACAACTTTGCAAGTATCTCCATCGGATAATCCCTGCTTATCGGAATAGAGTGAGCAAAATTTGTCAATCCATCTACAATTACCCAAGTTGCCTCACAATTAATCGATGTCCTCGACAAACCCAAAACAAAATCCATAGAAATGCTATCCCACTTCCACTCAGGAATGGACAACGGTTGCATCAAACCAGACGGTTTCTGATGTTTAATCTTTGACTTCTGACAAGTCAAACACGAATACACAAATTCCGCAATATCCTTCTTCATACCTCGCCACCAAAATAACTTTCTCAAGTCTTGATACATCTTAGTAGCACCAGAATAATTATTCAACCACTTTGATGCCCTTCATCCCAAAAATTCTCTTTTTCAAATTCGAAACATTAGGAATACAAATTCAATCACGACATCTCATGACACCGATCTCATCAATCCGAAAATTATCACCTTATCCTCGATCAATCAATGTCATCTTGTCAACCAATTTCAAATCTGATTTCTGACCTTCTCTAATCTCATCAAGAATACCACAAGTAAGCTTCAACATACCAAACTCAAATCTCGAAATTATTCCAACAATTCCAATTCTTGAATCATCAACATAGACATATGCAATTATTTCCTACTCAATGCATTGGCTACAACGTTCGCTTTTCCCGAATGGTAATTCAAACCAAAATCATAGTCCTTCAAGAATTACAACCATATTCTTTTCCTCATTATCAACTCTTTCTGATCAAACAACTACTTCAAACTCTTGTGTTCACTATATACCTCAAATCTCGATCCAAACTAGTAGTGCCTTCAAAGTTTCAAAACAAAAATAACGGCGGCCAACTCTAAATCTTGCGTCAGAAAATTCCTCTCATGAATCTTAAGCTGCCTTGAAGCATAAGCTACCACTTGCCCTTTCTGCTTCAACACAAAGCCTCACAAAACCTTCCTTCTTCTTTAACCAACAGAACAGGTGCACCCCACGGCAACACACTCGGACGAATAAACCTCTTCTCAAGTAAATCCTCAAGTTGACTCTTCAACTCTTTCAACTCTGAAGCTGACATCTGATATGGATCCATCGACACAGGACTGGTTCCAGGAACTAAATCAATCAAAAATTGAACTTCTCTTTCCGGCGGTAAATCACTTACATCTTTAGGAAACACGTATGCAAATGCGCAAGCTATCAGTAATTCATCAATCATTCTTTTCTCATGAACATCCAAAGTTGCCAACAACATAAACAACATTGCACCATCTTGCACAGACTCATTCACTTCCAATATTATCAAGCTGGCAAGATAAGTCTATCACATCCAATACGATCCCGTCTACTATCAACAAGAGATTAAGGGTGATCAGTTCCTTAATTTGTCAATAGATAGCCGACAACCATAATGGTGGCCAACGTTACTCAACTGCAATAGAATCCTTTACGTCACCAAAAGTACCATACTTCAATAACTCCCAAAATCATCTGAACATGCTAACACACACCTTGTGATAGCATTAGAACATAATTCCTTTACACCATTATCAACTCTTTTTATTATTGGAATCATACTCGTCCCTTCGCATTTCTAACTCCGACTTGAACGTTCCAACAACTTCGACAACTTTTCCAATCTCTTGCCAAGGATCCCTTGACAAGGTATACCGTAATTTGTCGCTTAATCAATATTCTTACGTCAACATCCTACGCAACGGTTACTTAAATTGATACTTCACAGTCCACCAATAATGATGAATATGGAAACTTCCTAAATTCCATCTTATAACAATTATCCTTATTCCAAGGCGTTCCGACTTGTTAAACAACCAAAATCTTAAATCCATGTTACCTTCGAATTCGGAAACCAACAAACTTCTACAATGTTTACTCTGTCTCCTTAAGCAATATATTGCACCAATAACTTACAACTGAAACATATCCGAGAAGCACAGCTTCTCCCCTACTTCGCTCAAACTAACCCTACAACAAAACGAATAAGTACCAACAGTGTTTCACACACATGTCGCGTACTAAGGAATAAAACACTAACAGCATTCAACTGTCACACAACTCAACTGACTCGACAACTTGGCCGGACGGACCGACCTGCTCTGATACCACTAATGTAACAACCCAAATTCTACCCGAAAATATCATGCGAGAAATCAGAGTATTTTAAAAATTATCAACAAGCATTTGGGATATCACATTTACTTCATATAACAATTCATAAACAGATACATAGCACTTTAATCTCAGAGAAGCACAAAACAACTTATAATAGCTCTTAGACAAACCAACTTCATTTTAATATGCAGCGGAATCATAACATTTGACTTTATAAACAAATTATCTTATTTAATCGGAAACAACTTCAATCATCATAGTACTTCTCATTATCCAATTTGGAACTCAACAACTAAAACATGAACAACATAGAAACAACAATATAGACAACCCCCGAGTGCTACGTATCAGAGCGACAGACCAACCGGACACGATGAAGCTACAAACTTCCACAGCTATACTTGAGTACCTACCAATTTCCCATGGTAGGGGAAACATTAGCAGAAGGGGTGAGATATCAAACAGTATAAAGGAAAGTATGATAATAGATATAGCAAGATAATATCATACACAATTCACCACTTCTCAATATAAGCAATTTGCATCACGACAACAACATGGATCATATATTCCAAATTATACACATATATCATTAATACATATATATTCACAATCTCATCATATATGTTTCATTCACGCACATCATATCTACAACACATCAACAATCCATATCAAATGAATTCAACTTCACAAACTATGCATCCATAATCAGTGCATTTTGATGCACATTCTTCCATGTTTGTACTCAAGCATTTCTTCGGTTTGTTTTATTTATTTTTATGTTTTAATATGTTTTAATATTTTATTTTATTTTTGCACTTAATTGTTTTTCGTATTAATTTTTCAGCATTAGCAGTCTGCACGGAAACGATCATATCTGGAGTTCCAGGAGTCCGATTGAGGCGTTCTAATAATCGACGGAAAGCTAAGAGAAAGAGCTACAATTCTTATGTTGGAGTCGAAGTCAGAATCGGATTGTAGAAGGGCCAGAATATTCGTTGAAGTTGCAGCACTAGTTTTAGTTAAGTTTCGGGTCAATTAGTTTTGGGTCTGGGTCGTATGTTTGACCTAGTTGGGTTGTAAAACGGGTTGTCTTAGTTTCTCCTAGGGCAGCAGCCGAAACACTATTCACTGTCACTATTCACGATTTTATTCTTGAAGCTTGTACGAACCATCCATGGCGAACTAATCACTTTTGGTTAATCTGCCGTATTCAGGTTCCAATTTACTATGAGATTAATATAATTTTGCTTAATTCCTATTCCTTCAATTCGACTGTATGTTTATCATTTGCTTAATCTGATTATTCATAGAGTAGATTGTTTGGTTCGATTGATCTATGTTCCCAATTTATTCGCGTTTTACCGTATGCTTAATCGTTAATCCGCTGTATGTTTAACCGAATGCTTAATTCGGCAAACGGGTAATATAATTCATATAATATTGTTGCGCTTGTCAATTATATTGTAATCGAACGGGATTGGAATCCGCTTAGGATAGTGATCTTATAATAATCAATGATTGGTAGGAACTGGATCGGTAGATTGACTTATCCCATAATCACTTATTTCACAAAACAGCTTATTTCAATAATTGCTTTTGATAATCACTTTTTCGATCACCAAACCAACCCCCCCTTATTTCGATTTTGCATTTAGTTAATAAAATCAAGAATCCTTGCGATACGACTCGAGCCATTGTCGCTGTACTACGTTTTAAAAATAACTCGTTTTGATCCGTGCGCGACAGCGGATCAAATTGGCGCCGTTGCCGGGGATTCTTGTGAATATTAACTGATTTTAGAGTCTTAGATTTAGTGTTTGTGCGTTTAGGCCGTAGTTTCCTCACGGTTTTGGTCAGTCCGCGTTTAGAGTCGGAAAAAAAAATCAGTTTTTGCAAAAAATTGTATTCGATTGTAAACTGTTTTTGCCTACTGGAAGTAGAAAAATCGTGCGATCAATACTCCCTTACTCCAAAAGAATAAGGGAATTCGACCCTAAAATCGCCAAATTCATCGTTTTTCTATTTTTAATGATTTATTTTCTGTTTTCATAGAGTCGAAAAATTCCGAAAAAAATATCAAAATTTTATTTTTACGTCATTAGATTATTTTTGGTGTCAGTTTATTTTTTTGAATTATTTTTAATCGATTTGCTTCATTGTGTTGTTTTAGGGACATAGTTGGCATTTTCACGATTGTTGCTGCATTGCTATGCACTAGTCCTGGCTACTAGGTCTTCCTGTCCTGCACTTGTTGCTTTTGATCCTGAGGTAGAGAGAACCTTGTACACACTTCGTAGAGCAGGCCAGGCTAGCAATAGTTCACCTTCACCGACCATAGCTGAGTCTGATTCTGAGTCTGACTATTTGCATAATTTGTTTGATTCTGATTCTGAATTTGCTTTTGAAATGGCTGAAAATAGAACTCTAAGGCAACTTGCTGCCCCTGATGTTAATTATAATGGCTTGTGCATTGAATATGATGCTGTTGCTGTTCCTTTTGAATTAAAATCGGGTTTAATACACTTGTTGCCAAAGTTTAATGGTCTTGCAGGTGAAGATCCACACAAACATTTGAAGGAATTCCAGGTGGTGTGCTCTACACCATTGAATCCTGAAGGGATCACTGAAGATCATATCAAACTTCGTGCTTTTCCTTTTTCTTTGCAGGGTGCAGCGAAGGACTGGATATATGATCTCGAACCGAATTCAATCACAAGCTGGAATGCTCTAAAGAGAGTGTTTTTGGAGCGATATTTTCCTGCATCTAGAGCTGCTTCAATCCGAAAAGAGATTTGTGGTATTAGACAAGATAACGAGTCATTGGCTGAGTACTGGGATAGGTTCAAGAAGTTAGTTTCAAGCTGTCCTCAACATCAGATTACCGAACAACTTCTTATTCAGTACTTTTACGAGGGGTTGTTACCTATGGATAGAAACATTCTTGATGCTGCTAGTGGTGGAGCACTTGTTGACAAAACTCCAGCTGCTGCCAGAGCCCTCATTGAAAATATGTCCTTAAATTCCCAGCAGTTCACCACTCGAACCAATTCTGTCCAGACCAAGGGTGTACATCAAATTCAAGGTTCCTCGAACAGAGCTTTAGAAACCAGACTTGATGAGCTGACCGCTTTAGTCAAACAACTTGCAGTAGCGAAACCTCAAACAGCAACTGTATGTGGCATTTGTACAGCTCATGATCATCCCACTGATACTTGTCCTCTTCTGAAAGATGATACTGATACCGAGCTGCCTCAAGCTTATGCAGCCAACCTTTACAACCAGAACAGGTACAACAACACTCCTGACTTATCCACCAACAAATATCACCCCAATTGGAGGAATCATCCCAACCTTCGATATGGAAATCAGCAGCCTTCCCAACAACAGCTCACCGTTCCATTACCCCAGCCACATCACACTCCTCCAGCCACTACTTCCGGACCATCCCTTGAAGATCTTGTTTAACAAATGGCCGTGAACAACCTTCAGTTTCAACAAAGAACCGACACTAGCATTCAGACCTTGACCACACAGATGGGACAACTTGCTACTCAAATAAATAATATGCAAGCTCAAGGTTCGAACCAACTTCCAGCATAAACTGTTGTCAATCCGAATGGTAATGCTAATGTGAGCGCTATTTCTTTGAGATCCGGAAAGGTTACAGAACCAGCCCCTGAAAAAAATAAAAAAAGTCATTGAGGTAACTTCTGAACTTTCTCCATCTGAACCTTCCCCTGCTGCACTTTCTTCTCCTTCTTCTGTTGTGGTCGGAACTGAAAAAAATAAAGAAAAGGAGTATGTGCCACCAGTTCCTTTCCCGCATAGAGTTCTGAAAAATAAAAGAATTGAGGAAGGAGACAAAGAAAAAGAAATTCTGGATATGTTCAGAAAAGTAGCGGTAAATATTCCGCTTCTTGATGTGATTAAGCAAGTTCCAAGGTATGCAAAGTTTCTGAAGGATTTGTGTACAAACAAGAGAAAAGTAAAAGGAAGTGACAGAGTCAACTTGGGAAGAAGCATCTCTGCTTTCATTCAGCCCGAACAAAGTGTTTCGGCCATCTCTCAGGTCTTGCCACAAAAGTGCAAGGACCCGGGAACTTTTACTATTCCTTGTACCATCGGGGATAAGAAATTTGATAATTGTTTGCTTGATTTAGGAGCGGGCATTAATGTTATGCCTACTTCTATTTATAATAACCTTTGCCTTGGTCCCATGCAGCATACAGGTTTAATCGTTCAACTGGCGAACAGGAGCAATGCACGTCCCACCGGCATAGTGGAAGACGTCCTCGTTCAAGTTAACGATTTAATTTTTCCTGCAGATTTTTACATTCTGGACATGGAAGGAGAAAATAAGTCAAGCAGAGCTCCCATCATCTTAGGCAGACCATTCATGAAAACGGCGAAGACAAAAGTTGATGTTGATGATGGAACCATGTCCATGGAATTAGGTGACATCGTCGCAAAATTTAATATCTTCGATGCCATGAAACACCCCGTGGAGGAGCATTCGGTTTTTAACATTGAGTTGATTTCTGAATTAGTTGATGAGAGTTGTTCTGAATTATTTGCACTTGATTTTCCATCTCTCTCTGATTTTGATGATAATTATTCATGTCCTGACTGCACTGACACTAACGTTTGTGTCCTTTGTGCTGAGATTGATGCTTCCTTGCAGCCTGATACATTTCCTACAGGTGAAGTTGTTACCGATGAGGCTGTTTTTGCCGTCGATGCTCTTGACATCCCGGCTGCCCCAAGCCTTCCATCCATCATTCAGCCCCCGTCCTTAGAGCTAAAAGAGCTCCCTGGGAACCTGAAATATGCTTACTTGGAGCATAATAAAAAACTTCCTGTTATTATCTCTTCTAACCTTGATTTCAATCAAGAAGACAGACTTTTGCAGGTATTGAAGAGGCACAAGAAAGCAATCGGGTGGACATTAGCCGACCTTCCAGGTATTAGTCCTTCGATGTGCATGCACAGGATTTTACTTGAGGATGGAGCGAAAACAGTAAGGCAGCCCCAAAGGAGGCTTAATCCTTTGATTCTTGATGTTGTAAAGAAAGAGGTAACCAAACTCTTGCAAGCAGGTATCATTTATCCTATCTCTGACAGTAAGTGGGTAAGTCCAGTGCAGGTTGTTCCTAAGAAATCTGGACTCACAGTGGTAAAAAATGAAAAGAATGAACTTGTTCCCACTAGAGTCCAGAACAGCTGGAGAGTTTGTATTGATTACAGGAGACTGAACCAGGCTACTAGAAAGGATCACTTTCCTTTGCCGTTCATTGACCAGATGCTTGAACGGCTAGCTGGTAAATCACATTATTGTTTTCTTGATGGTTTTTCAGGTTACTTTCAGATTCATATTGCACCTGAAGATCAAGAAAAGACCACTTTCACGTGCCCATTCGGTACATTTGCTTACATGAAGATGCCTTTTGGCCTTTGCAATGCTCCTGGCACTTTCCAACGATGCATGATGAGTATTTTCTCTGATTTTATTGAAAATTGCATGGAAGTGTTTATGGATGACTTTACTGTTTATGGTTCTTCTTTTGATGCATGCTTGAACAGTTTAAACTTGATTTTAGAAAGATGCATCGAGACTAACCTTGTGTTGAATTATGAAAAGTGTCATTTTATGGTTGAGCAGGGAATTGTTCTTGGTCACATTATTTCTGAAAAAGGAATTTCTGTTGACCCTGCTAAGATTGATGTGATTTCTACACTGCCTTACCCTTCTTGCATTCGCGAGATTCGTTCTTTTCTTGGTCATGCAAGTTTTTATAGGCGTTTCATCAAGGATTTCAGCAAGATAGCTCTTCCGCTGTCGAACTTGTTGAAGAATGACGTCACTTTCGAGTTTGATGACAAATGCAAACAAGCGTTTGACTTCTTGAAGAAAGCATTGACCTCCGCTCCCATCATTCAGCCCCCTGACTGGACACTTCCTTTTGAGCTTATGTGTGATGCTTCGAATTATGCTGTTGGGGCTGTCCTTGCACAAAGGGTTGACAAGGCTGCCCATGTTATTTACTATGCTTCTAGGACTATAGATTCTGCACAATCAAATGATACTACCACTGAAAAAGAACTGCTAGCTATTGTTTTTGCTCTTGACAAATTCAGATCTTATTTGCTAGGTTCCAAGGTTGTTGTTTTTACTGACCATGCAGCTTTAAAGTACTTGCTGAAGAAGCCGGACGCGAAACCAAGATTGATTCGGTGGATGTTGCTGCTCCAAGAGTTTAATGTTGACATTAAAGACAAAAGTGGAGCTGAGAACTTAGTGGCTGACCACTTGAGCAAGATAGAGAGAGATGAAGATCCTTTTCCTATTAAGGATGACTTTCCTGATGAGCAGCTGTTTCTTTTGCATGGAATTACACCTTGGTTTGCTGACATTGTTAATTTTCTTGTTGCTGGTGTTTTTCCTACAGGTGCATCTAGATCACAGGTTCACAAGCTCAAGAGTGATTCCAAATATTATGTTTGGGATGATCCATATCTATGGAAGTTTGGTAGTGATCAGGTAATCAGGAGATGTGTCCCCGACAATGAGATTGAATCTATTTTGAAATTTTCTCATGCATCTCAAGTCGGCGGACATTTCGGTCCTCAAAGGACTGCGAGAAAAGTCCTTGATTCAGGCTTCTACTGGCCAACTATTTTTAAGGATTCTTTTGAGATTTATCGCACTTGTAAAGAGTGCCAGATAGCAGGTACCAACATCACTCGCAGGAGTGAAATGCCTCAGCAGCCTATGCTTTTCTGTGAGGTATTTGATGTATGGGGAATTGATTTCATGGGTCCTTTTCCTGTATCACTTGGTTTCCTTTACATTTTACTTGCTGTTGATTATGTTTCAAAGTGGGTGGAAGCTATCCCCACTAGGACTAATGATTCTCGAGTTGTTGCAGATTTTGTCAGGTCTAATATCTTTTGTAGGTTTGGAATACCGTGAGCTATCATAAGTGACCAAGGCACTCATTTCTGTAACCGCGCCATGGAAGCTTTACTCCGAAAGTATGGATTTGTGCACAGAGTCTCTACTGCATATCACCCACAGACTAATGGGAAGGCTGAGATCTCAAACAGGGAGATCAAACAGGTTTTAGAGAAAATGGTGCAGCCAAACAGGAAAGACTGGAGCCGTCGTCTAGAAGACGCACTTTGGGCTCAAAGAACAGCTTTCAAGACACCCATTGGGATGTCTCCTTATCGACTTGTTTTTGGTAAGGCGTGTCATCTTCCTGTTGAGATAGAACACCGTGCTTTTTGGGCGGTGAAGAATTGTAATTTGGAGATGCAACAAGCAGGTATTGAAAGAAAACTCCAATTGCAACAGTTGGAAGAGCTTAGATTAGAGGCTTATGAGAGCTCTAGGATTTATAAAGAAAAAACTAAGCACTTCCATGATAAAATGATTTCTAGGAAGGAATTTTCTGTGGGCCAACAGGTTTTACTGTTTAACTCCCGCCTTAAGCTAATGGCTGGGAAACTTCGATCCAAATGGATTGACCCCTTTGTTGTTACTAATGTTTTCCCTCATGGTGCAGTAGAAATAAAAAGTGCAGGTACTGACAAAGTCTTCAAGGTTAACGGGCAGCGGCTGAAGTTATTCCATGAAAGTTCGGTGCCTGAAAATGTCAGCATAGAGGAGCTTTCTTTAGAAGCACCTGACTACACTGCAACTTGATCAGGGAGTCCTTCTTTCCTTCTCTCTACTTTATTAGTAATGTCCTTTCATTGAGGACAATGCTTAGTTTAAGTGTGGGGGAGGAAATCGTGTGTTTTATTTGTTTTTTGTTTGTTAGTATTTTGTTTAATTTCAATAAAAAAATGCATCTTCTTGAAAGTTTTAGGTTACACACTGATTTGAGTCGGGTTTGCGGAGACTTGGGAAAAATTCACAAGATCGATATCGTTCTAACACCGTAAGTCACCTGCATACGGAAATCGATTTGAATTTGTTATTATGTTTTAGCCTTAATTTCTCATTCTTTGATAGCTCTTGAGTAGTTTATTTCAGCAGTCGGCACCATCTCTCACACTTTACGCAGGAAGCCGATGAATATAAGTGAATGTTCCGAAAAGAAAAGAAAAAAAAAAGAGAAAAGAAAAAGGTAATACACCTTCTAAGTTTGGTGACCCTCACCCGGTCACTTAACCCAACGGTTGTGTAATCTTCAAAAAAAAAAGTTTTCAAAACTCTTTGTTAGTTGGTTCAGCGGTTTCTGGTGCTGAACTTGGTAGGGAGGATTACGGTCCGATCCCCCGCAACTACATCTGAGTAAGCAAAGGGTTATGCCACGCAAGTACCGGAACCCCGTGCAAAAGGATCAGAGTCACTAACCGGTTGTCCTGCTATAAGTGTGTGGAGATAACGGGCTTAATGTGATTGCGCCTGAATGAAAAAGAGCAAAAAGGATGAGTAAGTTAGGCTATGGTATAATAATATGATTTGAATTGGTTTGTGTATTTAGGAGCCTTATGTCTGCATATCTGTGGTTAGTGTTCTTACGATGTCCTTAGTGTGCAAGATTAGTACCTGTCGATGCAAACTTAACCGAAGAAGATTTGTAGCCTAGGATGAGTAACTGTTGACGTATTTCTGCTTTCTTTTCATTTTGCTCGGAGTGCAAAAGTTCAAGTGTGGGGGAATTTGATCAGTGCATTTTGATGCACATTCTTCCATGTTTGTACTCAAGCATTTCTTCGGTTTGTTTTATTTATTTTTATGTTTTAATATGTTTTAATATTTTATTTTATTTTTGCACTTAATTGTTTTTCGTATTAATTTTTCAGCATTAGCAGTCTGCACGGAAACGATCATATCTGGAGTTCCAGGAGTCCGATTGAGGCGTTCTAATAATCGACGGAAAGCTAAGAGAAAGATCTACAATTCTTATATTGGAGTCGAAGTCAGAATCGGAGTGTAGAAGGGCCAGAATATTCGTTGAAGTTGCAGCACTAGTTTTAGTTAAGTTTCGGGTCAATTAGTTTTGGGTCTGGGTCGTATGTTTAACCCAGTTGGGTTGTAAAACGGGTTGTCTTAGTTTCTCCTAGGGCAGCAGCCGAAACACTATTCACTGTCACTATTCACGATTTTATTCTTGAAGCTTGAACCAACCATCCATGGCGAACTAATCACTTTTGGTTAATCTGCCGTATTTAGGTTCCAATTTACTATGAGATTAATATAATTTTGCTTAATTCCTATTCCTTCAATTCGACTGTATGTTTATCATTTGCTTAATCTGATTATTTATAGAGTAGATTGTTTGGTTCGATTGATCTATGTTCCCAATTTATTCGCGTTTTACCGTATGCTTAATCGTTAATCCGCTGTATGTTTAACCGAATGCTTAATTCGGCAAACGGGTAATATAATTCATATAATATTGTTGCGCTTGTCAATTATATTGTAATCGAACGGGATTGGAATCCGCTTAGGATAGTGATCTTATAATAATCAATGATTGGTAGGAACTGGATCGGTAGATTGACTTATCCCATAATCACTTATTTCACAAAACAGCTTATTTCAATAATTGCTTTTGATAATCACTTTTTCGATCACCAAACCAACCCCCCCTTATTTTGATTTTGCATTTAGTTAATAAAATCAAGAATCCTTGCGATACGACTCGAGCCATTGTCGCTGTACTACGTTTTAAAAATAACTCGTTTTGATCCGTGCGCGACAGCGGATCAATCCACACATCATAACAATGAATCGAATGCAACTCGGTATACAAACTCGAATGCGACTCAAACTATGCATATGCATGTGGTACCAATCGGAGCTTCAGCCCCCGTCACTAATTGCCATTTGGCCCGTCATGTTTTCCATAGTTTTCAGGCCGTCATGTTTGCCATAGTTTTCAGGCCGTCATAGAGTATGCATATGGAATGTAACTCGACAAACAAGACAACACAACATACTCATCAAAATCACATATCGTCACGAGGCATAAGCCTATATCACAATCACATTACCATTTAATCGAGGTAATTCACGTCATTATAATATTTCATCTTCACTTAGTCACAAAATCATCCTCTCAAATATATACAACATCACATATTCACAAAATCGTCACAAATATACAATTCACATATCATCAAGATTATTACAATTATCATCATGTTTCGGCACATCGGCACAATTACTCAATTTCACATATTAACACAGTCATCACAATTATCATCATAATCTACTAAACTAACGACAATTAGTTAGGATTCATACCATAAGGTTAATCACATAACAATGCACAATAATAATCATATTGACAATCACAACATTACTCGCAACAAAGACAGCCAAACCGAAATCACAATTTTTGGTCAATTCTCAAAATAATCAATATGCCAATATGTCAAGTAAATCAAATCGACTTTTAATCATCAACTAAATCAAGTAGAAATAATGTTAATTATCAAAACAAGATCATTGGCATAACAATATATTATTCTCAACTTGAATATTCAACCAAAACACAATTACGGTCAATTTCTCAAAATAATCTCAATATGCCAATATGTCAAGTAAATCAAATCGACTTTTAATCATCAACTAAATCAAGTAGAAATAATGTGAATTATCAAAACAACATCATTGACATAACAATAAATTATTCTCAACTTGAATATTCAACCAAAACACAATTACGGTCAATTTCTCAAAATACCGTAATTTACCGATAAACCGAATAATTGGTCCAAGTCCAAGTATATTCCAATCACATACGCTTATTGGAATTAATTCAACTAATAATTTAATTATCCAATTAATAATCAAACTATATTAATTTCAATTCAACTATTATATTTCTATTCCATTATTTTCCAATTCTACAACCAAAACTCATTATTTCACTATCAATGGTTTACCCACAACAAACACAACATTCTAATACACATATATTGTCAATTGCACACAACTTATCACATTTATTTCATCACATTCCAACAAATCATCAAATACCCAAAATTGCAACATAGAAGAACATGTATATCAAGGTATAGAATCAAACCCACCATAACATACTATCATACAACCCTTTAGCATGAAAGAACCCCACCCTTACCTTGGCAAATATCGACTCTTTCACCATAGCTCTAAGCTTTTCTCCAAAATAAATCCTTCAAACATAATTTGGAGACACACCTAAAAACCAGTTCGGAAATCAGCTTATCAGACCAACTTAAAACCCTCAAAATCAAGATCGCCCCGGTCAGAACTTACCTCTATGAGTCAGGAACGTTGTGTCAAAACCACGCGACGATCCAACGGTTGGATTGAGAGATTCATCCGTTTTGCTAAGGTGACTCAATGCTGAAACTTGTTGCGAAAATGAGGTTTCTTCTAGCTTTTCTCTTCCACCATTATTCTCTTCCTTTTTGCGTCTTTTCTCTTCTTCCTATCTTTTCCCCCAAATGAAAATAGTAACCTCTAAACCCTAACCTTCTCTTACTATCTCACTTATGTCAATTGGGCTTAACCCACCAATCCATCCATTATGTTTCTATCACTTAGGCCCATTTAGTTATATCTCTCTAATTACTCAATTAAGCCAAATAACACAAACACACACTCATAATTAAATACTTAAATAATTATTATATCACATAATAACTAAATAAATAAAGATTATTAAAAATTCCAAACAATATAATTACTAAAATAATAGCGAATAAAATGGGTGTGTTACATCAGTATTCCTATCATATTCCATAACCACGAAAGTAATTTAGCCCTATGCACAACCTCCCCAACTTGAAATACCGTTGAGTTGAATTGAATATCATTCCTCATGCTCCATATTGCCCATCATGTGGCCAGTCATATTAACAATCTCTTTCTCCCACTAATGACCCCACCTAGCACCTCACAAAAAGCCAGTAAATGATCCACCACCCCTACCGAGTTTTCCAAAACCACACCCATCCAGCATGCTATCTCTTGCCATACCAATTTTGAAAATAAACATTGCACCAACAAATGATCCAAAGAATCCGAATGTAACTGACAAAAAATGCATACCTTATCACTATTGTTGATTATGATTCCTCTTTTGGTGAACTTATCCTTGGTCGCTACTCCATTCTTGATGCACCTCCACCCAAAAATCTGAATTTTCGATGGGACCTTAGTTTTCCATAAAACCGCCGTAGCATTCAACATTTCTTCACTTTATGGCTGAAAATTCTTTGTACAATTAAACTCCACAAAATCCGTACTAACCAAATACAAGTCGTTCTCACCTTTGAATCATTTGTAATTGTCAGCTACACCCCTCGTCGGACTGATCCCACCCAGAATCACCTATAATTCTTAAATTTGTTCTACTATCGTTGTTTTTAATCTCCTTTGGCTTGTGCCCAGATTCCAAACCCATTTACGAACTTCAAAGCTACTCATTTGTTGTATTGTTACATCTTGATTATTAGACATGTTAAATGCTTTCGGAAAAACTAACTCGAACAGAATTCCTCCAAACCAATTGTTATGTGTGAACCTTATAGATTGCCCCGAACCTAAAGGACACAGAACACCACACAAGAACCAATCTACACTCACCCATTCGGGCATAATGTTCACTATATCGCTCCACCATAATGAAGAAACTACTACAAAAGACCAAATTAACAACGGTTGGGAATGATATATAACAATGCATGCCCGAGCGTTGTTATGTAGAATGTTGTTGAATATATGATACTTCCAATCATCGCTCAGTAGTCGTTGTAATAAACTATAAAGTGTGCTCCCTATCACAACGGTTTTACAAAAGACTGTTGTGATAAATTGAATGGTCCTGGGATCGATTCTCAGCTGCGCCGTTTTGATATTTATTTTTTTCAAGACAACGCGCAAGATATTATAACGGTTATGACTACAACCGTTGTTAAATTTTGGCGTAATTAACAATTTTATCCTGCTTTTATAATTAATCCCATTTTTTAAACCTGTATTATTCTTCACTATATCACAACAGAAAATAAAACACACATTTGAGATAAAGTTATTTGAATATATTAATTGTATCATATTCAATTGTACCATAATAAACATCATACAATTTATCTGAACAAACAATCTATAGTATACGCATTATAACATCAAATAATTATAAGTTGGTGTTTTGGAGCTCCCTCGAAACAACCATACCTAAACTCAAGAACCGATCTCCACATCGCCTCTTTATCAATCAAGAAACACCACCTCCATTTACTGAGCAGAAAATTATTGAAAGCTTCCAAACATCTAAGCCTAAACCCACATTCTAAATTCCAAGAAAGTTGAAAGGGACAGTTCCAGTTTTGCAATACAAAAAATCTGCAGCCTCTTACCTAAAAGCTTCTTCCACATTAATACTCATCAGGTTTCTTTTATAAAGATTTATATTTAGACCAGAAATAAGTTTAAACCCCTAAGCAGAGCCTTGATACACTGAAGGTTGTTCCACGAAGGTTCACATATTAAAATGGTATCGTCTGCAAATTGTAATAATTTAAACTCAAACCCTATCCTCATTGAAAAACCCTTCAACACCCCCTCCTTGAACAGCCCTAGTAACCTACACAGCTAGACCTTCCGTAACCAAAGTGAATAGAAATGGCGATAAAGGATTGCCTTGCCGCAATCTTTTTTCCATTTTGAAATCTTAAGTTGGGCTTCCGTTCACCATGACTGATAATGATGTCGTACAAACACATGTTTCAATCCACTTGATCCACCTCTTCCTGAAACCAAACTTGCTCAAGATATTCAACAGAAAAACCCAATTTTCATTGTCATACGTTTTCTCAAAATCTACCTTCGACAAGAAGCACTTCTTTATTTTCCTCTTTGCGAAATCTAACAATTCGTTCAAAACCACGATACCGCCTTGTATTTGCCTTCCAAGTATAAAAGTAGTTTGGGTTTTGGACACAAATTTACCAACCACAAACCTTAATCTATTAGCTAGTAAGTTTGAGATTATTTTGTATAGACTCCTAACCAAACTAATGGGTATATAGTTGTTAGCTGAAGATTTCGTTTTATATTGTCCTTCGAAGGAGTTGAGAATCGAAGGAAAGATGGTTACTGATGGCCATCCCTTAAAAAAGTGAAAGAATGGCTACTGATGGTCATGCCTCGAAGATACAAACTTCTAAGTTCGTTGAAGATAGTGAACACTGAAAGACTAATGAAAGCATATGTCTTCGGGACTTAGACAAAGTTTATAAAGTATATATTTAAGTGTTACTACTTAGCGTGTTTTCATAGTGTTTTTACACTGCCACGCGTCGAAGATGGACTCAGGCGGGAAGATTTGAAATTCGAAGACGGTTTCGTAACCGTTCAAATACAGATGGCTTCGCTGGAAGTTCTGATGAGAAACGTGGCAGCAGATTAGTGTAGGACCGTTAAGGTCGAAACTAGTATAAATAGGAGTTTTAATGTTAGGATTCCGGGTGTTCATTTTGTACAAATCACTCACATATTTACTCAAGTATCAAGTGTTACGAGAAAGAGTTCGCTGAGAAAATGTACGTATGACACCACCATTTTAATACATGTGTATTGTATTTCATTTTCGAATACATTTCTGAATTACTGCATTTCTTTTATTTCTTGTCATTTACATTCTTGTATCTTTATTTTATTTCCGAATTTACTTTCATGATCATTTACTTTTAAAGTCTTTAACGTTTCTGCAGTTTAAGATTCTTTATGTTTTAACAATCTTTAAGTTTCATATGTTATGTTATTTATCTTTCTTGTTGAAGTTATAATTACATATAACGAAGCAATTACCAAGATTCTTGAATCGAACAATACTCATCGAAGAGGACAAATTACGAATATGATTCAAATGAACATTGATAACAATCTTCTTGACTATGTGTCCTAGGATCAATCTAGTCGATCCTGCAAGTAACCAAATCATATTTATTATAGTTTGGAAGACTAGCGGTTGTTTACCGGAAATCACCGTAAACAAATTGGCACGCCCAGTGGGACAGTGTCACGCGGATTGTTTTAATCAATTGTTTTGTTTTTGTCTAGACAATATCAAGACCTTGTATGAACCTTAGGAACGGTAAATTAAAAGACAGTGCACAACCGATTCCCAAACGAAGGTACAACAAGAAAATGGTCGTTACGGCCAGTGCAGGGGGTAATCAAGATCCCCCACAAGGTTCAGGATCAGGAGCGGCAAATTCGACTTCTACTCAAGAAGCACGAGATGCAACGGGTCCAAATGGATCGAGACCTGCAGATAATTCCCAGACTATGCCTGAAAATAATACAGCACCCTCAGGGACTGTTCCAGTTTCAGTGTCGACAACCGCACCCTCGTCTACAAGTGCAGATGATGTACTGTATCCCTGGACAAACGCTGCAAACAATTCAATGGTTCAAGGCACAAGTTCTGGCTTCGAATGGAGACCAAATAGTCCATATGGAATGCCATACCAATTTCCATTTGGAACAGACGTCCGTGGGGCAAGACCTATAAACACCTCAACTAATAATACGACATTTTCACCAAATGTTAGTTCAGTGGGTCGAAGTGGACGCAACACTAATTTTTCTACCCAAATACCCAATTTCACCACAAATAACCAAGCAGCATTTCGACAAGAAATGGATGCAAGCAACCATGATATGGTAGGGGTTTTGGCCAGAGAACTAACTTCAGTCTTGAACCCACTAATGGCAAATGTTACTACAACAAATAGAGAAAACGTAGAAATTTTCCAAAAGATATCATCGCAAATGAATCGAATGGCAGAATTCATGGGAGTACCACCACCTAAAAGGAAAGACAAACAGCCTGTGAATCAAGAAGAGAGGCCTATTTTTGAACGTGTGCAAGATATGGTTCCCCCACCTAGGACGGTTCCTAGGGATATAGGCCCCTCACGAAGGACGGAGTCGTTCGAGAAGACTCCGGTAATTAACTTGGAGGATTCAAGTCAAAGGACCGTCCCCTTTCGACAAGAAATGGAGGAAGAACGACCCAGATTGAGGATTTTGGGTAGGGACGATCATCCAGATGAGATTGTCCAAAGAGTCAGAAGAGAAAATCTGGCTACAAAAAATAATTTAACTGCCATGATAGAAAGGGTTATGGCCAATAATGGCCTTAGTACTGGACTCAGACGTCCAAATTATACATCCCCTATATCAGATTATATCATGCAAACAGAATTGCCTAGGGGAACTAAGGTTCCTAAATTCACAAAATTTTCTGGCGAAACTAATGAGTCAACTGTGGAACATATTGCTAGATATTTAACAGAAGCAGGAGACTTAGCGGGAAACGAAGATCTAAGGATTAAATATTTTCCTAGTTCGCTGACAAAAAATGCGTTTATTTGGTTCACTACTTTGCCACCAAATTCGATAGACGCATGGGCATACTTAGAAAGGTTGTTCCACGAGCAATTCTACATGGGTCAAACTAAGATAAGTCTGAAAGAATTGGCCAGTGTTAAAAGAAAATTCGCAGAAACAATTGATGACTACTTAAATAGGTTCCGCCTGTTGAAATCAAGATGTTTTACAACGGTTCCGGAACATGAACTCGTCGAAATGGCTGCGGGTGGTTTGGATTATTCAATAAGAAAGAAACTAGATACCCAATACCTCAGGGACATGGCCCAATTAGCAGATAGGGTTCGACAGGTCGAACGCCTAAAGGCAGAGAAAGCTAGGGCAAATAAAAACTATAAGAAAGAAAGAGTGGCGTACGTCGAAGCCGAGAATGTTGATGAGGAGTCTTTCAATGACTCATATAGCCCTGAAGAAGTCGAAATAGACTTGGCTGAATTAAAAGAAGCGCCACCTTATGCTTGCAAATTGTTAAATCCAGCAAATGGAAAAAACCCAGTAGAAAATGATAAGAATGATAGGTTCCCTAAGAAAACTTATACATTTGACATTACCAAATGTGATGAAATATTTGATTTACTGGTAAAAGATGGCCAAATGATACTACCCCCAAATTCCAAAATTCCTCCGTTGGAACAACGGAAGAAAAGAGGTTTTTGTAAATATCATGGTTTTTTAGGCCATAAAACTTCTCAATGTTTTCTTTTCAGGGATCTAATTCAAAATGCTCTCAATGATGGAAGGTTGAAGTTTACTGACAAAGCCAAGAATCAAATGAGGGTAGATTCAAATCCTCTGAACATTGCTGACGCTAGCCTCTGTGAGGTAGAAGATATCAACATGGTGGAGGCGTCTGAAGCCGAAGTTCTAGAAACTAAATCAAAGTTCAATGGAAAGCAGGCTACTGAAAGCCTAAATGGTGACATAATCTTCAATACTGATGTTGAAGAATCTTCCAAGGCAGAGATAACTGAAGCCTCGAAGGAAGAAAGCAGCGAGGCCACTGAAGACCTCAGGATGAAACTCCAGAAAATACAAATCTCTGAAGTTCCTCCAGTAGCAGTTAACATGGTCAGTGCCAGACGCCCAGTGTCTGAGTTTGGCGAATTAGAGACTTGGTTAACAAGGCAAAATGGGGACATCGAAGCTCCACAAAAAACTGAAAGCCTCAAAGAATATCTTTGGAAATGTCACGAGAGAAGCGGTGGTAAGCAATGGATGTGTCCAAGGTGCTCGATCATGCTGAATCGAAGAGTCGAAGCCAACTTCGAGAGGGCTCGGCGCGAAAGATGGGAACATCCAGGAAGAGAGCCAAATCCCCTGCTACAACTATATCCAAAGATGGATGAAAGCTTGGTAGGATTTTTGGTCAGATGCCACGAAGGAAACACTGAAGTTGCTTTGTGTCCCAGATGTGGGGCAGTCTATGATTAAAGACTCGCACGATCATTCGAACGCATATACTGCCATATGAGTAGGGAAACTCAGGGGTTGCGTCCTAACCTTTATGGTTTCGACATATGGACTCCGACAAAGAGGCCTGATAGTCCACACCCTAGAGCTCGAAGAGTGACTTTTAAAGTCCCTGCGAATGCACCCAGGGATAGGTGGATACAAGCTGATGCAAGAACCAACAAATGGCGAAGCTGGGACCAAGGAGGAAGAACTGCAATGGCATATAGGAAACAATTTCAAAGACCAAATCGAGAGGCGAATCGATTGGAGAATTATAAGGGAAAAAATCCTATGTCTCGATCCCAGTGGAGAAGGCATCAGAGGATAAAAAAGTCTCAGAAGGAATACAGGCCAAGAGAAGTTGGAGAATCTAGTAGCAACCAAGTCTCATACCAGGGGGCAAAGTTAAACAAACCTCCGGTGGAACGCAGGTTGTTCGAAGCTGAGAAACTCTTAGATGAAGAAGAGAAGATGCGTTCAAATTCCTGGAAAGAAGAGGATAGAATGACAAATGATTTTGATTCCGATGGAGTGTCATCCATAAATCTTAATTGTAATGTAGTATCTGTACTCCCTCACGAGTTTAACCAGGAAGTTGAAGTAGAAGACTGCGAAGAGGCTGATATCGAAGAAATGACAAAACACAGACCTGTGTGTTACTATGTGCTGAATAATGGTGCAGTAGAAGAACAGAATGCTTTCTTCGAAAGACCAGATGAGGGTATGCGAAACCACTTGAAGCCACTTTACATCAGGGCGAAGATTGAGAATGTTGGTATTAATAAAGTCTTAGTTGATGGAGGAGCAGCAGTGAATCTAATGCCTCAATATATGCTGAAAAGAATTGGTATGTTCGATACAGATATAAGGCCACATAACATGGTCTTATCTAATTATGAAGGCAAAATAGGACAAACACTGGGAGTTGTTCAAGTCAACTTAACAGTGGGCTCAGTTACGAGGCCAACCATGTTTATGGTTATACCAGCAAAAGCAAACTACAACCTTTTGCTTGGTAGAGAATGGATTCATGGTGTAGCAGCTGTACCCTCAACAATGCATCAGAGGGTGACGATTTGGAGAGAAGATGGTATAGTGGAGAATATCGAAGGTGACCAGAGTTACTACATGGCTGAAGTCAACCAAGTAAATAGAACCAACTTCGATAGGAATCTGGCAAACATAGGTCCTTGTCATGCTGCTGAAGAGATGTATGCTCCAAATAGAAATGCATTGTACTATTTGACTTTGCATCCAAATGGATTCCAATGGGATAGGGAGATCATGGATGGTCCACCAGATCCAGCACCACTGGAGAATTATCAGACAGTACGGCCAACAGGCTGGGATGATGACGGTAATAATGTCTGAGTCTGTGTTCTTCGAAAAGATTTCGGCCTATGTGGCCGAGAACAAAAGAAAGGCGGCTCTCGAAGCCGAACTAGCAAGTACAAAGATAGATACAGTTCCAATCAAGGAAGGAACAACAGAATTGGAGATACGTACGAGTTTGGAATCCCCTGAAGACACGACTCCAGTTGAAGAGATTATAAGAGAAGAACCAAGTCAGAGGTTAGATGCAATATACGACGAAGAACCTTTGGGATTCGAGAAAGACCCAATGGCGTCAAACATAAAGATGTTGGCCCAAGATCCTCTTGAAGAAGTAAATCTTGGAGACGATGATCAAAAGAGAATAACATACATCAGCGCGAAACTAGAGCCTGAGTTGAAAGCAACGATCATCAAAATGTTTAAAGACAACAGAGATTGTTTTGCTTGGGATTATGATGAGATGCCTGGTCTCGGAAGAGACTTAGTCGAATTGAAATTACCAATAAAAGAAGGGAAGAAGCCAATAAAGCAAACTCCCAGAAGGTTCGCGCCAGAGATTCACTCGAAGATTAAGACAGAAGTCGAAAGACTCTTGCGTTGCAAATTTATCCGAACTACAAGGTATGTCGAGTGGATTGCTAATATAGTACCTGTAATTAAAAAGAATGGCTCATTAAGAGTATGCATAGACTTTCGTGACCTTAATGCAGCTACTCCTAAAGATGAGTATCCTATGCCTGTAGCAGAAATGCTAGTAGACTCAGCCGCAGGTTTTGATTATTTGAGCATGTTAGATGGATATTCAGGATACAATCAAATTTTTATAGCAGAAGATGATGTATCCAAGACAGCATTTCGTTGCCCAGGAGCAATAGGCACTTACGAATGGATTGTGATGCCTTTTGGTCTGAAAAACGCTGGGGCAACTTATCAAAGAGCAATGAATTCTATATTTCATGACTTTATAGAAACGTTCATGCAAGTGTATATAGATGACATCGTGGTAAAATCTACCTCGGGTATGAGTCATCTCGATCATCTAAGCCAATCATTCGAAAGAATGAGGAAATATGGCTTGAAGATGAATCCCCTTAAATGTGCTTTCTTTGTGCAGGCAGGTGATTTCTTGGGTTTCGTAGTCCACAAAAAAGGGATAGAAATCAACCAAAACAAGACAAAAGCCATTATGGAAACCAAGTCTCCATCCACGAAGAAAGAATTGCAGTCTTTATTGGGTAAGATAAATTTCTTGAGAAGATTTATCTCTAACTTAAGTGGACGCAGCCAAGCTTTCTCGCCCCTATTACGGCTTAAGCAAGGAAAGTTCGAATGGAGTGCAGAACATCAAGAAGCTTTCGATCAAATAAAGCAATACTTGACGTGTCCACCAATTCTCATTCCCCCGAATGGGAAGAAGCACACGCGCTTGTATATCTCAGCATCAGATAAAACAATAGGCAGCATGTTAGCCCAAGAAGATGAGAACGGCATCGAAAGAGCCATTTATTACTTAAGTAGAGTACTCAATGATGCAGAGACTAGATATACTGATATAGAAAAACTCTGCCTTTGTTTGTATTTCTCTTGTATCAAACTTAAGTATTATATAAAGCCAGTTGACGTCTACGTTTCATCTCATTGTGATGTTATTAAACACATGTTATCTAAGCCAATACTACACAGTCGGATTGGCAAGTGGGCTTTAGCCCTTACTGAATATTCATTAATATTTCAGCCTCTCAAGGCAATGAAAGGTCAAATTGTGTCGGATTTCATTGTTGACCATGCGGTGGTTGAGAATCATCAGCATTATGTGGATTTGAAACCTTGGAAGTTATATTTCGATGGTTCAACACATAGAGAGGGTACAGGTGTTGGAATATTGATAATTTCTCCTGATGGAATTCCAACAAAGCTCAAGTATAAAATTGAAGGTCCATTATGCTCCAATAATGAAGCTGAATATGAAGCATTGATTGCTGGACTTGAGGCTTTGTTAGAATTGGGGGCAACCAGAGTCGAAATTAAAGGAGACTCCGAATTGGTCATCAAGCAATTGACAAAAGAGTACAAGTGCATCAAAGAGAATTTGATCATGTATTTTGTTATTGCAAATAGGCTACTCAAGAAATTTGAATATGTGGAATTAAAACACGTATCAAGAGTGAATAACCAGGAAGCAAACGACTTGGCACAATTAGCCTCAGGATATAAAGTATCAAAAGAAAAGTTGGAAGAATTGATTGAAGTAAGAGGAAGAGCAATGTTTACTAAACTTTCGCCAAGTGATCTGGAGAACTCACGATTGGGTTATGCCAACAAAGAACAATTCGAGGTACTGAATATAGATTCATTAACAGACACAGATTGGAGGAGTCCAATTATTAACTATCTGAAAAATCCTTCGACGGATACAGACAGAAAAATCAAGTATAGAGCCCTGTCATATTATCTGATGGGAAATGAATTGTTCAAGAAAACTCCTGAAGGGGTATTGTTAAAATGCTTGGGAGAAGTAGAAGCATACTTGGCTCTGTCGAACGTACATAGTGGGGCATGTGGTGCACATCAAGCAGGGCACAAAATGAAATGGCTTTTGTTTCGATATGGGATGTATTGGCCTTCGATGTTAAAAGATTGCATAGAATTTGCAAAAGGGTGCCAAGAATGCCAAGAACACGCAGGTATCCAACACGCCCCAGCAAACGAACTAAGTACGATAGTAAAACCATGGCCTTTTAGGGGATGGGCACTAGATTTGATTGGAGAAATTCACCCCAAGTCCTCTAAAGGCCAAAGATACATTTTGGTGGGAATAGACTATTTCACAAAATGGGTCGAAGCAATACCGCTGGCAAATGTGGATCAAGAGGCTGTGATTGAGTTCATTCAAAAACATATTATATATAGGTTTGGAATCCCAGAAAGCATAACAACGGATCAGGGATCAGTCTTTACTGGACGAAAAATGCAAGACTTTGCCAGAGAAATAGGTTTCAAGTTATTTACTTCTACACCTTATTATGCTCAAGCAAATGGCCAAGATGAAGCAGCAAATAAAGTAATAATTGGCCTTATTAAGAAACATGTAGGAAGGAAACCCAAGAATTGGCATAAGACTTTAGATCAGGCACTTTGGGCTTGTCGAACGTCTCCAAAAGAAGCCACAAATACAACTCCTTTTCAGTTAACGTTTGGACATGACGCAGTACTTCCAATTGAGATATGTTTGCAATCAGTAAGAATACAAAGGCAAGCAGACATTCCTCCCAACGTATACTGGGAATTAATGATGAACGAGTTAGTAGATTTGGACGAAGACAGGCTTCGAGCATTGGAAATGATAAAGAGGCAAAAGGAAAGAGTGTCTAGAGCATATAACAAAAAGGTGAAAAGTAAAACTTTTGTTAATAATGATCTAGTTTGGAAAGTTATTCTACCTATAGATCGAAAGAATCAGGCACTTGGTAAATGGTCCCCACATTGGGAAGGACCCTTTCGAATCTTAAAAGTATTCTCGAACAATGCCTACGAAATTGAAGAATTAGCAGAAGATCGCAGGATCTTAAGAGTAAATGGGAAATACTTGAAGAGATATAAACCTAGCATGCATGAAGTAAAGATTGCAAAGACGTAGACACTCAAAGTACTACGAAAAGCCAAAATGGTCAGGCATGTGTCAAAATATACTTCACATTGATCAAAATGGCTTTAGAATCAGAAAGAATTATGGAAAGAAAAATCAAAGCACCAAAATATTTTTTTCATTGCAAGCATGGAAATACATTTCATTACAAAACGATCCAGAAATAGGATCTAAGATTACAAAAGAGAGGAAGGCATAGACATACAAAAAGATTAAACTTAGACTCGCTAGTTAATTCTGGCGTCCAGACTGTCCAGAGATAGCACAGGAACAGGTTCAGCTTCGAACATGTCCCTAGCCCCAGAATCACGCATTCTTCTCACTACGCCTTTCTTGAGAAAAATGTAACTAAGGAGTCTCCCGTATGGAAGGCAAGTTACACTTTCTCGACGGTCCACGCCGATAGCAACAGCTTTGACAAGACCTTTGAAGATCATCAAAGGTATGTTAATCTTTCTTCCCCGAATACCACAGAGAATAAACTCCAGATCTTCAACCATGATGTTATTCTCATCAATCACCCGAGGTTGAAAGTTGCCTACGAGCATTTGGTGCCAAATCCTGATGGTTTGTGCGCTGTAGCGATCACTGTCCATGAGTGTTCTCAACATGATATGAGTAGTCATGCTAAGAACATTATCATCAAAAGTTGCTCCGGTGTTATTGCATCTTATGAGATTGGCAATAGTGGTGGGGGTAATGCTAAGGTGAGCATGTCGAACGGATGAATCAATGGTGGCTCTACCTTCAGGGTCCATGCGTAAAGACGCATTCATCCAAAACTCTGCCACCATATTAGGGTAGATGGCACCCTCCAGGACTTCCTCAAAGTAGAAGTTCAGTTCCTGATTAGCAAAGAGATTTTCAATGTTAATGAAATGACGAAGAAGTTCATCCTCATCAAGTCTGAACTCACCCTTGTTGAGAGCTTTGAGATCGTTAAAGGAGAGAATTCCAGCCATTTCAGGGAAAAATGGTGTTTGAGAGGAAAGAGTTGTGTTTTCTCTTTTTTCTGTGTTTTGGTTTGGGGAAGAAATACTTGAATGAAGAAATAAAAGTGATATGGAACCCTTTATATAGAAGGAGAATACTGAAGGTTGGTTTTACATTTTTAATGAGTGATTAGACTGCGGTTCGTTTTTCAAAGTAAGAAGTTATGGCCTCCGCCGTTTCCCGCCCTTGGAAGTTGAAAAGTAATCATTAAACTGATGCACGCACGTCTGAAAACCGACGTTTTGGAGAAAGTGACGTCACTTTTAATAATGATTATGGCTAGAAGAAGTGGAAACGTCAAGTCTAGAGGCAAGAGTGCTGCGAAGGATGTTCAGGTTCTACATGTTGTATTTAATAAAAAGCACTGTAGGAAATCTAAAGATATATTTGGCAGAAAATTGAAAGATTTGTTAAAATTAGTGCAAGCAAATAATATAGATAGAAATGGGAGTCAAGCGTACAAATATTATATGTCTCGATTACAAAATAAAAATCCAACAAATGAAACAAGATTGAAGACATCTAGCTAAAGTCCTCAGGGAGATCCCTTTTGATCTTCAGATATTGAGTTTCCCATGAGGACATTCGAAGTTCAATTAGTGCCCTTTGTTTCTTCAACTTGTCGATCTCTGGCACTAACTTCTGTGCAGTCTCGAAATGTTTGATTCCTGACTGCACCACTTCGAGCAAATCTTGTTGGTTAGATTCTTGGAGGGCTGCTTGGCTACTTTCAGCTTCCTTTATCTTGCCCTCGAGCATTTTTATTTCTTGTTTCCAGGAGCTGATTTTCCTCTCATATTCATCAATGGCTTTTTGATTCTCCGAATGTTTAAGCTTGAGGGCTTCACCTTGTTTTGTGGCTTCCACGGCAGAATTCCATGAAGAGTCATGAGAGGCCACTATCTCAGATAATGCTTTATCGACGTTTTGCTTTCGAAGAATGTCAGCTTGGAGTTGTTCAAGGAGAGAGCCTAGCAGAACAATCATCTCTGAGACTTCTGGGGAAACTTGAAGCAAATCTACTTTCTTTAAAAGTTGATTTAAGTTGTAGCTTTTAACAGGGTCCCGGTTGAGAACATCTACAAGATTGACCCCAAAGAATCTCTCTTTTATCTGTCGAAGAAGGTTAGGAGTATCTTCCTTGTCACTAGAATCTGCAGTTAGAGCTGGAGAAACATCAGGCTCCGAAAGTGAAGAAGTATTCACATTCATGATAGCCCTTAGGAACCCAAGAGGATCAGTTTGTTTAAGTTGTTCAAGCTCCGAGGGAGT
Source organism: Vicia villosa (assembly GCF_029867415.1). NCBI lineage: Eukaryota > Viridiplantae > Streptophyta > Magnoliopsida > Fabales > Fabaceae > Vicia > Vicia villosa. Next base: position 21,683,765 of record NC_081183.1, on the reverse strand, counting down.
AGGCTTCGTAGGAGCAGGCGTCGAAGTTGTCTCAGGAATAGTTTTTACATCGGGAGTCGAAGTCCCCTGAGAAACTGGTTTTTTTGGTTGAGAAATCTCCTCCATGGCATCTTTTTCCGATGCAGAATCTTCATTGCCATGAGTTTGCTGGTTCACATTGTCGCTACCGGAGAATGGATGATCCTCTTCCAAATCTTTGCCTTGATGAGTAGGTGGGGATTCGTCAGTAGACTGGCTTTCTTCGATTGGCTCATTAGGCAATATAGTGGCAATTGGCCTAACGTCTTTGAAGACTGGTGAGAGAACATGGGTTCTAGCTTGAGAAGTATCTGTTTCGAACGAAGCCAAGATAATCATGAGGTTAAGCCTTCGAAAGTTTTAATTGAGGAAAGTTGAAGTTTAACAATTACCATAAAGTTTATCAACATCAATGGTGAGGCCAGGGTCTTTGAAACCAGAAGTAGCAGTGCCAGCATCATCCTGCAATAACAAGGTAAAATGCCAGTGCAATTAGTTAGTTAAAATTACAAGATAATATGTAAGACAAACGCAAGATACCTTGGGTGGATTATTGTCTGGGCTTGAGTTATGACTTTCCAAAACAAGAGCATTGCTGGCAGTCTTCAAAGGAGACTCTTCAGAAGACACCTTATTGCCAGGAGAAGCAGCTTTTGAAGGACTTGCTTTTTTCCCTTTTCTTGAAGGGGTAACAGCTTTGTGTTTCTTTTTCTGTCCTTGTCTAGTTTGAGGAGGAGATTTGTCTTCACCATCTGAGGCATTGGTCGAAGAAGCTTTACGCTTCGAACCCGTTGGGGGTTTCGAGCTCTGGCAAATGAAAGATGAGGAAGATGAGCACCAATCACAGAATTGTACAAGATTGAGAGTATAAGATAAGTATTTACCGTGGGCTTCTTGTCCGTGACGATCGAATCACTTTCGTTTGGTTTGTCGCTTTTAGATGTCTCAGACTCTTTTGGGGCAGAAGCTTCTTTAATCTTCCTCCTTCGTGCAACAGCTGTAGTTGAGACTGAAATCAGTATATCAGTAAAAGAAAAGAAAAGTCAGTCGAAAAAGATTGCCTTAATCCAAACCTTCAGGTATTGGAGTCAGGACACGAACGTGTTTAAGATCTATATGAAGATGTCCTTTGAAAGTATCCAAGGTATGCTTAGTCGGAACCACTCGTTCAGCGCGTTTTTTGGCACTCTCTTGAAGAATTTTGAGAGCATTCCCACACACGAACCAGTCTGGGAAAGGAGGACTTAGAGCCACACCAAAATCAGCACTTGGTAGTGGAGGGAATTTTGGAGGATGAAGTTTGAAAGCCACTTCATAACGTAGTTCTGGTCGAACATACGAGGGCAATTTCAATTTATTTAGTTTGGTGGAAAACTTTTCGCGCAAAGTGACTGCAGCCTCACGAACGGTCCGACTAAGATCATCAGGCCTATAGATAGTTTCAAAGAATTTTTGAAAAGCTTGGATTTCTTTAATATGAGTTGAAGTACCTTTTTTGAAGTTCTCCTGCACATCAGTGAAAGCTGCGGTTAGTTCTTGAGCAAGGCTATCAGCATCAAAAATTTGAGAGCTATAATACTCTGCCCACCATTGATGAAAATCTGGTGTAGACTAAAAAGAAGGTTCGAAAGGAATAGGAGAAAGGTTGGCAACGCCAGTATATTTGTTGATCTTTCGTTCACATTCTTCTTCAGTCAGATACAAAGTGTGGAAACACATATGGTTCCTTTTCTCATATAAGCACTTGGGTGTTATTTGAGTTAGCCCAAACTGCCTCGAGACCAAATTTGGTTGATAACACATGAGGATACATTGACCCTTTGATGGTCGAAGACGGTGGGAAAATAATCTTGGAGTCAGAAAGGCTTCCCAAATTTCCATGGATTCAGTTTGCTGATCTTGAGATGTTGGTGGAAATTTTCGAGTAAACCATTCAGGACCTATTATTCTGTGTACAAATGGGGCCATGGAAGGATCGAACTGATCACGCCGAGCAAACATCATTGAATACGCCAAGAAATGTTCATGAAGCTTTCCCATTTCCTCTTTTGGAGTTAGGTAAGCTAACCTGGTCCCTTCTATAGTTCGATTTTTGATTGTGCTATCTTCCTCATTGACATCTCCTCGAAAAGGAAGATAAGTTTCGAATGTGGCATTGAGCCACAGTTGCAATAACCAAAAAGGACCAGCATAAAGTAAACTGCCAGATTTGAAATTCTTGGTAAGATTCGCAGCTTCACTAAGGTTTTCGTAAAGAGACCCTAGAAGTAGTTGGCTGAGGTTGAGTTTTCTACCAGCATGCAACTGATTAGCCATGCAAAGGTACCTCTTTGCAACCTGGATAGATCTTGAGCAGAAGGCGCACCGTGAGAGCCATAATGCTAGAAAAGCAATATGCTCTTCGTCAGATACTGTCGCTTCGGTGGTAATATGGTGTTTCTGGATGAATGCCGTGTAAGTAACTTGCGAATCGTTGAAACCTATAGTGTCATTATCCATGTCATTAGGATCAAAGGTTTCGCCAGTTGTTCGAAGTCCCGTAATAGCAGCCACATCAAAAAGTGTGGGGGTAACCATTCCACATGGAAGATGGAAGGTATTGTGAGAAGCATCCCAGAAATGAACCGCTGCTACTAACATGGGTTGGTTGTATTCTAAACCTGTTTTTGACAGTTGGATCAAATCGTATATCCCTAACGATTTCCAAAAGGACCCTTTTTGTTTCTCTACCTTTTCTAGCCAAGCATAATACAAGTCAGGATCTTTGGCTAAAGGGATTGACCTAAAAACTTTTACAGAATTGGTCATATAGTTTAACCTAATTTTTGCTAAAGCTAAAGGGGTTGCAGTTGAAGTTTTCTCAACGTTAGCAGATTTGCCTAAAGGAGAACGACCGTCTTCATCTATCTTAACTTTGCTAACTAATGGTCTAGTCTTGTAATAAGCAGGGAAGAATTTATTTACAGATTGGATACTTTCACTCGGTAACGGACCCATAAAAGCAAGAGTTTTTCCAGAAAGATCAAAAGGTATGATTACCTGGGAAGCGTAGATTGCGCGTATTTCTTCAGTGTTAGGGTTTGGAACGAACTCTCGTTCCCCAGAACGTGTTGTTGATTGGAGCTTCAAAGCGGGTTGAAGAACATTTGAAGATGAAGCCATGGAAGAGTTTTTGCTAAAAAGAGCAAGATTTTAGAAAGAGTGAAGATATTCTTAGTTTTCTCGGTGTAGAAGATGAATGGAAGGCGGTATAAAGGCACAAGGTCAAATATTTAAAGGTTTAAAGGAAACCCTTTTAAATCTTTTGGGTAAAACCCGAGAGACACGTGGCGGCTGGTGATTTAATCCAACGGCGGTCGAATGAGTTAGCTTCACTCCTAGTATGTAGGAGTAATGATCAGTAAGTAAGGTTAAAACGTGGGAATGTAAGTTATGAGAAGACATCTTTGAAAATGATAAGACGTTTCGGAAACAGTGTTATCAGTGATTATGACGTTAGTCAGCAGTCTTGGAACTTTCAAAGATCATAAAAACGAAATCTTATAATGACAAGAAACGCCTATTTCTGTTGATTCTCGAAACAGGCATTTATTGGGGGCAATTTGTTAGCTGAAGATTTCGTTTTATATTGTCCTTCGAAGGAGTTGAGAATCGAAGGAAAGATGGTTACTGATGGCCATCCCTTAAAAAAGTGAAAGAATGGCTACTGATGGTCATGCCTCGAAGATACAGACTTCTAAGTTCGTTGAAGATAGTGAACACTGAAAGACTAATGAAAGCATATGTCTTCGAGACTTAGACAAAGTTTATAAAGTATATATTTAAGTGTTACTACTTAGCGTGTTTTCATAGTGTTTTTACACTGCCACGCGTCGAAGATGGACTCAGGCGGGAAGATTTGAAATTCGAAGACGGTTTCGTAACCGTTCAAATACAGATGGCTTCGCTGGAAGTTCTGATGAGAAACGTGGCAGCAGATTAGTGTAGGACCGTTAAGGTCGAAACTAGTATAAATAGGAGTTTTAATGTTAGGATTCCGGGTGTTCATTTTGTACAAATCACTCACATATTTACTCAAGTATCAAGTGTTACGAGAAAGAGTTCGCTGAGAAAATGTACGTATGACACCACCATTTTAATACATGTGTATTGTATTTCATTTTCGAATACATTTCTGAATTACTGCATTTCTTTTATTTCTTGTCATTTACATTCCTGTATCTTTATTTTATTTCCGAATTTACTTTCATGATCATTTACTTTTAAAGTCTTTAACGTTTCTGCAGTTTAAGATTCTTTATGTTTTAACAATCTTTAAGTTTCATATGTTATGTTATTTATCTTTCTTGTTGAAGTTATAATTACATATAACGAAGCAATTACCAAGATTCTTGAATCGAACAATACTCATCGAAGAGGACAAATTACGAATATGATTCAAATGAACATTGATAACAATCTTCTAGACTATGTGTCCTAGGATCAATCTAGTCGATCCTGCAAGTAACCAAATCATATTTATTATAGTTTGGAAGACTAGCGGTTGTTTACCGGAAATCACCGTAAACAAATTGGCACGCCCAGTGGGACAGTGTCACGCGGATTGTTTTAATCAATTGTTTTGTTTTTGTCTAGACAATATCAAGACCTTGTATGAACCTTAGGAACGGTAAATTAAAAGACAGTGCACAACCGATTCCCAAACGAAGGTACAACAAGAAAATGGTCGTTACGGCCAGTGCAGGGGGTAATCAAGATCCCCCACAAGGTTCAGGATCAGGAGCGGAAAATTCGACTTCTACTCAAGAAGCACGAGATGCAACGGGTCCAAATGGATCGAGACCTGCAGATTATATTGAAGGAGGGTTTTGAAGAGCTTATATAAATTTTCTAAATATCTTTTAGGTTGTTATACTATTTTGAAAATTAAAATTTTTGTAATAATAATGACTCTTTTATCATTCTAAACAAAATCATTTTTTCAAAAAATATTAAATATTTTTTTATATTTTTTTAAAACGTTTTTGGAAGTCTTCTACTCCTCTCCAAACTCTCAAACACAATCTTAAGAAATAATAGCAATCCACCTTCAAAAAGGAGTCTTTCAACTAACCTAACTCTCTACCTCCTTCTAAAAGTAATTAAACAATCCAAAATATTTAAATAATTCTTTCTTTCTTCATGTGTTTTTTTGTTTATTTGTTTTAATCTCAGATTTTGTGTGTCTGTTTATTATGTTTTGATGTTAGTTTCTATTTTTTTTTTTTGTATCATACTCATTTAAATTATTAACATCTTCTCAAATATGATTACAACTTTTTTTGTCTAATGAAAAAAAGGGTGAAAAATATTTGATTTAAAAGAGAAATAATTTACTCATGTTTTTTTATAAATATTTTCAACTTTGTATATTTATAAGATTGCCTCAAGTCATAATGAGAAATGTTATTTTTCACATATTTCTTGACATAATTTTGACGTGGTATTAAGGGTAGCTTTTTAGCTTATTTGCATTTGTTGTTTTAGATACCTTGGCACATTGTCTAAAGACCTTACTTACTTATCCTTTGGTTAATAATTACATTATCATTAAAATGAATTTTTCAATTTTTATTGTTTGTTAAATTCCATCGATTAACTTCAAAAAACAAAAATATTTCAGTTTAGTTTTTTATTTTTCATTTACTATAAAAATTACTATTTATTTTAATCTAATCATGAAAACCCAAAAAATCATTCATTTAAGATTTTAGTGTTTTCTAAAAAAAAAATCAAATATTCAAATTCAGAGACAAAGAAAAAATGAAAAAATATTTAATAATGATCAAAGACTAATTAGAGAAGTTGTCAAGGTTAATTTTAAACATTTAACTAAAGAATCTTCCTCTTTCGTGGTAGTCATATTTTTACTTTCACATTTACTCTTCTTTTGCCTTGTCAGTTTGGTGATATATTTATTGCCTTGCATGATGTACTGTGGATGACTTAAGGTAGAGTTTTGATAACATTATTACCTAACCAATCACTATCACTATGACAAAATCGTAGCAATGTTTGTCATTATCTTCACCCAAAACTCTAGCATTCCATTGTAAATATGTGTCATTCCGTGAGGAAACATGAGAGATTTTTTAGACTAAAGATGTGCTCAAAATTTTGTGAGAGAAAAAGTGTTTTTTATTGTGAGAGTCAGAAGAAGAAGCTATTAATTAGTCTGACAAATAACACCAACATTTTCCATCTTCAAATGCTTCATTGTTGGTAACCTCTTTTTTCACATCTTGAATTTTTATTCGTTTATGTGTGGTTGAGTTCTAGTTATTAAATATGTCTATAATCTTAAATAATTTATGTTGTTTCAATTTATATTATTTGTTTGAGTTAACATTTATACACTTCATTACTACATGTTTAGGATGATAACTAATGGCAATGATCACAACTTCTAAAAGATACTATCTACTGCCCGTGAAAATCATTTTTATACAATTTATGTTTTGTTTATCTACTAGGACTAGCTAGCATTTTTTGTTAGTTTTCATTCTTTGCTGGTTCCACCTCAATCAGAGTTACAAAATTCAAGGAATGATTAAGTTACCTGACATATATCATGATGTACGTGCGCTATTGTTGTATGTATGATGTGTGCGTGTGTGTGTTATCTATGGTAAGGACTACATACCTTTGTTGTTTAGTTTTCTTTAGATATTGTGACTAGCTAGCTCTTTTTGTGAGCTTTTATTTGCTGTTGGTCCCACCTAGATTGGAGTTGCGAAACTCAAGATATGATCAAATTATGTTAGATAATGACTCAATCTTTTTTATTCTTTTTTATATAAATTATATCAAATTTGGATTAAATAAGGACTAATTAGATTTACATCCCTTTTATCCCAAAGTTTTTGGATACAAGTTGTATTGCTTTCTTGTTCAATCGCTTGTCTTCCTTTCAAAAAAATTAATAACTTGATCATCTTGAGTTCATCTTTTATCGAATTAATTAAAGTATTAATTGAATGTCCATTCTTTTTATTCTTTAGTATTCGAAAACAATTTGTACAACTTTATTCACTACTACCAAATTAAAGATCGAAAAAGCTTAAAAATTGGTCACTATAACTTTTTGCAACCAACTTAGCGACTATCACATTTTGGTTGAAAAAGTACTAGTCGCCAAGCTTTCATGACAAATTTAGTGACCAAAATTTAGCTACCAAATTTAGATTTCATGACATTGTTTTATTGAAAATAAGAAAGGATGTGACTTACACTCTATTAGAGGCCCAGGAATATTGTTTATGAAAAAACAGCTGAAGGATGTTTAGGAATTACAACTCATTAAGAAGCCCAGGATATTAAAAGATGATTGAGACTAACAGCTCAAGGAGAAGCCCAAGATGACTGTTAAAAACAGATGAATGTTTTGAAAACAGATGAATGAAAGAAAAGGGATGGGACTTATACTCAATGAAAGGCCCAATATATACCAAAAAATGTTTTATTGAAAACAATTGGGGCTTACAGCTCAGGGAGATGCCCAAGATGATTATTGTTTATGATAAACAGATAAAAAATGATTTTATTTATGAAAACAAAGGGGTTGGGACTTATAGCTCAAAGAGAGGTCCATGATTTATTTGAAATGAAAGAAAGTGTTTTTTACTTTGAAGATTTTGAAGGGCTTTGTTGACTGAAAATTCTAAGCGTGTGTTTAATCGACAGTTTTATAAAACAATTTATTTGACAAAAATCAGACTAGGTTAAGAAAAGAAATAATATTTACACTTAATTAAGACCTAGGAAATTAGGTTTTATTCACATGATTATTTGAAATTGATTAGGTTTTGAAAAAAAATTTAAAGGAAAATAATTTTTTAAGTATTCATAACATAAGAAAAATATATTAAATAAAGAATTTTTTTTGTGATTTTGTTATAATCATGAAATATATATGATAAATGAGTGGTGTGCAAGAAATCATATGAAAATGATTAAATTTGATTGGTGAATTAATTAAGTGAAGTTTGAAAAGAAATGATGAAAAATAATGGTAAAAAAGAGGTTTTGGTCCTCCAAGGGGTTGAACCTACACCTTTGAGGTTCAAGGCTCAAAACAACACCAACTGAGCCACGCGCGTGGCTTGAAAAAGAAATGATTCCATTTGGTTTTAAGTGAAAAAAAGTTTGGAAAATAGTTTTGAAAAATGAATGAAATAAAAAGGTGCGAGGGGGGATTGAACACCAGACCTTGGGCATGGCAAGAGGACAAAAGGCGCGCGCTGAGCCACTAGGGAAGACAATGTATTCAATTTATAAAACAAATTTAATTAATAATATTATAAATTGATTTCCTAGAAAAATTTGAAAATGGCGCCATTGTCGTCTTCAACCTCAAGCTCAAGAAAAATTTGAATTTTCATCTCTCTCGTTTCTCAACCATTTGCAAAGTTTTAAACATGAAACTTGCTTGATTTTTAACAAGGAATATGATGGTATTGTTTAATTTTATTTATTTTAAGTTAAATTCAAAATTTCACGTATGAACAATGATGAACCTGAAAACTGAAATTTAACATGAAATCGTGTATATGCATGAATTCATTCAATTAAGTTAGGGTTAATAATCTATATACATGCAGAAAGATGATGAAAACTTGTTTTATCAGTTATGATGCATGAATTATAGAGTTTAAATTTGAGCTACTAACCTTCAAAGTGAAAATCCAAAATCTTGATATGGATGTTCCAGTTGCAAGATTATGATCTGGGAAGCTTCTATGATGATTATGGAAGGTGTTTGGATGCTCACATTGGCCTGGAATCTTCTGAATTTCTCTACACGATCTCAACTACAACCACTCAAAGAAGATGGAGATGATGATTCTGATGTTTCAAAACTCCAACCAGGACTTGGATCACTTCTACATGATGTGTATGAACTGTATGAATGCTCAATTTCAAAGGAGAAGCTCTGGCTTGAAGAATTCACTTCTTTACTCCATGAGAAATTTTGAAAAATGAGAAAAGAGAGAAGTTAGAGAAAGCCAGGATTGAAGTTGCTTTGGTGGGATTTTGAATGAAGATGAGCTCTCTATTTATAGGAAAATGAGATGAGATTGTCTTGAGAGCAAATGAGCTTGAAGTTGAATTACTTAGTGAATAAGCTATGGAATATTCCTTTCATGTAATGATGAGTTTTTTGGCTTGGTTAGGATTCAATTCTACAAACTTCTCATTCCTCTAATTACAAGTTCAAATCTGATTTTGTGAGGGATCAATTTGGAATTTGGAGATAAACTTGATGAATCACCAAATTTTGAAATGATTTCAAATTGGTAATGATTACTTTTTCACATGATAAGTGAAAATGGTACTTTGATATTCTTTTGAAATGATTCCAAAATGATACACTTGTTCTTGGTTGATGAAAATGCATAAACATGTGCTAATTGAATGTAGAACTTGTGGAAAATTGGTGAAGAGTAAGACTAGTTAAGCTTGAAACTAGTTTTATGGAGCCTTCTTTGAAAATTCATAACTTCTTGCTCAAGTAAAATCAAATGATGTTTTAGGACTTTTTGGAAAGCTTGGAGGATGTTCTTCAACTCTCTTGGTGATGTCTTGAATGAATTCATCTTGGATCAAAGTGAAAAATGGCTTGGAAGTTGGTGAAAAAGTTGATAAAAAAGAGTTAGAAATTTTTTCTAAGTGTTGGAAAAATGTTCACAAGCTTCTAACTTAAAAACCATTCACTTTTTTGCAAAAAATTTCACCTTGACAAAGTTGTAGATCTTGATTTTCTCTTCAAAATGAGCTCAAAAGTCAAAGGTGATCTCAAATAGTTGACTTTTTCCAAATGAATTGACATCTTCTAAGTATCTGATGAATCAAGCTCTTCCAATCGAATGAGTGATACGAGTGGACCATAATGAAGCATTGGAGATTGTTGAACCATGATTTAAGTCGTGGAATCATGTATTGACTAAAAGTCAACCTCCCAAGTGAATTAGGTCAAAAACCCTAATTGGGGTCTAGATGAATTTGGAAATTGTTGATCATGTATTGAAGCACACATTGGCTTAGAATTTTATGAGGAGAATCATATGAAGATACTTGAGCTCTTTGAATCATGTTTTTGAAGCTTGAAGTCCCTTCCAGATGAAAATCTTAACTGCAGTCCCTGATGAATCCAAAATCCTAATTTGGTGTTTTTGATGAACTTGAGGCTTGATTCCTTTAGATTTGAGATCATGTGGGGATGAATGAAGCATTTTGATCTCTTATGATATACTGAGGATGATTTCATTCATTGATTGATCCTTTGCCTAACTTTTCTGGCTTGAAACCCTAATATGAGGACTTGGTGAACAAGTGATTGCTCTGGATATCTGTCTTGAATTGATGAAGCATGTGAGATTATATATAATGTGATATCTTAGGGGGTCAAATTTTAGGTATGACAACATCCAAAGCATTTAGAGATGAAATGTTCTATACACTTTATATTAAAAGGATAAACATTTATAGTAGAATCCTTTAAAATTTTAATAGTATTACAATCTAATTTTATTTATATTTTTCATGTATATAAATGGTTATTTTAACCTTGTCATTTATATACATGGGTTAGATCATGTCCAACCTTTGGTGCATGTGTAGTGAAATCATGTGATTTTAAAATGGAAAAAACAATTTCGTGTGCGTGTAAAAATATCATGTGATTTTAAAACTTTTAATTATAATAAGGAAAGAAAGAGAAAATAGAATAATATTATTAAAATATAGGATGAATTGAGACAAACATCAAAAGACACTAACAAATATTCTAATTTAAAGAATGTAACTTTTTACACTATAAAATAATTATATAATTGTATAGTTCAAAATGAAAAAGAGAGAACATATGGCACATATTGTTAAGTTTGTTATTGTAACAATTATTTTTCTAATCATATTCGTCTTTGGAACAGATGGTATCGTTCTAACAGATCGTAAGTTCAATTTTTCAATTTATTTTCAAAATCTATTCTTAATTTTTTTATACAATGTTCCATTTCTTATTAATATATATTTTTTAATTTGACATCACAAAAGTTATCAGATGTGAGTCTAATAAAGAATGTCGTCAACAAATGCCTGATTGCAAGCGTCCTAAAATGCCAAGGTGTGTAGCAAAGACATGTAAATGTTATTAATTATAAGAATAAACTTCAACCTATTTTCTCTGAACCTTCAAATAAATTTGATCCACTCAAATATTTATTTTCTCTGAACCTTCAAATAAATTTGATCCACTCAAATACTTATTATTGTATTATGTCAGTGTTGTTGCATTAGTTCACTCTTCAGAAATTAAAATATCCACTTTGTTATGATAAATTAAATTTGATGAAATAAATAACTATTATTTTGAGAAGAATAACAAATGAAGAAAAAAGAATTCTCTATAATTTTTTATTCTTTTTAACTCTATTATTTTGAATGAATAAATTAGACCTATTCATACCCAAAAAAAATTGTCTAACAAAAGAAATGTCATTATGTAGGAAAACATTCCCATTGAATTATAAGCAACGTGGTACTTACACAACTCACACTTGTTTCTCAACAGTCTTTCTCTCAAGTGTCATTCCATTCATTTTTCTCCACATACTAGTACCACCATTGATTGACAACCTTACCATGCAACGGGTACTTAAACGGTACAAGGCGCCATACTACCACTATGGTTGGAATATTTTTGATACAAAGAGTCGATCTTTTACTCGAACCAGGCCCCGATACTATTGATGAATCATCATTAAGGGTCAAAGACTCGCCCAAAGAAGTGAGACAGACACCAAATATTCACCAAAAACCTTAAGACAATGAGTGTATGGATTCTCTCACTTATAAATGTCCAACCTCCATTTTTCTAAACAATGTGGGACTTCAACTCACACTTATTTCATAAAAAATTTTGTACTATTGTTTCCCATCTTTCAACTGACAATTAAAAGCGGCTTTGATCTTGGGTTTGATTCCCAATAATAACATTTTCAAAATGACAAGTTAGATTTTTTTTCCCTCGGTTGGTGTAGCAGTGAAATTTGTGAGATTAGATGTATAAGCTCAAAGATAAAAGTTTGATGAATAAAAGGATGACAAACCTCAAGATCATTTCATATATGAATGAATATGATGGATGAGAGATGGATAAATATCGCATGCATGTGTTAGTAAACAATGTATATATACAAAGATAATAACATAACCAAATTATAAATGTACAAGGATGTAAATAAACAAGTATATATACAAGCATATAAGCAAGGAATGATCATAGCAACGAATTATATTAATATGGTATTGCTAAAGGTCAAAGGATCAAGAGATCACAAAGTTAGGGTTTTAGGGTTTATGTACACCTAAACCTAATTAATTAAAAGTTGATTAAAACAAAACCCTAAGGGGATTGACTAAGGGAATATGTTAATATTCTCAAGGGGAGCTTGCCCTAATCCTTGTTGATTCACACAAAAGTATATACAAGCTACTTGGTGAAAACTATTAAAAGAAATTGATTTAAAAGTCTTTTAAATGATGTAAAACAGTTGTTTTTTTATTTAATTTTAAAATGATTAAATAATAAATATTTTTGTGATTTTAAGTTATATTCTCAAAATAGACAAGATAAATGAGATGTATGCAAAAAATCAAATGGAAATGACGTAATTTACAATTTCAAATAAAAAATCAAAGTTTATTAAAAAGGTAAAAGAAACGAGTGGTAAAAAAAATTATTTGGCCTTGGGAGGACTTGAACCCACGCCCTAACACTCACATTTTAAAACACTTACCACTGGACCAACGCGCTATAACTGTTAACCAAATGCACGCGTAAATATATAATAAAAAAAGTGTTCTAAGTTCAGAATGAACTTCAATCTTCAACCTTGGTTCACATGATCTTCAGAAAGCGTGTTTGAGATTTAAGAAACCATTCTCAATGATGTAAAGACCAAATATGTTCAGAATTTTAACACGAATTCAACCATGTATCATTATTAAATTTATTCAAACTGTAGCTCACAAACTTCTTGACGGGTCTGTAAATAGAGTCTAAAATAAAACTGTAAGTGCACAGCCTATCAAAGTAATATATAAGATTATCGAACCACAAAGACCAATCGTCAATCTATCAACTCTATTACTAAGGTGTTTATCTAAGGCGGCTGAGAATATTTGATATGAGTGCAGTGCAAGAAAATAAAGGAATTAAGTAAATAGCAGATAAAAGCAACAGGTTCGAATGTAATTCACGTAAATCATACAATGTTTCAGTAACACATGGATAGAATTACTTATGGGGCAATATTTTCTACTTATTGAAAAGAACAATTTAACGGGAACTCGTCTCTTTCCCGTACTAAGAACCGAGTTTACTCTTTAAGTCTACCCATTCATTTGTCACATATGAACAGTGCACATTGCATTAAAGTAGTGAACCTATTTTTAAAAAATCAATTACTTGTCTTAGTAGAAAAGTGATTTTAACTTGGAAAATTTAACTTAAAGAGATTCTTTGGATTTTGGCCAAGAGTCAGATTTCAAACCCATAAATGCGTCCGAAAATAGTTTCAAAATCATTTTCTAAAAATGTGTCAAAGATCCCTAATTAACCAAACAAACTGCTTTTGCCCTTTTTGTTCGGTTAAAAACTAATCAAGTTTGATCTTAAGTATGGACGGCTTTCGATCTTACCCATAAACATATAAACAAAGTAAACTTGAATTAAAGGTTAGAACATCCCTAATAGTATTTCTATTAATATAACATTTGGAACACGATCTTGACGATGATCCTTACATTCTAACCTTTATAAATTTAGCCATACATGGAAATAAAAGCGAGCCTATAAAAACGTGTAGGCATAATAAGAGCGGGAAAATAAATAAAGTAAAAGTGAGACAGTAAAATAAAGCAGTTAAGTGAGCCTATAAAAACGCGTAGGCATGGTAAGAGCGGGAAAATAAATAAAGTAAAAGCAAGACATTAAAATAAAGCAATTAAATAAAACCTGCTCTAATCGGAGTCTCTGAGTTTGGTACAAGCGGAAAGTAAACGGCAAGGAAATGTAAATGGCGGTATGATGAACTTCAACCAAAGTGCTCCAAACCCAATTAAAGACTCAATCTACACCGTGACAACTCTTCAATGTTGTCACTTTACAGATACTGATGGTATATGGCTTAAGTAGTAACTAAGCTTGGATGATTGCCAAATGAAACGAAAACTCCTATTTATAGAGGAGTTGAGAAGCGTGCTTTTACAGGAGTTCCCTCCAACTTCTTTTGAACGAAAAACAAATAGAGAAGTCCACGCCCGCGGAAGGGGGGGGGGGTCCGCGCCCGCGGCCTTTGTGTATTAAGAAGATCGTGGGATCGTGGCAATCTGAGGGTCAGTTGGCTTAGCGCCCACGGAGGGAGGGTCTGCACCCGCGGCCTGTTATTTTCCATGATTGTAGATCTTTTTTAACGAGGCGTCATTTTGATTTACGGTTTAGGAGTTATGGCAAAACAGTCGGATAACGTCTCGCATGCAAATTGCTCAATTTCTTCTATTTTTTCGCCTGTTTTGCTTTGTTTCATCGCACACGCCTCTAAAATTACTAAGTACCTAAAAACAAACTAAATACCAACATAATAGTGCAAATTCAAATCAAAATAACTAGAAAACATGCATTAATCAAGTCAAATAAACAATGTATTTGTGTGTGATCAAAATCTCCCACACTTAAACCTTTGCTTGTCCTCAAGCAAAAAAAATTAAGTAAACAATACCGTTAAAATAATTATTTCGGGTCTAACGGATTTATTTTGAATAATGTTACATCAACAGATATTATATCACAAAAACAAGGGTAGCGTAGTAACACATTCCATTTGTATATGTGTTGTTATAATATGATTGGAAGATTTCCACGGTGGTGTTTAGATCGGTGAGATGGGTTAATCCCATGATTGGTACCACATGCATAGAGTCTTTGCATTTGTATATGTGTTGTTATAACATGATTGGAAGATTTCCAGTGTTATATCGTGGTGATGTGGGCTGTGTCTGATTGCATTCGTAACTATTGGTGAATAATTTCTGAAACCTATAATATGTTGCAATAGGGTGAACAATTTATTTATGATGTTTTGTTGTTTATGAACTCATAATATAGTTTAATTGTGAATATGTCTCACCCTTACTGTTGATCATTTTAAGATTAAGGAGTAGTGGCGTTGTGCTTGGTGAGGATAGCTTATAAGCTAATCCGTTTAGTTTTCAGTTGTGTCGGTGTCATGCTCTGGTCTTGTAACACTGGGAACGTTGTTTTAGAGTTATTTTAAATAAAATCTTCTTTTATTTATTTATTTGGATAATTTTAGTTGATTGAGACGGTGATTTTTGGTGATGATAATAGAGGTTTACATTATCCAAGTATGAGATTCTATTCCGCTGTGTTAAACATGTTTGGTTGAGATACGTGATTATGTTCCTCGTAAAAAGAATGACAAATATATGTTTTTATTTTATTTAAGGGGTTGTAGCATGCTTTTTACATGTTTACTCTGAATTTATTGTATACCCCGCGGAGGATTAGAAGGGTGTTACAATAGTGGTATCAGAGCATAGTCGGTCGTTGTGGTCAGTGTCTTATTGTTAATTATTCCTTTGGTATGCATCATGTGTGTTAAACACTGTCGGTACTCGGTGTGTTCCTAGCTGTTTGTCTGCAAAGGTGGGATTGAAACAAGTGGAGGAGAAGTTGTTTCTACATGTGACATTTTCTGTAGGTAACTTTGAGCATAAGATAGAGAATGCTATTGTAGTTGGGTAAAGATGGTTTATGCTACCATTATGAATATCCCTGAAGTAACTAGTCTCATTCAACATCAACATATCCATCCATTGTTGGAGTGCGATACTCCATATCATGAGGATACCGTTCGGGCATTCTATGCAGGGTTACAAAAGGGAGATGGCTGTTATTTCCGGTTTAAGATGGGTTCACGCCCCCACTTTGTGAATGAACAAGTTTGGGTGAGCAATTTTTGCCTTAACTTAGAAGGTGATGAATACCGTTTCGAAGATGGTGATCTTCCGGCAAACTATGATCATCTAGCCTACATGAAATCAATTCTCAAGGACCCCACCGTTCTTGATAAACCAAATGAAGCTATCACCGCCGGGCACCTAAAGAGAAATTCTAGGCTATTGAATTGGATTATCTCCCGTGTCATTCGACCACGGTCGGGTGGATACTCTAGGATTGAACGAAATGAGATTGTGCTGATGTATTTGCTGGAAAATAGAACTCGTGTGCACTGGCCTTACTTCTTTGCCACCAAATTCTATGAGGTCAAGGAGAAGACTACTGCTCTATTTCTATGGATCGTTTATTCAGAAAATTGTGAACCACTTTGGTTTGACAATTGATGGGCTGCCCTACACCCGAATCAAACATCCTCAAGAATTCTCCCAAACCACTTTGACTCTCATGGGATATCATTGGGATCCTAATAGGAAAGCATACTATCTCATCCAAAAGGTAACTGGAAAAATCATCTATAACTATGATGATCCTGCTGAATTCGGTTCCCATGGAGGAAATAAGGAGGAAGAACATGACCTTGATATGCCTATTGATGATGACCATGTCATGGAAGATGTTCCTCATGTTGAAGACTTGAATTGGAAATATGTACCTCCTCAAGAAGAGGAAATTCCTTGGGGATACACAGCTCCGTCACAACCGGACCAATCCAACATCATTTCCATGCTAGAGAACATGCAGCTTCTTCAACAACAACATTTTGAGTCACAACAACTCCAACTTCAGCATATGCAACAAGTTCAAGTGGAACGATACAATGAGCAACAAATTCAATATGAAAATCTGGATCGCTTGGCTCAAGAGCATAAGAGTGATTTTGAGACTTTTGCCTCAAATCTCACTGAAAGACAGAATCGCTTTGAAGAGACAGCAACAAACAGGCATGTTAGTTTGAGTCAAAGCTTCAACATACTCAACATAACCGTTCTTGATCTACTTGAGCAGGTTGAAGAGGATAGACCTCAAGGCTTTCAACGAGGAAGAGGAAGGCGCGGCAGACGTTAGAGGACATTGCATTTGCATCAGTTCATAGCATTTGCATTTCATATCATATCAACTTTATGTCTCCATTATCATATGACTTTCAGTTTTCTTTTTTGTTGTAATCATAACGCTTCTTAAACTTGAACCTTATGCTTATCCTACTATTGTATGTTCATTATTATCTTGTTATAATTATTATGTGTGTTTTCTCCTATTACCCTATTTGTTTCTATTTTTTCGATATTGTCAAAGAGGGAGTATATGAGAGAGTATGAGTACGGGGGAGCTTAGTACGGGGGAGCTTACGCTTTCAAGCACGAGGGAGTTTACGTCGTTCAAACGATGTTTGCCATCATCAAAAAGGGGGAGTATACAAGTACAAGCCTACACTCATCAAGAAGTTTTCGATTCATGGCAAACATCATAAGTGAACAAATACCAAAGCACAAGTGAATGACTCAAGGAAAAGTAGGATTTTGGCTATCTAAGACACTTTAGGTCGACCCACCACATGCCCAGGTCAACCTATAAAGCTTCATTTACTCAGCATAAGGTTTTGTATCAGTTAGGTCAACCCAGCTAGTCCTTAGGTCGACTCAAACTGAAGCAAATAAAGAAGATTCACTTCTGTCCCATTTAGGTCGACTCAACCAAGTACCTAGGTCGACCTAAACTGAAGAAAAATCATAAGAACCATTTCCAACTGATCTTAGGTCGACCCAAAGCCCCAACAGGTCGACCCAACTGACAACAATCATAACTTGGTTGAATCTGCTCCATTTAGGTCGACCCAATCAATGAAGTAGGTCGACCTATCTCCTCAAAACTTGCAAAATTATGTGTTTGCTCTGCATCAACTGTTCCAACACCTATATAAATCTTTTTCTGTTAATTATTTATATTCAACACCAACAAATGAAAGATACACAAAGGCTTCTCATCTTCGTTCTTCATCTCATCTCCAACACAATTTCACATAATCATTCTTGCGTTGAGGGTTTGTGATCAAGATCGATAACGTCCATGGAAAGGAATTGAAGGTTCCCAGTGGGTGAAGATTTGTGGGGTTTTTGGTGAATAAAATCTGCGAATTTTGTCCTCCAAGATTGGTGAATTTTGGTGGTTTATATCAAGAGGCTTCATCAAGGATTCAGCTGAGAGTGAAGATTGAAGAACAAAGGTTCGAGCAATTCACAACACTGCAGAAAGAGAATCAACGATAAGCTCTTGGAGGATACTTGATCTGACTCGAGATCAAGGGGAAGAAGATACAAAGAATCAACATAATCGGTTTATCATTATTGCTTTGTTATCTTCTTTGTACAAACTGTTTTCAATCATAATGAAAGACATCCCAATTCCGGTTTGGAATTGGGGGCAGATGTAGTCGTAGCGAGGATGATCGACGAACTGCCTGAACAAATATCGTGTTCTTATTGCATTTATCTTTTCGTTATTGTTACGCTTATTTCTGGTCATAATTGCAAATTGATTAACGTATCAAGTGTTAAACTTGTGTGATAAGATTCTGCATAAACATCACAAGTCACCACACATTGATTCATAAGTCAATTTGGACATTATCACCAAGTGTTTGATATATTGCTTCTATCATATATCAAAGCCATTGAAAACAAGTTATCAAGTGATCACGTAAACGAGTTATTAAGTTGTAACTTGTTGATTCTCTAAAAGTTTTTATCATCACATCAAAATAAGTTTGTGGTTTAAAAACATATATAATACTTCCAATAGCGGTTCGGAATAGACGCAGGTCGATCCGAAAATGCTTTCGCAATATTTTTAAAGTAAATCCGAATAAATTCTGAGGTTCTATTCACCCCCCTTTAGAACCTGAAGCCTAACGTCTAACACTATAAAAATTAATTTTTTTTAAAAAACTAAAATAAACGGGCCCTAAATCATCATCCTTTGAAGAATAGATTCTGGTGGCAATCCCTTCACTAATAGTGCCTATAGTGAAAATACAAAGAATTTCGCCCTAAAGTAGATCCCCTAATAATCAAGTAAATAATTAAAAGTTATATGACACATACTTAAAGATGAGAAATCTGGTGGCATGAATAAATTATCAGGATCTCATCATCGAATATTATTTGAATCATCCTCCATGAGGTATCTATTGAACTTCTTTTGTACTTACAAGTTTTGGATCGATAATGATCTTTGAATTTCCAAAATCACCTCATGGTTACTTTAAGTATACTCTATGCTTTATTTTTATATCTCATGATTATTTGCATAAATGCACTTACTCTTTAATTCACATACTTGATCATACACTTTCTTTGCACATGCTAAATCTTTTGCCTTTTCATAATCACGCATCTATCTCTTACAACAATACGTTCAAAAAATTGTTAAGATATCACCAATTATGTTTTTTAATTATGAAAATCTTACTATTCTCTATGAAAGTGTGGTGGATATCAAGCAACTTGGTACTAATGGATTTAACACAAACCTTATTTTAAAATATGGGCTGGGTAAACTTCTTCAAGTAGGAAACTAAACTAGTCTACATTGAGTTAGTAAGAGATATTTAGTTTTATGCATTTAGTTCCACAGATGAAATCAAATTAACTGGCTATTTTTTGTCGTAATTAAATATTAAAAAAGAGTGTTTTGAAATTGAAATATTTAACTAGACAGTACTATCTTGAAATTTAAAAGTAATATTAATTTTAAGGTTAAATATATTTTTAATCCTTATAAATTACAAAATTTGATTTTAGTCCATATAAAAAAATTAGATGTTTTGGTTTCTTTAAAGTTATTATGCACGTAGTTTCAGTCTTTTTTTTTTTTAAACAAGAAATTCATTGATGAAAGAGAATCCAAGTTCTCACACGAACTTACAAAAAAGAGCAAGGGCGATAAACAAAACACCCTGAGAAGAAATTATCCACCAATTACAACTTACGACAAGAAAAGCAAAGGATCTTTGCAAAAGCTATAAAAGTTACAATTGGTAAGGCTAATTTTTCCAATGACTAACCACTTCCAAGCCAAAATCTTAGCATTCCACACGATGTCGTTGACATTCCACGTATCGTTTCTGAACAGGATACCATTTGTGACCAGCCAAATGTTCCAGCAAGTAGCCATCCACAAAACCCCTTCTCTTCTTTTCCTCATTTTCTTATGTTTGCAGTAGCCATACCACCTCATGAAGCTCTCCTTAATGCTAGTAAACTTTTCCACCTTCCACCCGATCCAATCCGCCATATCCTTCCAAACCAGAGAAGCAACAACACAATCCAAAAAATAGGTGCTCAATTGATTCAGCAAAATCACCACAAAAATGTAACACCCCTCTATTAACCCGCGGCAAATAAACAATTATTAAATCAGAGTAACATGTGGAGAGGTATCACAATTCATAAAAAAATGAAAAAAAAAAGAAGCACACGTCAGTATAAGTCATGCATTCACTGAAAACACCTGAGATCATAACTCATTAATCAAATTCATGTTTTACACAGCGGAAATACTTCATTAAATCAACATTATATCACTAATGTATCAGACTTCAACCAAAACAAATAAATATAGAGTTACAATCAAAACTCCAAAACAAGCGTTCCCAGTGTTACAACTATCAGAGCATGACACCTGACGCTAACTAAAAACACTGACTCATGAGCTAATCCTCACCGAGTCGAACAACCGCTATCCTCAATCTGAAAATGACAACATGTAAGGGTGAGTCTCGTCATAATTAACAAATGTTATAAGGTTATAAAGCAATAACACGTCACAGTTGCATCATTCACCCAATTGTTTCATAAACAGACATTCAAAACAAGTCAAGCAACAACCAACGCATCATCAACATTTACAACACTGGAATACATCCAATCATGTTATAAATTATGCATATGAATGAACTGACACTATGCATGTGGTACCAACATCATCCAATGGGAATAACCCATGACCGATCCAACATCATCCAGATACGGCCCTGCCAGCACAGATTCCACACAATGGGAATCATGCCCTTTACTGATCCAACACACCCTTATGGATACAGTATCGTCAATGAATATGAATGAATGCAACATATATAACATACTTATACCATCATCACCATCATCATCATCATCAATATCATCATCATCATCAAGTGTGTTCATATATATTAACATCATTCAATCATAATTCTATCATCATCACATGGAAAACATACACGTATTTGCACCAATCATCATCATCAATAAGAAATAGCATACATGTATTCTCATCATTCTAAGATCATTCAATCATCATCATATAGATTATTCTATAAGGTTCGTTTAGCTCAAAACGACACACTAAACGGACCAACGGTTAAAAAGTTATGCATCTTTGAACTTTTCAAATATCTCAAAACAATCAACAGCACGCGGCGCCATCTCAGTTCGCGGCGCGAACTGAGCGTCCCAAAAATCCTTGGCTCTCTGCCAAGCTATTCGCGGCGCAAACATCTACACGCGGCGCGAAGCGAGGAAAAAGTTACGCCTTCGCGGCGCCAACACGGGTACGCGGCGCGACCTGTGCGTATCACAAGTTCCTGGCATTCTGTCCAACTGTTCGCGGCGCACCCTATGTACGCGGCGCGAACCGGTAATTTCAGAAACCCCAACCTGCAGAAAACAACATTCTACACATTCCAAACTCACCCAATTCATACCAGTACGAACCTAGGGAAATAGAATGCACAAACAACACGAAAAACACCTCATAATACATCAATCACGCATCAATTGAGACCATAACAACATAGATATCATGGATTCAAATATAGGGATCAAACATCATACTATTTGACTCAATCCCTAAACCTATCATATGACTCAATTGACCCGAATGCTACATCTATTCAGAAATATCAACCCCTAACCCGATAATAGATGATAATCAGACAAGTCCCCCCTTACCTTAGACAAATTTCTTGATTCTTGGTCTCTCCCTCTACCGTTCTCCTTCACGTTCCTCGTTCTTCAGACTTCTGTTCTTTCACGTTCTTTCTTTGTTTTCCCCAAACCAAATGTTTTATGAAAACAAATGATAAAATTAGTAAAAATGATTATTAAATCACCCCTCCTTCTTTTACTATTTCCTCATATGGCCCAAATGCCAAAACCATTATTTATTCATTATTTTCACAAAATCCTTAATAATTCTAATTATTAATTCAATATTCCGATTAAATTAATATTAAAATTATGTGGGCGTTACAAAAAACAACATATGGTCGTAGAAGATAGACCACGAAACTCCAAAGCGACACGAGACGGGATCCTATTAAAAAAGCTCCTCCAAGCAAAAGCCTTCACCTTCATTGGAACAAGCATCTTCCAAATAAGCTTTATAACTTTATCGTACTTTTCCACAGGACCCATAGGGATGTGTTTTGCACAAACGTGATGATAGCAGCTAGAAACCGAGAATACTCCACTGCTATCCAGCATCCATGAAACAACATCTTTAACAGCCATATGATCAATCACGAAACTAGGTTGGTTGCTGCCGGGCGGAGAGTCATCCTGAATAACATTTTCATGAAGAGCAGCGCCTGCTCCCAGCGGACAGTGGTGCGACAGGGAGGTTAACATCATGCTGTACGGAATTGCCAAATTTTGTTCGTCTATAACTCTTTGCGGGATACCAAGATCCGACCATCTCCAACTATTATTCGACCATCCTCCCATTGAAGCCACGGAAACTTCGTGCAAAACAGAAAAAGAGAACAACGTTGGGTACAAATCTTTTAGAATTCCTTCATTCGTCCACCACGCGTGCCAAAAGGACGTCTCCTATCCGTTCCCCACACTGACACGACAGTTTTGAGCAAAGAAATTTTCAGGAGCGACACTGTCCAAGGCCTGAATGTCCTGTCACCACGTCGAAAAAGTCCTCCTCCTACTGTTCTGCCCCCCTCCGTTCATCACTAGAATCGACACATCTTCGTACCGAGCCTTCAAAACTTTGTACCGTAAAGCTTCCTTCTCCCTCAATAATCTCCACTTCCACTTGCTCAATAGAGCTATATTAAATTCCTCAATTCTTCTAATTCCAAGGCCTCCACGTTCAATTGGAAGACATACCGAATTCCAACTAAACCAATGAATACACAGTTTATCCGCCGTGCCTCCCCACAAAAACTTGCTTTGGATAATGTTTATCTCCTTTACCACTCTCTTGGGGGCTCTATGAAAAGATAAGGTAAAAATGGCTAGACTTCCCAAAACCGCCTTTAAAAGAGCTATCCTACCGCCTAGAGATAGATACCGATTCTTCCACCCGAGAAGCCTACTTTTGATCTTGCTAACGATATTGCTTCTGTTGAAATCTTTCTAGGATTGTGTCTACCGGAATTCCCAAGAAATAGAACGCCGTGTCCTCCCTCTTGCAAGATAAGAAAGATTTAGCTATCTCGAGGAAATTCTCGCTTAAGTTTATACCAATAAGTTTGCTCTTGTGAAAATTGATTCCCCAACCCGAAACAATTTGAAAACTAGTAAGTACCGATTTAATGGCCACAAGTGATTCCACCCTCCGTCTCCCACCATAAGCGTGTCGTCCGCGAATTGGAGCACATCAACGAAACACTTCCCGTGGATGTTAATCCCCGGATATGTACCATTAACCACCGCCCTATTAAACAACCACTTCAAACCTTCTGCCGCGATAACATAAAGAAAGGGCGATAAAGGATCACCTTGACGCATACCCTTCTCCACCTTAAACTCTATAGTGGGACTCCCGTTCACCATAATCGACATATCGCTCGAGAATATCAACGCTTCCATCCACCCCATCCAAAGCTCCCCGAACCCCATCTTTCTAAGCATGAATCGAAGAAACGACCAACTCACTTTGTCGAATGCTTTCTCAAAATTGACCTTAAATAAGAGACATTCCTTTCTTTCTTTAACGACATAATCAACTAATTCATTGGCTATGACAACGCCATCAAGAAGTTGCCTACCCGGTATAAACGCACTTTGACTATTAGAAATAACCCCTCCAACAATCTTCTTTAACCTTCCCGCTAACACCTTTGATACAATTTTGTGTATGCATCCAACCAAGCATATAGGTCTAAAATCGTCTAAGTCCATAGGATTGTTCATCTTAGGAATTAGAGCGAGAAAAGATGAAGTAATCGATTTAGACAAAACAGCCCCGGTGTGAAAATCTCCAAAACAAGACATAATATCTTCCTTGGTAAACGGCCAGCACCACTTTATAAATAAGATGGAGTAACCGTCGGGGCCCGGGGATTTTGAACCATCACAGTTCCATATTGCTTCCTTGACCTCCGCCTCAGTGAACTTTAATTCAACCGCAATTCTGTCCTCAATGCTTAGACTGTTGAATACAGCGCCTTCTAAAACAGGTCTCACAGGAGCCTCCTCCATAAACCTCTTAGCAAAATGCTGAACCACTCCTCTTTTAACGTTATCCACCGATTCCTCCGTGTCTCCGTTGATAATCGTTCCGTCTATGTGGTTTCTCCGGAGTCTTTGCTTCATAACTCTATGAAAGTAGTTACTGTTACAATCCCCGTCATTAATCCACTTAATCCGCGATCGTTGGACTAGCATATTCTCTTTAATCTTTAAATTCGTCCAGAACCTGCTCGTGCTTCTATAACGGCTGTCAAGATCATTCTCGTCAGGCCCTTCAAACTCATCCACCCTATTGATTACGCTAACATCATTCTCTATGTCCAAGTCAATCCTTCCGAAAATGTTGCTATTCCACCATCTAAGTCTCGTCTTTAACAACCTCATTTTTTCCTTCAGCACAAAATCGCCTTACCCCAAAACATTCAGATTTTTCCATTCCTTTTCCACGAAAATCTGAAACTCCTTATCACTGTTACAATCCCCGTCATTAAGCCACTTAATCCGCGATCGTTGGACTAGCATATTCTCTTTAATCTTTAAATTCGTCCAGAACCTGCTCGTGCTTCTAAAAGTTTCTTTAATCTTTAAAACTACATGTATAAAAATTTTGTAAGGACAAAAGTATGTCATTTTTTTAATAGAAACTAAAAATAAAATTTGAGATATTTATAAGAACCCAAAACATATTTAATCCTTAATTTTATTAGTAATAATCATAAATTATACAAAAACAATGACAAAAAATTACCTTCTGCAAAATAACATGAACATAGTGTTAGAAAGCCACAACAAACATGAATAAAAAAATAGAAGAGAGTAAAAATAACATGTTTACCTAAGTGTATCAAACAGTTTTATTCTCAAAGAGAGAGAGAGAGAGAGATAAACTCTCCAATTTACCATACTTTCATGAATTGTTATAAGAAATAAATTACAAGAAAATAGTCAATCAAATTCTCAAGATCCAAAACAATATTCACACGTTTTATCACTAGAAACTAGATTCTCCAACCCTTGAAATAATAGCAATCCACCTTTTAAAAGAAGTCTTTCATCTAACCTAACTCTCCACCTCAATCTTGACATTCAATCAACTCAACTTTTTTTACACCTGCAACTGAATCTATGACCACACGTGAATTTGAATAATTTCCACAAGTTATCGAATGCAAGTACTCACATACAATCCACAAGTTAGTTACTTATGTATAAATTTACATATTATTATCAAACCAAAAACCTATGAAATAAAACATAGCCTTCATTTAAGAAATACTATCCAATATATTTAGATAATTCTTTCTTTCTTCATGCGTTTTTTGTTTTATTTATTTTAATCTTAGATTTTGTGTTTCTGTTTATCATGTTTTGTTGTTAGTTTCTATTTTTTCTTGTATTATACTCATTTAAATTATTAGCATCTTCTCAAATACTATTACAAATTTTTTTTGTTTAATGAAAAAAGGGGTGAAATATTTGATTTAAAAGAGAAATAATTTACTCTTGTTTTTTCAAAAATATTTTCAACTTTGTATATTTATAAGATTGCCTCAAGTCATAACGAGAAATATTATTTTTCACATATTTCTTGACATAATTTTGACGTAGTTTTAAGGGTAGCTTTCTAGCTTATTTGCATTTGTTGTTTCAGATATTTTAAAATTTTAAAAGCTGTTCAAAATGCCTATTTTCATCATCATATAAAAGTAGAAGAATATGTTGAACCAAGGAGGTTTGAAGAAGAATGATTTCTAATTTTAATTTAGATGATAACAAGATAATAAGATAACAATTGTATTCTCTTTATTTCATGTGTAGAAACTAGTTGAAAATATCTTGGAAAATTGAACTCTTGAAGAATGAGTAAAATTATCAACAAGCAATTCTAAGAGTATTTGATAAAATTTTATCCTGGCACATTGTCTAAAGACCTTACTTACTTATCCTTTGGTTAATAATTACATTACGATTAAAATGAATTTTTCAATTTTTATTGTTTTTTTAATAGGCAATGAAATATATTGAACTAAGACGAAGCATAAGGGTGCTCCTCCCATTACAAAACGCCCACGCCCACGCCCACGCCCCGCTACTCGAAACAAGTAAGCGGTAACAAGTGCCAAACAAGGAAATTACATTTATTCGCTATCTTATCGCTAGATAATAACCACTTCCAAGAGTTAAACATAACTTCCGTTATACAATCTAGGAAACTAAACTTTTCATTCTTGAAAATGA
This sequence comes from Vicia villosa, assembly GCF_029867415.1. Lineage (NCBI taxonomy): Eukaryota > Viridiplantae > Streptophyta > Magnoliopsida > Fabales > Fabaceae > Vicia > Vicia villosa. Next base: position 21,656,960 of record NC_081183.1, on the reverse strand, counting down.
TCACATTGCGAATCAACCAAATGTGCCAGCACGTATACGTAGCAAGCCAAATAGCTCCTATAATCTTTCTTTTAGCTAAATAGTTCACTTTATCGTAGATAAAAGGGAAAGTGATGAAATCCACCAACGAAAAATTCATTATAAATCCTAACCACTCGAACACCTTCAACCAAATCTCTTTCACCACTTGACAACCTCCTAAAAGGTGTGATAAACGCTCCTCCTCCATCGAACAAAAGACGTAATTCATCTCGGAAAAAACCAAAATTCCCTTCTTGTAAAGGTGGTCTTTGGTTGCAAGTCTATCATGAATGAGCTTCCAACCAAAGAAAAGAGTTTTAGTAGGGGCTTGTATCTTCCAAATGTATGCTGAAGCTTTAACTACATTAGCAATGATAGGAGGTCCAGACAATTTTGAAAAGAACCTGTAGTAACAAGATTGAACTGTGAATACCTCCTCCGTATTAATTCTCCACCGAAATGCATCCTTTCTGTCAACTTTTAGAACAACGCGATCCAAGAGAATCCGGAGCTGCTGCCATCTGATTCTGATGCTGCTACTGTTGGGATTCTGTAGCACCCATTCTGATTCCGCCGTTGCCTGCACATAGAGGTCTGGGAACAGCTCCATCAGAGGCTGCAAATCATCCCAGCATCCGAACCAGATTGGTACTTTCCTGTCGTTCCCTACATCACACGATACCGCACCTGTAAAATTATGAATCAACAATAATTCATAATTGTCAGATAATAAAAGATCTCGCCACCAAATTGAATCCCTTTTCTCTACTACGGATTTGTCGCCGATTAACACTTTCCTCCTCACATTGTCGTATCTAGATTCTAGAATACGCCGCCAAACAACCTCTTCTTCCGATAGAATTTTCCACTTCCACTTGCTTAATAACTCCGCATTCATGACCTCCACATTCTTTACTCCAAGCCCTCCATATTCACAAGATTTACACACTATTTCCAAACGAACCCAATTAATAGTTCTTTTAAGATCACTCCCACCCCATAAGAATTTCCTTTGAATCACCGTAATCTCATTTAGAACCTTAGACGGTGCCTTGTAAAAAGAGAGAGAATAAATAGGTATGGAATTTAACACGGAGTTAATCAAACAAACTCTTCCAGTTATGTTTAAATGGACTCCCTTCCAAACAGCCAATCTATGCTTCATCACCGAAATCAAATCCCGCCACATAGAAATTTTCCTCGAACTATCTCCTAACTTGACACCAAGAAACCTAAACGGGAGGCTATCTACTCTACACGAGAGAAAAGAAGATGCCGCATCAAGATACCAATTCCCCACATTGATTCCATAAATATTTCTCTTATTAAAATTGATCTGTAAACCGGACATAACCTCGAAGCCCCTTAATACCGCTTTCATACTCCACAAATTAGACGTGTCTCCTTCCCCAATAATTAAGGTGTCATCCGAAAATTGGAGCATACTAACCTCCTTCATTTCGTTAATCTTGAAATCATGGAAATCTCCGTTGAGGATAGCCTTTCTCATCAAAGCCGTAAGAATCTCCGTGACCAAAACGAACAAAAAGGGAGATAAAGGGTCGCCTTGATGCAACCCCTTCTCCACTTTAAATTCCTTTGTGATGCTTCCGTTAATGAGAACGGACATATCTCTAGAAAAAATAGTACCTTCCATCCATCTTAGCCAATTATCCCCGAAGCCCATCTTTATCAAAACATACTTCAAGAAATTCCAACTTACCCTATCATAAGCTTTTTCGAAATCCACCTTGAAAACCACACAACTCCTTTTTTCTCTTTTTGCTAGATCCAAAACCTCATTCACAACTAATACTCTGTCCGCTATGTTTCTACCCGGGACGAAAACCGTTTGGTTGCAAGAAACCAACTTTCCCAAAACATTTCTCATCCTACTAGCCAATAACTTTGCAATTATCTTATACAAACACCCTACCAAGCAAATCGGCCTAAACTCGAATAAGGATTGCGGGTTTTAAACTTTAGGAATTAACGCTAAAACATACGAGGTACAACCCTTAGTGAGCCACCCTTAATGAAAAAATCCCTTACGAATCTAACCACATCTTCCTTGAGACTATCCCAACAAACTTGGAAAAATTCAAGAGTATAGCCGTCCGGTCCCGGACTTTTGTTTCCATCGCAATCCCAAACCGCCTCCTTTATCTCGTCGATCGTAGGCTCCCTTTCCAACCATTCTCTATATTCACAACTTAATGTATTTAGGTTCAAACCTTCCGGGACCGACCTAGCAAAATATTCTTCTTTGAAAATGCTCAAAATGTCTTTTAACCTTCCTTTTTACCTCGACCACCCCTTCCACCATACCTTCCACTCTCTCCAACATCGAAATTGCGTTCCTCCTATACCTCTTCTTGAGACTATTGTGGAAAAAACTTGAATTCTTATCTCCCTTCTTCAACCATAATTGCCTCGACTTAAGCCTTAACATACTCTCTTTCAAAAAAATGTCTTCCGCACTTCGTCAATTGCTTTTCTTCTCTCTTCCACCAACCCGTCAATGTCGCCCCCAAAATTCTCTACCAACAAGTTAGCCATCTCATTGATGCCGTCCACCTCTTCATACACCTTTAAATCGATCCATCCAAAAACCTCCTGAATCCATTTCCTATGAATTACTTTCAATCTTTTAAGCTTATCAAACAACACAAAGTCCCCCCCTACCGTGAACCTTCAACTTCGGCCATTCCGCATGAATGAAACTTTTGAACTTCTCATGTTTAAACCAAGAATTATTGAATCTAAACGGCTTTGGCCCCCAATTAAGATAACCGGAAATTAGTTGAATGGGCGCATGGTCCGAGAGATCCCTTTTGCATATTCGTTGATCCACCACACCTCAAGTATCCATCAAATTTCTTGTCACCAAAAATCTATCTAATCTACTCATGGCTTTACCATTGTCTTTGAACCAAGTATACTTACCTCCCACACAAGGAATATCAACCACCCTCATTCTACCGATAAACTCCCAGAAATCTTCCATACCTCTTTTAATATAAAGTCACCTACACCTAATCTTTCCCCTCCACTCGTAATTTCGTTGAAATCACCGCCAAGAAACCAATCCTCCATGGTATTCCTATCCTTTCTCTCAAGCAAAGACCTCCAAAGAGCTCTCCTAGTCTTGATGTTACAAGGAGCATAGATGTTCACTAGATTGACTACCTTTCCTTTCCAGAGAATATTTATACCTACATATCCTCCTCCAAAATTCCATCGATTAACTTCAAAATACAAAAATATTTCAGTTTATTTTTTCATTTTTCATTTACTATAAAAATTACTATTTGTTTTAATCTACAAAATCTAAAAAATTATTCATTTAAGATTTTAGTGTTTTCTAACAAAAAATCAAATATTCAAATTCAAAGGCAAAGAAAAAATGACAAAATGGTCTTTTCTAACTCCACTGGGCTGGTTGTCAATCCCAGCAAATGTTTTGTATACATGGGGGCAGTGGATGACAACACAAAGGATCAAATTCTTACTACTACTGGTTTCAACCTGGGCCAGCTGCCTTTCAGGTACCTTGGAGTCCCTCTAACTAGTAAGAAACTGTCTATTGCTCATTATCTGCCTCTTATAGACAGGATCCTCAAGAGAATCCATCACTGGAGCTCTAAACTTCTCAGTCTTGCTGGAAGAGTGCAGCTTGTGAAAGCCATTAGTTTTGCTATAACTAGCTATTGGCTTCAGTGCTTCCCTATACCTAAGCATGTTATCAAGCGGATCAATAATGCGTGCAGAGTTTTCATCTGGACTGGAGGAGCTATGCCCAGCAGAAAGAGCCCCATAGCTTGGAAGGATGTTTGTAAACCTAGAGAAAAAGGTGGACTGCACATCATTGATTTGGATGTTTGGAATAAAGTCACAATGCTCAAATTGCTATGGGATTTGAGGAAGAAAACTGATAGCTTATGGGTCCTCTGGATGCACTCTTACTATATAAGAGAGCAGGATGTCATGGAGATGGATCTGAAACACGACTCCTCTTGGATAGTGAAGGGAATTCTGAAAGCTAGAGCTGTAATCCCTGCGATCCTCAACACTTGGAATCAAACTCTGCACGAGAGCAAATTCAGGATGGGAAAAATCTAACGGGATCTGAATAGAAACCACACTAATGTGAGTTGGTCTGTTCTTTTTGCAGGAAATATAGCCAGGCCTCGTGCACTCTGTTGTCTTTGGCTTGCTTGTCACAAAAGGCTGGCCACTAGAGAAAGACTTGCAAAGTTTGGACTCATCAATGATACCAAATGCTGTTTCTGCAACCATAATGAAACTATGGAGCATCTGTTTTATGGCTGTAGTACCATGAAGAACATATGGGCTGAAATATTGGACTGGCTTCACATAGGGCATACACCTCTTGAGTGGTCACAAGAGCTACAATGGCTTACCAGGAGTGGAAAGGGGAAGGGTACCAAAGCGGGTATTCTAAAGATGGCTGCTGCTGAGTGTGTGTACCAATGCTGGCGGTTCCGTAATGATGTTTGCTTTGGCAATACCCATGATATAGGAAAAGTTGTACATAATATTAAAGAAGCTATCATTCATAGAGGATGGAGCTATAGGAAATACAAGGAGTTTATTGCTAGGAATTTGATGTTATAGGTCTTTTTGCTTTGGAGACTCCATTTGTCTCCTCTTGTAATTAACTGTTTTTTGAAGTGTTAATAATAGTTTTTATTTCTTCAAAAAAAAATGACAAAATCTTTAATCCTGATCGTAGACTAATTAGAAAAGTTGTTAAGGTTACTTTTAAACATTAATTAAGGAATCTTCCTCTTTCGTGGTAGTCATTTTTTTTACTTTCACATTTCCTCTTCTTTTGTCTAGTCATTTTGGTGATACATTTGTTGCCTTGCATGATGCATTGTGGATGACTTAAGGCACAATTTTGATAGCATTATTACCTCACCAAAGCCTGCATATGCCAAAAATCTAGCATTCCATTGTAAATATATGTCATTCCGTGAGGAAACATGAGAGGTTTTCTATAGTAAAGATGTGCTCAAAATTTTGTGAGGAAAAGTGTTTTTTTTATTATGAGAGTTGGAAGAAGAAGCTGTTAATTGGTTTGACAAATAACACCAACATCTTCCATCTTCAAATGCTTCATTGTTGGAAACATTTTTTCCCACTTCTTGAATTTTTATTCATTTATATATGGTTGAGTTATATTTATTAAATGTGTCTATAATCTTAAATAATTTATGTTGTTTCAATTTATATTATTTGTTTGAGTTAACATTTATACACTTCATAACTACATGTTTAGGATGATAACTAATGGCAATGATCACAACTTCTAAAACATACTATCTGCTGCCCGTGGAAATCATTTTCATACAATTTATGTTCTGTTTATTTACTAGGACTAGCTAGCACTTTTTGTTAGCTTTCATTTTTCGCTGGTTCCACCTCAATCAGAGTTACAAAACTCAAGAAATGCTCAAGTTACCTGACATATGTCATGATGTACGTGCGTTATTGTTTATGTATGATGTTTGTATTATCTATGGTAAGGACTGCATACCTTTGTTGTTTAGTTTTCTTTAGATATTGCAACTAGCTAGCTCCTTTTGTGAGCTTTTATTTGCTGTTGGTCCCACCTCGATTGGAGTTGCGAAACTCTAGATATGATCAAATTATGTAAGATAATGACTCCATCATTTTTATTCTTTTTTATATAAAATAATCAAGATTAGATTAAATAAGGACTAATTAGATTTACATCCCTTTTATTCCCAAGTTTTCGGACACAGGTTGTATTGCTTTCTTATTCAATTGCTTGTCTTCCTTTCACAAAAATTAATAATTTGATCATCTTGAGTTAATTTTTTATCGAATTAATTAAAGTTTTAATTGAGTGTACATTCTTTTTATTCTTTAGTGTTCGGAAACAATTTGTACAACTTTCTTTACTTCTACATAATTAGAGATCGAAAAAGCTTAAAAATTGGTCACTATAACTTTTTGCAACCAATTTAGCGACTATCACATTTTGGTTGAAAAAGTGCTAGTGGCTAAGCTTTCATGACAAATTTAGTGACCAAAATTTAGCTACCAAATTTAGATTTAATGTCACTGTTTTATTGAAAATAAGAAAGGGATGAGAGTTACACTCTATTAGAGGCCCAAGAATACTGTTTATGAAAAAACATATGAAGGATGTTTGGAACTTACAGCTCAAGAAGAAGCCCAGGATATTGAAAGATGATTGGGACTTACAACTCAAGGAGAAGCCCAAGATGACTGTTGAAAACAGATGAATATTTTGAAAATAGGTGAATGAAATAAAAGGGATGAGACTTATACTCAAGGAGAGACCCAATATATACAGAAAAATATTTTATTAAAAACAAATGGTGCTTACAGCCCAAGGAGATGCCCAAGATGATTAATGTTTATGAGAAACAGATGAAAAATGATTTTATTTATGAAAACAAAGGGGTTGGGACTTATAGCTCAAAGAGATGCCCATGATTAATTTGAAATGAAAGAAAGTGTTTTTTACTTTGAAGATTTTGAAGGGTTTGTTGACTGAAAACCCTAAGCGTCTATATAATCGAGAGTTTTATAAAACAATTTATTTGACAAAAAACAGAGTAAGTTAAGATAAGAAATATTATCTACACTTAATTAAGACTTAGGAAATTAGTTTTTATTCACATGATTATTTGAAATTGATTAGGTTTTGAAAAAATCAAAGGAAAATCATTTTTTAAGTATTTAAAACATACTAAATAGGATTAATTTTAAACCTAATAAAAATATATTCAATAAATAATTTTTTTGTGATTTTTGTATAATCATGAAATATATATGATAAATGAGTAGTGTGCAAGAAATCATGTGAAAATGATTAAGTTTGATTGGTGAATTAATTAAGTGGAGTTTGAAAAGAAATGATGAAAAATAATGGTAAAAAAGAGGTTTTGGTCCTCCAAGGGGTTGAACCCACATCTTTGAGGTTCAAGGCTCAAAACAACACCAACTGAGCCACGCGCGTGGCTTGAAAGAGAGTTGACTCCATTTGGTTTTAAGTGAAAACAAGTTCGGAAAATAATTTTGAAAAATGAATGAAATAAAAAGGTCGGAGGGGGGATCGAACTCCATACCTTGGGCATGATAAGAGGACTAGAGGCGCGCGTTGAACCACTAGGGCAGACGATGTATTGAGTTTATAAAACACATTTAATTAATAATATTATAAACTGATTTCCCAGAAAAATTTGAAAAAGGCGCCATGGTCGTCTTCAACCTGAAGCTCAAGAAAAATTTGAATTTCCATCTCTCTCGTAACACCCTTCTAAACCCCACGGAAATTTAAATAAATATATCAGAGTAAAAACATAACGCAAGGGTGCCACAATTATTTAAAATAAATAAACCAACCATGGTCAAGTCATGCTTCATTAGGGAACGATTTACCAAAAACACAATCATGTTTATCACAGCGGAATAAGAAACATCATCAATATAACCAAAAGGAAATATAATCCAACACCAAATAAAATAGAGTAATCTCATAAAACTCTATAACTATCGTCCCCCAGTGTTACAAGATCAGAGCATGACCGACACGACCCAACATAAACGGATAAACTTTATGAGTCATCCTCACCGAGCACTAATGCCGCTACTCCTCAATCTGAAAATGACAACATGTAAGGGTGAGTCTCATTCTCAATTAGTAAATATTATGCAATTCATAAGCAACAAGCATCATAATATACCGTTCACCCAATTATACATATTCATATTCACATCTATTATTCATCAATTCACATAATAATAGATTACAACACAAAACACAGAAATCCATACAATCATGTTATGACAAAATGCATATGACACAACTGACACTATGCATGTGGTACCAAAATTCGTGAATCACATTCACAGGACTTCTCTCTATGATGCTGCCCTTCAAATCTCTCACACCCCACATGGGCACCTGATTAACCTCATCGCTCACACCCCCATGGGCACACGATGACTGAGTACTAATCTCCGCATAATGGAAATTAGCCACCAACGATCCACTCATCAACGGGATCCATCATCAAATGCATATGAATGAATGAAACACACATAACATACTTACAAACATCGCCGAATCACGATGAAAATATCATCTCCACACTACATCACCGAATAAGTATGTACATGTTTTCATTATCATTCAAATAGTCATGCATTCATCACAATCATAATATTAATCGCAACCAATTCATCATCACATCAATTACATTGTCACACATATCTCATATGCACACAATGTCCAATTCTCATCAAGTAATTAAATCGAGTTTTAAAGAAATAAAGTCGGCCACCGCCCATATTCATCATTCATCATATAAAACATTCAATTGCTTGCACAACGCCCAAAACGACACTAAGAAAGGATTCAGGGATCAAAAGATACATTATTTTAAGTTTTAGAAAAATTCTCGTTCAGCAAGGTTCGCTCAGCGACGCAAGGCAGAAGCGAAGTCCTTCAGACCTCCGCTCAGAGGACCTCTAGCGATGTTAGACAGAAGCGAACTACGTTGGGACCTCCGCTCAGTGGACCTGCGATTTCAGAAATTCTCAGGTCTGCGACAGACCCTGCGATTCCACCTAGTTTCAGTCCAAAATCGATCCCAGACATCACATACAAGGATATAATCATCATACATCCAATCATACACCACAAAACATCATTTAAACTCATTATTAACCAAATAGTTCACACAATCATCATCAAATCAATCCAAATTATAACACCCTAACCTAACAATCCCAATATCTAATTGAATCAAACCATACATCAATCTACCTATTACCTAAGATCACATAAGAGATACTAAAAGGAATAGCCCCCCCTTACCTCGATGAATCTCTTGAATGCTCTCCTTCCAGTTTCACGTTCTTGCCTCTTTCACTTCTCTTGCCCTTTTCACGTGTTCTTCCTCTTTCCCTTCTCTTGGCTCCATTTTTATTTTAAGGCCTAACCAGTAGCACCCCTTTTTTACTAACATCACACCATAAGCCCAATAGCTCCTATTCCATCCTTTCTAATTAAATCCAAATAAAATACTAAAATTTCAATTATTTAATTTAAATCCAAATTAAATTAATAAACTGAAATTATGGGGTGTTACAACTCTCCCCCACTAAAAGAGTTTTCGTCCTCGAAAACATACCTTAGACGAAAAGTTCCGGGTAAGAGTCCTTCATCTGGCTCTCTAACTCCCATGTAACATTTCCACCGGCTGGTCCTCCCCAAACCGCTTTCACCGTTGCTATCTCTTTACCTCACAACTGCTTCACTTTACGATCTTCAATCCTCATAGGTAATGTCTCTACAGTCAGATTATCTCGCACCTGTATATCATCTACCCGAATCTCGTGAGACGGATCCGCAATGTATTTCCTCAACTGAGATACATGGAACGCATCATGCAAACTAGCGAGTGCAGGCGGTAAAGCAATCTGATAAGCAACCTTCCCAGTCTTCTTAGTAATCTGAAATGGACCAATGAAACGCGGAGTTAACTTCTTCGACTTCAAGGCTCTTCCAATGCCAGTCATCGGAGTAACTCGCATGAACACACGATCTCCCTCCTTAAATTTAATATCCTTCTTTCTTTTGTCATGGTAACTTTTCTGACGACTCTGAGAAGCTCTCATCTTCTCCTGAATCATCTGGATATTTTTCGTAGTTTGATGCACAATCTTTGGTCCAACCACTGCATTCTCCCCAAATTCGTACCAACACAACGGCGTTCTACATCTCCTACCATACAATGCTTCAAACGGAGCCATACTAATACTCGAATGATAACTATTGTTGTAGGTAAACTCAATCAAAGGTAAATAACTATCCCAAGCACCACCTTTCTCCAATACACAAGCTCGCAACAAATCCTCTAACGATTGAATCGTTCTCTCCGTCTGACCATCTGTCTGCGGATGATAAGCAGAACTCAACCTCAACTTAGTACCTAAGGCTTCTTGCAATCCTATCCAAAACTTAGAAGTAAACCTCAGATCTCTATCCGACACGATACTAGCCGGAACACCATGCAAACTCACTATCTTCTCAACATTCAACTGAGCCAACTTCTCCATCGGATAATCCATTCCTATTGGAATAAAGTGAGCAGATTTCGTCAACCGGTCTACAATAACCCAAATATAATCACAATTCTTGACCGTTCTAGGTAAAACAGATACAAAGTCCATAGAAATTCCATCCCACTTCCAATCCGGAATAAACAATGGTTCCATCAGTCTAGACGGTTTCTGATGCTCAATTTTCGAGTTCTGAAAAATTAAGCAAGCATAAACAAACTCAGCATTTTCCTTCTTCATTCCAGGCCACCAAAACAACTTATTCAAATCATGATACATCTTGGTAGCACCAGGATGAATACTCAATCCACTTCGGTGTCCTTCTTCCAGACTCTTTCTGATCTCAGTAACTTCGGGCACACACACTCAGTCTCCAAACCTCATAACGCCATTCTCGTCAATTCGGAATTCACCTCCTCGACCTAGGTTAATTAATGTCAACTTATCCACCAAGCCAACGTCAGATTTCTGTCCGTTTCTAATTTCCTCAAGGATACTATTAGTCAACCTCAACATCCCCAATTTAACACTATTAGATGTACTTTCGCATACTAAACTCAAGTCTCGGAATTGCTCAATTAAATCCAATTCTCGCACCATTAGCATAGACATATGCAATGACTTCCTACTTAATGCATCAGCAACAACATTTGCTTTACCAGGATGGTAATTCAAACCGAAATCATAGTCCTTCAGAAATTCTAACCATCTCCTCTGCCTCATATTAAGTTCCTTCTGATCGAAGAGATATTTCAAACTCTTATGATCGCTGAATACCTCAAATCGAGAACCATAGAGATAATGTCTCCACAGCTTCAATACAAACACCACAGCCGCCAATTCCAAATCATGAGTCGAATAATTCTTTTCATGGATTTTCAACTGTCTTGAAGCATAAGCTACTACCTGCTTATCTTGCATAAAAACACCACCTAAACCCATCAGTGAAGCATCACAGTACACATTGAAAGACTTCGCTGGATTAGGCAAAATTAAGATCGGAGCACTTGTCAATCTCTTTTTCAATTCTTGAAAACCTTTATCACATTCTGAATCCCACACAAATACTTGTCCTTTCCTTGTTAACTTAGTCATTGGTAATGCCAACTTCGAAAATCCCTCAATGAACTTTCTATAGTAACCTGCCAGACCAAGAAAACTATGAATCTCTGAAGCATTCTTCGGCGTCTCCCACTGAGATACTGCTTTTACCTTCATAGGATCCACCGCGATACCATTCTTCGAAATTACATGGCCAAGAAAACTTACTTCCTTCAACCAGAATTCACATTTAGAAAATTTCGCATACAGCTTCTTCTCCTTCAATAGCTCCAATACCACTCTCAAATGCTCTGCATGTTCTTCATCACTCTTCGAGTAAATTAGAATGTCATCAATGAACACTACCACAAACTTGTCAAGGTACAGATGAAATATCTTGTTCATATACTCCATGAAAACACCAGGTGCATTAGTAACACCAAATGGCATAACATAATATTCATAATGTCCATACCTCGTTCGGAATGCTGTCTTCTGAATATCTTCCGCCTTCACACGAATTTGGTGATATCCTGACCTCAGATCAATCTTGCTAAACACACAAGCTCCAACCAACTGGTCCATCAAATCATCAATCCTCGGCAAAGGGTATCGATTCTTGATTTTCACCTTGTTCAGTTGTCTATAATCAACACATAGCCTCATTGAACCTTCTTTCTTCTTAACCAACAGTACTGGCGCACCCCACGGTGACACACTGGGACGAATAAACTTCTTTTCTAACAATTTCTCTAATTGTTTCTTCAATTCAGCCAACTCCAATGCCGACATGCGATACGGTGCCATCGACACGGGACTAGTTCCAGGAATCAATTCTATAGCGACTCCACTTCTCTTTTAGGTGGCAACTCACTAACATCTTCTGGAAATACTTTCGGATACTCATTCACTACTCGTAGTTCACAAGTATTATCGCCCCCTTTTACGTCCATTGAAGAGCACAACATAAATACCACCGCTCCATCATTGACAGCCAAATTCATCTGTTTGACCGACAATGTCAAATCCTCAACACTAACCTCTTCAGGAAAGATAACTGTCTTCGTAAAACAATTGATATGAACTCGATTAAATTGCAACTAGTTCATCCCCAAAATGACGTCAAGTTGTTCAAGAGGAAGGCACACTAAGTCCATTCCAAAATTTCTACCAAATATGTCAATAGGACAGTTCAAACAAGCAAAAGAAGTAGTTACTGAACCCGACGCAGGAGTGTCAATAACCATACTTCCATGAATAACAGATATTTCTAATCCCAATCGTTTAGCACAATCCAATGAAATGAACGATTGAGTCACTCCAGTATCAATAATGGCAACTAAAGGTGTGTCATGGATAAAACACGCACCTTTAATCAGACGATCTTTTGGAGTAGTCTCTGACTCGGACAAAGCAAAGACCTTCCCACCAGTATGGAATGATGTGACCCTCTTCGCCGCAATTGTAGCAAGTCACGATCCTCATCTTACAATCAGACGCAAGATGACCCGCCTTACCTCACTTGAAGCATTTCTTCTCTCCACTCTTGCACTCATTCCTTCTATGCCCAGTCTGACCACAATTGTAGCACCTAACGGGAGCACTTGAATCTCCCCCACTAGGCCTCTTCCAATCCCCAGCTCTAGGATTTCCTCTACCATATGGCTTACCCCTATCCATAGGCTTCTTACCTTTCTTGTCAACCAACTCGCGAGAGTTAGATGACTTCAGCTTAAGGTTATCCTCTTCGAAGATCCTACTACAGTCCACCAAATCGACAAATCGCCGAATTCTCTGGTACCTGATTCCTTGTTTGATCTCATCACGAAGATCATTCTCAAACTTGATGCACTTCGAGAATTCACTAGCTTCATCATTGTTGTAGTGAACATAGTACTTCGCCAACTCAACAAATTTCGAAGCATACTCTGGTACCGTCATATTAGACTGAGTCAGCTCCAAAATTTCAATTTCTTTCGTGCCCCGAATGTCCTCAGGAAAATACCTCCTCAGAAACTCTCTCTTAAACACAGCCCAGGAAATAGCTACACCATCAGCATCCAATTCAGCCCTAGTAGCCATCCCCCAGTCATCAGCCTCTTCAGACAACATATGAGTACCATACCTCACTTTCAGGTTCTCAGCACAATCAATGACTCTGAAAATCCTCTCGATCTCCTTAAGCCACTTCTGAGCACCTTCAGGATCATGCGTACCCTTGAACAACGGAGGATTGTTCCTCAGAAAACTGTTCAGCTGCATATCAGCACCAATACCAGCTCCATTGGCATTCCCTCCCAGTACACCAGCAAACATGCCTAGAGCCTCAACAATTGCATCATCGTTTCTTCCTCCTCTTCCGGCCATTGTTCTGCTAAATATAAAACAATATTCATTAGAACAAAAAGTATCGATAGTGTCAACCTTACACTAATTGCATACAAGGGGTTAACTGACACGAGACTCTAACTTAAACGACCGACTATGCTCCGATACCACTATTGTAACACCCTTCTAAATCCCGCGGAAATTTAAATAAATATATCATAGTAAAAACATAACGCAAGGGTGCCACAATTATTTAAAATAAATAAACCAACCATGGTCAAGTCATGCTTCATTAGGGAACGATTTACCAAAAACACAATCATGTTTATCACAGCGGAATAAGAAACATCATCAATATAACCAAAAGGAAATATAATCCAACACCAAATAAAATAGAGTAATCTCATAAAACTCTATAACTATCGTCCCCCAGTGTTACAAGATCAGAGCATGACCGACACGACCCAACATAAACGGATAAACACTACGAGTCATCCTCAACGAGCACTAATGCCGCTACTCCTCAATCTGAAAATGACAACATGTAAGGGTGAGTCTCATTCTCAATTAGTAAATATTATGCAATTCATAAGCAACAAGCATCATAATATACCGTTCACCCAATTATACATAGTCAGATTCACATCTATTAATCATCAATTCACACAATAATAGATTACAACACAAAACACAGAAATCCATACAATCATGTTATGACAAAATGCATATGACACAACTGACACTATGCATGTGGTACCAAAATTCGTGAATCACATTCACAAGACTTCTCTCTATGATACTGCCCTTCAAATCGCTCACACCCCACATGGGAACACGATTAAACTCATCGTTCACACCCCCATGGGCACACGATGACTGCTTACTAATCTCCGCACAATGGTAATTAGCCACCAACGATCCACTCATCAACGGGATCCATCATCAAATGCATATGAATGAATGAAACACACATAACATACTTAAAAACATCGCCGAATCACGATGACTAACTCATCTCAACACCACATCACCGAATAAGTATGTACATGTTTCCAATATCATTCAAATAGTCATGCATTCATCACAATCATAATATTAATCGCAACCAATTCATCATCACATCAATTACATTGTCACACCTATTTCATATGCACACAATGTTCAATTCTCATCAAGTAATTAAATCGAGTTTTAAAGAAATAAATTCGGCCACCGCCTATATTCATCATTCATCATATAAAACATTCAATTACTTTCACAACGCCTAAAACGGCACTAAGAAAGGATTCACTGATCAAAAGATACGCTATTTTAAGTTTTAGAAAAATTCTCGTTCAGCAAGGTTCGCTCAGCGATGCATGGCACAAGCGAATTCCTTCAGACCTCCGCTCAGTGGACCTCTAGCGACGTTAGACAGAAGAGAACTACGTTGGGACCTCCGCTCGGCGGACCTGCGATTTCAGAAATTCTCAGGTCTGCGACAGACCCTGCGATTCCACCTAGTTTCAGTCCAAAATCGATCCCAGACATCACATACAGGCATATAATCATCATACATCCAATCATACACCACAAAACATCATTTAAACTCATTATTAACCAAATAGTTCTCACAATCATCATCAAATCAATCCAAATTATAACATCCTAACCTAACAATCCCAATATCTAATTGAATCAAACCATACATCAATCTACCTATTACCTAAGATCACATAAGAGATACTAAAAGGAAGAGACCCCCTTACCTCGATGAATCTCTTGAATACTCTCCTTCCGGTTTCACGTTCTTGCCTCTTTCTCTTCTCTTGCCCTTTTCACGTGTTCTTCCTCTTTCCCTTCTCTTGGCTCTTTTCTTATTTTATGAAAATAAAATAAAAATGAATACAACTTAGTAAAAAGGCCTAACCAATAGCACCCCTATTTTACTAACATCACACCATAAGCTCAATAACTCCTATTCCATCCTTTCTAATTAAATCCAAATAAAATACTAAAATTCCAATTATTTAATTTAAATCCAAATTAAATTAATAAACTGAAATTATGGGGTGTTACATCTCTCGTTTCTCAACCATTTGCAAAGTTATAAACACGAAACTTGCTTGATTTTTAACAAGGATATGATGGTATCATTTAATTTTATTTGTTTTAAGTTAAATTCAAAATTTCACGTATGAACAATAATGAACCCTAAAACTGAAATTTAACATGAAATCGGGTATATGCATGAATTCATTCAATTAAGTTAGGGTTAATGATATATATACATGCAGAAAGATGATGGAAACTTGTTGAATCAGTTATGTTGCATGAATTATAGGGTTCAAATTTGAGCTACTAACCTTCAAAGTGAAAATCCAAAATCTTGATGTAAATGTTCTAGTTGCAAGATTATGATCTGGGAAGCATCTATGATGATTATGGAAGATGTTTGGATGCTCACATTAGCCTAGAACCTTCTGAATTGCTCCACACGACCTCAAATGCAGCCACACAAATTTGAATATGGAGATGATAATTCTAATGTTTCAAAACTCCCACAAGGACTTGGATCACTTCTACATGATGTGTATGAAGTGTATGAATGCTCAGTTTCAAAGGAGAAGCTCTGGTTTGAAGAATTCACTTCTTTACTCCATGAACTTTTGAAAAACGAGAAAAGAGAGAAGTTAGAGAAAGCAAGAATTGAAGTTGCTTTGGTGTGATTTTGAATGAAGATGAACTCTCAATTTATAGGCAAATGAGTTAAGATTGTCTTGAGAGAAAATGAGCTTGAAGTTGAATAACTTAGTGAATAAGTTATGGAATATTCCTTTTATGTAATGATGAGTTTTTGGCTTGGTTAGGATTCAATTCTACAAAATTATCATTCCTCTAATTACAAGTTCAAATCTGATTCTGTGAGGGATCAATTTGGCATTTGGAGATAAACTTGATGAATCACCAAATTTTGCAATGATTTAAAATTGGTAATGATTACTTTTTCACATGATAAGTGAAAAAATGGTACTTTGATATTCTTGTGAAATGATTCCAAAATGATTCACTTGTTCTTGGTTGATGACAATTCATAAACATGTGCTAATTGAATGTAGAACTTGTGGAAAATTGGTGAAGAGCAAGACTAGTTAAGTTTGAAACTAGTTTTATGGAGCCTTCTTTGAAAATTCATAACTTCTTCCTCAAGTAAAATCAAATGATGATTTGGGAATTTTTGGAAAGCTTGGAGGATGTACTTCAACTCTCTTGTTGGTGGCTTGAATGAATTCATCTTGGATCAAAGTGAAAAATTGCTTGGAAGTTGGTGAAAAAGTTGGTAAAAAAGACTTAGAAAATTTTTCTAAGTGTTGGAAAAATGTTCACAAGCTTCTAACTTAAAAATCATTTACTTTTTTGCGAATTTTTTCACCATGTCAAAGTTGTAGATCTTGATTTTCTCTTCAAAATGAGATTTAGAAGAAAATTTTTTGTCAAGGGATGAAGAAGTTATGACTTTTCAAAGTTTGAATGAAGAATATGCAATTCTTCATTAAAAAGTCAAAACCCTAAAATGTTGACTTTTTTATTCTTGATTAATTTTCTTGATTTTTCTTGATGAAATAGCTCTAATAACCACATGTTCGTTATTTTTATCCTTAAGAGTCCATAGTTGAACAAATTTCACAAAAGTTAAAGGTGATCTCAAACTGTTATCTTTTTCCAAATGAATTGAAATCTTCTAAGTATTTGATGAATCAAGCTTTTCCAGTCAAATGAGTGATGTGAGTGGACCATAATGAAGCATTGGAGATTATTGAACCATGATTTACGCCATGGAATCATGTATTGACTAAAAGTCCACCTCCCATGTGAATTAGGTCAAAAACCCTAATTGGGTTCCAGATGAATTTGGAAATTGTTGATCATGAATTGAAGCACGCATTGGCTCAGAATTTTATGAGGAAAATCATATGAAGATACTTGAGCTCTCTGAATGATTTTTTTGAATCTTGAAGTCCCTTCCAGATGAAAATCTTAACTATAGTTCCTGATGAATCCAAAACCCTAGTTTGGTGTTTCTGATGAACTTAAGGCTTGATGCCTTTATATTTGAGATCACGTGGGGATGAATGAAGCATCTTGATCTCTTATGATATACTGAGGATGATTTCAGTCATTGATTGATCCTTTTCCTGAATGTCCTAGCTTGAAACCCTAATGTGAGGACTTGGTGAACAAGTGACTGGTTTGGGTATCTGTGTTAGAACATAGTTTGGTTCTAATCATATCTTAGTGTTTTCATGATAACAATTAAATAAATTTTGTATAAGTAAATGTGGTACTCTAATTATATGGTTCTCATTTCAGAAGATGTTCTAATACAAGTACCATCAAAACATGAACTTTATGTAAAGCTGAACAAACGCTGAAAGGAAAAGCCGCTGAAGTTATAATGAAGTAGCTTCTGAATGCACCAACCGTTGTAGTCAAATTCTAATAGAAGTTATATTCACAAGTAAGAACATAAGTTATGAAAGATGCAAAGTTCTGAATTAAGATAAGATGCCGTTAAAAACATAATGATTAAAAGATGGGCGAAACACTCAAATGGAACATTTCCCATGATTGATTGAAGAAGCAACACACATGCAGTTCATTGAGAGACACAAAAACAAAAAGCAAACACGCAAACATTTAATGCTCTCTCCAAAGATCAAGACAACGGACAAATACTTGAGGGTATAAATAGAAGATCATTTGAAAAATAAATACGATGGAAAATTATCAAAAGCCAACGTGAACTCTTACGCTGAAGAAAAATATTTTCATTTTAATATACTGAGTTCATACTTATTGTACTATAAACTTAGTGAAATAACACAGTTGTGATTAAAGCTTAGTAGAAGCAATCTGAAACACTATTATTAAAAGTTAATTCCTTGAGAGACCAGTTGGGTCAGATTTCTCAAAAGGGCAAGGACTAGTTTGTCTTAGAGGTGTTAGTCACTTGCTGTTGGCTTGTGCATTGTATCGTTAGTCACAACAGTTGGTTGTGTATTTGTAATCAGTTTTAATTATATTGGATTAAGTCCTCGATTGATAGAGGCGAAATCACCTTGGCGGGTGGACTGGAGTAGTTTGAGTTGCAAACGAACCAGGATAAAAATAACTGTGTTTTGTCTATTGTTATTGTGAAAGAAAAAGGAAAAACTTATTCAACCCTCTTCTAAGTGTTTTCTAAACCTTCAACCTGCCTTGAATTGATGAAGCATGTAAAATACTATATGATGTGATATCTTATGGGGGTCAAAATTTATGTATGACAACATCCAAAGCATTTAGAGATGAAATGTTCTATACACTTTATATTAAAAGGATAAACATTTATAGTAGAATCCTTTAAAATTTTGATGGTATTACAATCTAATTTTATTTATATTTTTCATGTATATAAATTGTTATTTAACCTTGTCATTTATATACATGAGTTAAAATGCAACCTTTGGTGCATGTGTAGTGAAATCATGTGATTTTAAAATGGAAAAAACAATTTCGTGTGCGTGTAAAAATATCATGTGATTTTAAAACTTTTAATTATAATAAGGAAAGAAAGAGAAAATAGAATAATATTATTAAAATATAGGATGAATTCAGACAACCATCAAAAGACACTAACCAATAATTCTAATTTAAAGAATGTAACTTTTCACACTATAAAATAATTATATAATTATATACTTCAAAATGCAAAAGAGAGAACATATGGCACATATTATTAAGTTTGTCAATGTAATAATTATTTTTCTTATCATATTCGTATTTGTATCAGATGGTATCACTGTAACAGATCGTAAGTTCAATTTTCCAATTTATTTTCAAAATTTATTCTTAATATTGTATACAATGTTCCATTTCTTATTATATAATTTTTTTAATTTGACATCACAAAAGTTATCAGATGTGAGTCTAATAAAGAATGTCGTCAACAAATGCCTGATTGCAAGCGTCCTAAAAGGCCAAGGTGTGTAGCAAAGACATGTATATGTTATTAATTGTAAGCATAAACTTCATCCTATTTTCTCAGAACCTTAAAATAAATTTGATCCACTCAAATATTTATTTTCTCTTAACCTTCAAATAAATTTGATCCACTCAAATTATTATGTCTTATGTCAGTGTTGTTGCATTAGTTCACTTTTAGAAATTAAAATATCCACTTTATTATGATAAATTAAATTTGATGAAATAAATAACTATTATTTTGAGAAGAATAACAAATGAAGAAAAAAGAATTCTCTATAATTTTTTATTCTTTTTAACTATTATTTTGAATGAATAAGTTAGACCTATTCATACAAAAAAAAATTGTCTAACAAAAGAAATGTCATTATATAAGAAAACATTCCCATTGAATTATATATTCATCTAATAAGCAATGTGGGACTTACACAACTCACACTTGTTTCTCAACAATCTTTCTCTCAAGTGTCATTCCATTCATTTTTCTCCACATACTAGTACCACCATTGATTGACAACCTTACCACGCAACGGATACTTAAACGGTACAAGGCGCCATACTACCACCATGGTTGGAATATTTTTGATACAAAGAGTCGATCCTTTACTCGAACCAGGCCCTGATACTATTGATGGATCATCATTAAGGGTCAAATACTCACCCAGAGAAGTGAGACAGACACTACATATTCACCAAAAACCTTAAGACAATGAGTGTATGCATTCTCTCACTTATTAATGTCCAACCTCCATTTTTCTAAGCAATGTAGGACTTCAACTCACACTTATTTCATAAAACATTTTGTACTATTGTTTCCCATCTGACAATTGACAATTAAAAGTGGCTTTGATCTTGGGTTTGATTCCCAATAATAACATTTTCAAAATGACAAGTTAGAATTTTTTTCCCATTGGTGTAGCAGTGAAATTTGTGAGATTAGATGTATAAGCTTAAAGATAAAAGTTTGATGAATAAAAGGATGACAAACCTCAAGATCATTTCATATATGAATGAATATGATGGATGAGGGATGGATAAATATCGCATGCATGTGCATTAGTAAACAATGTATATATACAAAGATAATAACATAACCAAATTATAAATGTACAAGAATGTAAATAAACAAGTATATATACAAGGATATAAACAAAGAATGATCATAGCAACGAGTTATATTAACATGATATTTTAAAGGTCAAAGGATCAAGAGATCACAAAGTTAGGGTTGTAGGGTTTACGTACACCTAAACCTAATTAATTAAAAGTTGATTAAAACAAAATCCTAAGGGGATTGACTAAGGGAGCATGTTAATATTCTCAAGGGGAGCTTGCCCTAATCCTAGTTGATTCACACAAAAGTATATACAAGCTACTTGGTGAAAACTATTCAAAGAAATTGATTTAAAAGTCTTTTAAATGATGTAAAACACTTGTTTTTTTATTTAATTTTAAAATGATTAAATAATAAATATTTTTGTGATTTTAAATTATATTCTCAAAATAGACAAGATAAATGAGAAGTATGCAAAAAAGTCAAGTGGAAATGATGTAATTTACTATTTCAAATAAAAAATCAAAGTTTATTAAAAAGGTAAAAGAAACAAGTGGTAAAAAAAATTATTTGGGCTTGGGAGGACTTGAACCCACGCCCTAACACTCACAGGTTAGATCACTTACCACTGGACCAACTCACTATAACTGTTAACCAAATGCACGCGTAAATATATAATAAAAAAGTGTTCTAAGTTCAGAATGAACTTCAATCTCCAACCTTGGTTCACACGATCTTCAGAAATCTTGTTTGAGATTTAAGAAACCATTCTCAATTATGTAAAGATCAAATATGTTCATAATTTTAACACGAATTCAACCATGTATCATTATTAAATTTATTCAAACTGTAGCTCACAAATTTCTTGACGGGTCTGTAAACAGAGTCTAAAATAAAACCGCAAGTGCACAGCCTATCAAAGTAATATATAAGATTATCGAATCATAGAGACCAATCGTCAATCTATCTACTCTATTGCTAAGGTGTTTATCTAAGGCGGTTGAGAATATTTGATATGAGTGCAGTGCAAGAAAATAAAGGAATAAAGTAAATAGCAAATAAAAGCAACAGGTTCGAATGTAATTCACGTAAATCAGACAGTGTTCCAGTCACACATGGATAGAATTACTTATGGGGAAATATTTTCTACTTATAGAAAGGAACAATTTAACGGGAACTTGTCCCTTTCGGGTACTAAGAACCGATTTTACTCTTTAAGTCTACCCATTCATTTGTCACATATGAACAGTGCGCATTGTGTTAAAGTAGTGAACCTATTTTTAAGAAATCAATTACTTGTCTTAGTAGAAAAGTGATTTTAACTTGGAAAATTTAACTTAAAGAGATTCTTTGGCTTTTGACCAAGAAGTAGATTTCAAACCCATAAACCTGTCCGAAAATAGATTCAAAATCGTTTTCTAAAAATGTGTCAAAGATCCCAAATTAACCAAACAAACTGCTTTCGCTCTTTTTATTCGGTTAAAAACTAATCAAGTTTGATCTTAAGTATGGACGACTTTCGATCTTACCCATAAACATTTAAACACAGTAAACTTGAATTAAAGGCTAAAACATCCCCAATAGTATTTCTATTAATATAACATTTCGAACACGATCTTGACGATGATCCTTACATTCTAACCTTTATAAATTTAGCCAGACATGGAAATAAAAGTGAGCCTATAAAAACGTGTAGGCATGGTAAGAGCGGGAAAATAAATAAAGTAAAAGAAAGACAATAAAATAAAGCAATTAAATAAAACCTGCTCCAATCGGAGTCTTTGAATCTGGTACAAGCGGAAAGTAAATGGCGAGGAAATGTAAATGGCGGTATGATGAACTTCAACCAAGGTGCTCCAAACCCAATTAAAGACTCGATCTACACCGTGATAACTCTTTGATTTGAAGGGATTGTCACTTTACAAATACTGATGGTATATGGCTTAAGTAGTAACTAACCTTGGATGATTTCTAAATGAAACGAAAACTCCTATTTATAGAGAAGTTGAGAAGCGTGCTTTTATAGGAGTTCCCTCCAAATTCTTTTGAGCTAAAAACAAAACGTGAAGTCCGCGCCCGCGGAGGAGGGGTCTGCGCCCCTGGCCTTTGAGAATTGAGAAGATCGTGGGATCGTGGCAGTCTGAGGGTCAGTTGGCTTGGCTCCCGCGGAGGGAGGGTCCGCAACCGCGGCCTGTGCTTTTCCATGATTGTATATCTTTTTGTTACCTTTCCAACGCTTTGAACGGGGCGTCATTCTGATTTACGGTTTAGGAGTTATGGCCAAAACAGTTGGATGTTCATCAGAAGAGAACAAATGAAGAATTGCCAATAGTTTGCGATTTTACGGAGGTATTTCTTGAGGATGTAAGTGATTTACCGCTAGAACGTGAAGGGGAGTTGCGATCGACTTAGTTCCTGGAACTAGTCCTGTTTCAATGGCTCCATATCGGATGTCAGCTTCTGAGTTGAAAGGGTTTATGAGTCATCTTGAGGATTTATTTGAGAAAAGGTTTATTCGTCCGAGTGTGTCGCTGTGAGGTGCGCTTTTTTTGTTGGTCAAGAAAAAGAAAGGTGTTAGAATATGTGAATTGGTGTTATTTTGAGGTTGCAATTGTTTTGGTACGATTTAGTTTGAATTGGATAAAAGGAAGTGCTGTCAAAAATGGAATTTCTACTACTGGGTACGCTGTAACCGGGTAACAGCGGAGGTGTAACCGATTACAACAGTGAAAAATAGTTAAACTGGGGATTTTTGGATGCTGTAACCGGGTACACTCTATGTTGTAACCGATTACAGGCTGAATGTTGAGAATAGCGAATTATTGACGTTAATGTGTAATCGGGTACGGTATGGACGGTAACCGGTTACACTTGATGCTTTTAAAAAAAATAATTTCAAAAATTCATATCTTTAAAACCGTAAGTTCGTTTTAGACACTGTTTTGAGCGTTCGGAAGGTTCTATGAGGTTGTGTGTTGATTATAGACAACTCAACAAGGTGATGATTAAGAACAAGTATCCACTTTCGAGGATTGACGATTTGATGGATCAGTTGTTGGGGGCACGTATGTTCAGTAAGATAAATTTGAGGTTTGGGTATCATCAGATTCGTGTGAAGGTGGAAGATATTCAGAAAACTACTTTTAGAATGACGTATGGACACTATGAGTATTCTATTATGCCTTTCGGTGTGACTAGTGCACCTGGTGTATTTATGGGGTATGTGAATAGAATATTTAATGAATATCTTGACAAGTTTGTGGTTGTGTTTATCGATGATATTTTGATCTATTCAAAGAGTGGAGATGATCACGCTCAGCAATTGAGGAATATTTTATCAGTGTTGAAAGAGAAGAAATTGTTTGCTAAATTTTCTAAGTATGAATTTTTGTTGAAAGAAGTGAGTTTCCTTGGACATGTGATTCCAAATGAAGGTATTTCGCTTGATCCTTCAAAGATTGAGGTTGTATCTCAATAGGAAGCTCCTAAGTTTGTTTCTGAGATTAGAAGTTTTCTTGGTTTTCCTGGTTATTATCGTAAGTTCATTGAGGGATTTTCTAAGTTGTCGCTACCATTGACGCAGTTGACTAGGAAATGTCAAGCTCTTATTTGGACTTCGCAATGTGAAGCTAATTTTCAAGAGCTTAAGAGAAGATTGACAACTGCTCCTATTTTGATTTTGCCAGATCCTTTGAAACTGTTTGTTGTGTATTGTGATGCTTTGTTGATGGGGTTGGGAGGTCTGTTAATGCAGACAGGACAAGTAGTAGCTTATGCTTCAAGACAACTTAAGGTTCATGAATGAAATTATCCGACTCATGATTTAGAGTTGGCAGTTGTGGTCTTTGTGTTAAAATTATGGAGACATTATCTGTATGGTTCGAGATTTGAGGTATTTAGTAATCATAAGAGTCTGAAGTATCTCTTTGATTAGAAAGAGCTTAATATGAGACAAATGAGGTGGTTAAAATTCCTTAAAGATTATTATTTTTGGTTGAATTACCATCCGGGTAAGGCAAACGTCGTTGCCGATGCGTTGAGTAGGAAGTCCCTACATATGTCTATGTTAATGGTGCGGGAATTGGATTTGATTGAACAATTTAGAGACTTGAGTTTGGTATGTGAAGGCACTCCTAATAGTGTTAAATTAGGTATGCTGAAACTGACTAGTATTCTTGATGAGATTAGAATGGGCCCGAAATCTGATATTGGTTTAGTTGATCGGTTAACTTTGATCAACCAAGGCAAGGGAGGTGATTTCCAAATTGACGAGAATGCTATAATGAAGTTTAGTGATCGAGTTTGTGTTCCTAAAGTTGCTGAGCTTAGGAAGGGTATTCTTGAAGAAGGACACCGTAGCGGATTGAGTATTCATCCTGGTGCTACCAAGATGTATCACGATTTTATTACCATTCTTTAAATGTCATTATTCAAATTATTCTTTAACGAAGGTTGAAATGAAGTGTATAATTAAATTATGGCATATCTATGAAATTTAGTTTCATATTATTAGTATATTAAATAAACAGTTCGATCGTAAATTTAATTAATTGAACCAATTAAATTTTAAACTGAATATTTTATCGGTTCAATCTTCGATTCGATTTTTAAGACATTGATATTTTGTATGTTTGATCCATCCTCCAATGAAACATTTAATTAGTAAATAAGTATATGTTTACACCTTATTGATGCATTATTTCTTCAAATATCTTTTTCACCAATCAACCCTATAATTTTTGTATTTTAATTTTTTTTCCTTGTCTATCATGAACAGATAAAGGCCAATTACAATTTTAGCTCCCTCTTTTTACTCCCTTAAGGACAATATGTCCACTCCCTCCTACTAAAACAAATAGTGATGTGTTATCTTTTAAAATGGGGTAAACAGTACTAATACTTTAATTATTAAAAGAACTAGAGAGAAACAAAAATAAATATTTAAATATTATAATGAATTCTAATAACCATCAAGAGACATTAAACAATAATTCAAATTTGAAAATGTAATTTCTCACACTATAAAGTAGTTATACAAATGTATACTTCAACATGCAAATGAGAGAACATATGGCACATATTCTTAAGTTTGTTTATTTCTTGATTATTTTTGTTTTCATATTTATTGTTGTAATCGATGGTAAGTTCAATTTTTCAATTTGTTTTCAAAATTTATTCTTAATCTTTAATTTGTTATTATTAAATTTTTTAATTTGACATAACAGGAGTTATCATATGCCAATCTAATAGAGAATGTCGTAGAGAAATGACTCATTGCATGCGTCCAAAACATCCAAAGTGTATAGGAGGGACATGTGTATGTTGGTAAATAATAGTAAGAAAAAAGTTTTAAAATATTCCATGTATTCGCAAACTTCAACCTATAATTTCTGAACATTAAATTAATTTGATCCTCTCAAATGCTTATCATTTTATTATGCCAGTGTTGTTGCAATCGTTCACTCTTAGAAATTAAAATATCCATAGGCATTATATAATTAACTATTATATATTATTAATTTATTATAGATTTTAATAAAGCATAAGATAAATGTGGGATATTGATTGAATTGATAAAATGATTTAAAAGAACTACATTTCAATTGATTGTAAACAAATTTGTGATAAAATTGATATTTACTTCAAATTTAAATAATGAAAATAGAGAACAATTATTTATAAATTTATAGATCACCATTTTAAGATGGAAAAAATAATTTAAATAAATTAAAAAATTAGGGTTGTAGTTTTTCACATGAACGATGGTTCAAATCACCGATAAGAAGGTTGGATGGAGGTGCAGAAGAGGGAGTTTCGCAGTTGGGTTCTTTAATGGGACTCTTTTTCGTTGGGGAGGTTTCATTTTGAAAACAACAAGGCCGGTTTAACTTCAATTTATTTCTCAGAGTTTCCGGACAATTTGAAAGAAAAGTGAAAATTCTAGTAACTCACACGCGATGCTGTACTTGATGTTATGACATCCACGATTACACAGAATGAAACGTTAAAACAGAAATGCATAAAACATTAAAGAACACAGCAAATTTTTCACCCAGTTCGGTATACAACAATACCTACTCTGGGGGCTACCAAGCCAGGGAGGAATCCAATATAAGCAGTATTAATTCAGAGTTAAACTCCCCCGTTTACAACTTCTCACTTAAGACTTACCCAATGCAATTCCAATCTAATCCTAGACCTGAGTATCTTCACTTACTCCTCTTCAATCATAGTAGTGATTACAAACATACATTAAACAAATAAGAGAGAAGACACACTTCAAAACACACATTGATCTGCTTAAAAGGTTCAATCAAGAGACACACACTCGTGCTTAAAAGCTTAGAGTGACAAAGTACAAACACACCCTATTCTAATACAATCATCAAAAGACAATTGCTTTGAGTACAAGAGACCAAACACAAGACACCGAACTACGGTTCTTCACAATTAACAAACTTTCTCTATGCGTTCCAAATTAAGATTGTAGTCTTCTTATATGTAGCTCTTGGGCCTCGAGCTTTTCAAGAACCAAATTAGGGTTAACCAAGTTAACCTAATTTACATGTCATCAGGTTGTTACAGAATGTGCTGTTAACGAAATCTTCTAGGATAAATATTAAGCACAAGATAAAATGTTTCCTAAATTGTAGATTGAGAGAAATCAGGAAACATACTAATAAAACATAACAGCTCATGCTGTAAGACACAGATGTCATGACATCGGTCATGACATTCACTAACAAAACCTATATTAGCTTAAACATATGCAGCCTGCATAACACCATATAAATCATGTTATGACATTGGTCAAGACATTAAACACCCAGGTATGTTTTACCACAAATGCAGCCAACATGAAAAGACCTACAATCTCCCCCTTTGGAATTTTTTTGGCTAAAACAACCTGTCACACCATATCAGAGAAACACTTGCAGCAGAAAACACACAACCATACACAATCAGAGCTAATACAGTACCACATACCACACAAACAACATACACTCCTACTACTACCATCAGTATGCATATAACAACCACAACTACTGCTACTTCTACACAGCACTACAACCATACCACATGAGCAGCCATCAAGTATACCAGAAATAATTTTCTATACTACACACAATCATATCTTCTATACTACAAACAATCATATCAATCATATCAGATCAACACAAAATAAATCATTAGAATTGTTGATCACACATACTTCTTGTTTTAGGGTGACATTACTACTCCCCTTGTTTGGCCACAAAAGTTGCCAAAGAAAGCAATCTTTATATGCAAATAAGTACATACCAGAAGAAAAAAACAAGAAACTATCACCACCACCAGCTGTCTTTATTCTTCAGATTCAGACCCACCAGAGTTGTCTGCACCACTTTCTTCAGCTTCTTCATCTGAACCATCAGTTGGACTGGAATTTCCTTCTTCAACTTCTTCTTCAGAATCTCCTCTCTCTTCCTGTTTATCTTGTGCTTCTGTCCCTGCAGCGCCTGCAAAATCGTTTACCATCCTTCTCTAGCGTGCTGATCATTTGCTCAAGAGATTTCTTCCTTGCCTCCAGCTCTTTGCATGTCTCTTTCATCATTGCTATGAATTCATCCTTACTGGCTTATGATCCACTCTTGGATGTCTCAGGCGATGTCATGGCAATGTCTGGGACATGCGTCCCTTGAGATAGAATCACATTCAACCAAGATGTCAGGGTGTTGGTTTAAGATGATGTCACATATGAGAGAAGGAAATGCTATAGGGCCTTTTACACTGTAGCTATCAGCATGCTTCATGGTTTGCTCAAAAATGTAGGTACCATAGTCAAACTTTGCTTTTGTACCAACAACATAGATAAATCTTCCAAGATAAGTTGAGACAATAGACTTGTGATTTGTTGGCACCCAATTAGCTGCCCCAATCTTATGCAGCATTGCATACTTTATGCTTAGTTTACTAGTAGACAATTTTCCTTTCAAGGGCCAGCTTCTGACTTGGTTTGTAGTGATAACTTGACATACCTTGTTTTCACAGACTTCGAGCTCAGGTTAAGCTTCATCAGACCTTCCCAATAGGTTGTTGATCACATTGGACGAGAAGTTAACACATTTTCCTCTTACAGACACTTTTATGAATTCCTTGGATCTCTTGTCAGCACACTCTTCAGAGAGGTTTACTATGAACTCTTTCACCAGCGTTTCATAGCATTTACTCAAATAGACAACAGTTTTAATTAGGCCAGCAGCCTCAATCAAGTCCATTATGTCCTTACAATCACGTGCATTTTGAGCCAGTTCCCTCTCAAGGGCCAATCTCTTTTGATACACAAATTTCCACTTGTTTGCAATTGCAGCAAAGTGGAAGGATACATAGTCAATGGAAACTTCAGGTATACACTACACCAAACAAGACCTTAGACAGCGCTTTTTTTGGCTTTAGACAGCGCTTTAAAGTGCTGTCTATTCCAGCGCTGCTGTAGGTAAAGACAGCGCTTTTTTTAAAGCGAAAGCGCTGCTAAAGGCCCCCTTAAGCCAGCGCTTTTAGTTTGAAAGCGCTGCTAAAGGCCC
Organism: Vicia villosa; assembly: GCF_029867415.1. Classification (NCBI taxonomy): domain Eukaryota; kingdom Viridiplantae; phylum Streptophyta; class Magnoliopsida; order Fabales; family Fabaceae; genus Vicia; species Vicia villosa. The sequence goes on along the minus strand of NC_081183.1, from coordinate 21,627,800 downwards.
CCTTAAGCCAGCGCTTTTAGTTTGAAAGCGCTGCTAAAGACCCCCTTAAGACAGCGCTTTTAGATTGAAAGCGCTGCTAAAGACCCCCTTAAGACAGCGCTTTTAGATTGAAAGCGCTGCTAAAGGCCCCCCTATGCCAGCACTTTCCTAAACCCAAAAATTTTAAAAAAGCTTCTTTAGGCAGCGCTTTTAGTGTAAAGCGCTGTCTAAACTATACAATTTTTTTTATATAAATTACTTAAAATAGCGCTGTTTGTATTATACATTTTATATGCACCTGTTTTTAACCACAATTTACACCAGAATATATAATACTTATTTTCACTTACAAAAAGCCCTGCCAATATATAGAATAAATTTTCACCAGATTTTAAAATTAAAATAAAAAAAACATGAACCACCTTAGATACTTTTGTATCAACAATAACTAAGAACAACTTGATAACAAACACATGGTTAAAATTGTGGCAGAAAACCACAAAGTGTAAATATAAATGAAAGACAATACAAATAAAAATCCAACTTGACAATTGACTCCACTCCCAACTCAAATTCACTCATCATCCTCGTCTTCATCCACGGCAGAATTTAGTGCCTCCAAGCGAGCAATCAACTTTATCCTTCTCTCATCATAAGTGAGCTTCGTCAAGTTGTACCTGATTGAAAGACAATACACATCCTCATTACAGTTTTTTATTAAAGAAACTCATAGATGTCATTAATATTCTCTATCAAAAAATGAAGACAAAAACATTACAATAATAATCAAGTAAACTAGTGCTTACTTGTAGTGTATTGTTATAGTATTTAATTTGATTTTACAAAAAAAAAACTTTAGAAATATCACTGGCATTTTAAAACTTTTAATTAACAACATATAACATTTGATAATGTATTAAATATGACTATCTTCCATAAAAACTTCACTATATAATACTTTCTATTTCTCGTACTGGCTTTACTTGACCAGTCACGGCCATGTGTAATTCATTCATTGATTTCTCAAAGCCATGTGTTGCCATTACACCCTAACACAAAGCTTAACTTTATGTCACAGCAGTATTTATTTATTAAAATTCATTATTCATGGGCTTAGTGTTCTACTTCCTCATTCAATGCATCGGTCACAAACAAAGACACAAACATTAAAAAAAAATTCAGTTATTCCAACAATTAAACATACTAAATCAACTAAAAACAGTTTAAAAAAGAAAGCATTAAATAAGCTCTAGTAACTAAAATAGAAAAAAAAGAACAACCTTAGAAAGATGCTGAGCATGCACCGACGGTGTAACCGATTTCAAAAACCTTTCCATTCTCCTTCTCAATCGAATCCATCGATTTCTCTCTCACCACCGACCTACTGACCGTCACATCGCTGTGAGCTCTCCAAATCCTCTCATTCTCCGCCGTGTGTAACAGCCGGCGAGCTTGCGGCGGATTATAAAACCGATCCTCACCACGACCACGCGAAAAGTTGAAGCTAGTACCCAACATTCCTAAGGGTGCAAAAAAATAAGACCCATATATCAAAAACGAAACTTTCTTAAATGGAGAAATGGAGAAAATGAACGATCTAAATGAATACCATAACAAACTATACCTTCTGAATTCTTGAAACCAAGTGCTCAAAAATTCTTGGTGTCATCCCACAGTTGACAATGTGTCTTCTAGTTCCCCCTTCAATGTCACCAAGCATGGTGTCCACTTCCCGTCTAAATGCACAAACAATTATTCTCTATATAATAAAATTGTTAAAATTTTGAAAGATAAGATAATGACTCACTTGCAGTTATCTACCATTAGCACACCAGCTACTTTAAAGAGGTTCTCCTGTTGCATCAAGATAATGTGAAAATCAAGCTTGAAAAAATGAAAAAGCAATACAACCACAACATTGATAATTAACTTGCACAATGCACAATAGTTCTAATTCCAACCAAAATGAATGCAACCAACAAAAATTTACCTGGCTAACATTCTCATCTGCAACCATATCAAAAGTAAACGGTGCCTCCAGAGGTCCAGTCCAAGAAATTGTCTGACAACTCTCTTGTCTAACACACTTGTTATTACCTTGAACGGATATCTCGTTATTGCTAAGCGGACGCATTCTAATTATAACCTAGCTCACAAAAAATTAAACAAAAACAAACTCAATCAACTTAAACCAAGTTATAACCCTAACCCATTCCTAAACTGTATGCATAGATAAAGTATAAATCAAGAATTTAAACACAAATTTATGATATTAACTTTCATCACAGAGTAGTGAAAACTGGAAATTAGGTTTCCCTTTCAAACACCTGCACATTATAATCTTTCCAGAAAGAAGGATCTTCGCACAATTCAAAGCTTTGAATCCGCGAAACCGCAGCGCTACTTTGTCCAACAACGCTTTCATCGTGAGAAGACCTGTCAGCACTGTAATATTTTTGTTATGTGGTAGTACTTAAGAAAATATACAAAAAGTTGAAATATCTCACCGAATCATCACCAACAATCATCGAACCCAGCAAGTCTCAAGCAACTCAACTCAGAATCTTCATCGCATCTCATCATCGTTCAATATCGTTTCAACAACAACGAACGACGTCGTTCAACCTCAGCATCATCATCTGCTCTCAAATAGCAAACCCAGTAACAAGACCATCGCCAAATCGTGAGACATCACGTTCAACAACATCAAACCAACAAAATCATTCAGCAAACAAACATGCAAAACGATTAGAGTTGATGAAGAACCGAGATGGAGGGGAACGTTGGAGATCGAGCGAGAGCTGGGCTGGAACAAAGATGGATGAGGATCGGATTGCAGCGACTCGACCGGAGAGAGATAGTCGGTCGCCGCTCTTTGTTTGAGAGTGAAGAAGGGTTTTCAGAAACGTGAAATGTTTCTCTGAACCCTATGCCCTTTTCAACTTCTATTTAATTTTTTTATTTATTATTTTATTATTAATTCTTTTATAACTTTTCAATTTTTATTTAGCAGCGCTTTTAAGATATTTTTTTTAAAATTTAAAATTGACTTTAGACAGCACTTTTGAGAAGCGCTGACTAATATGGTCCTTTACCTGCACTTTTTAAAAAGCGCTTTCTAAAGCAACCCTTTTAGCAGCGCTTTTTAGAAGCGCTATCTAAGGTCAACCATTTAGCAGCGCTTTTAGTCATTTTCATATATAGTTTCCGTGTTTTATTTTTTATTTTACTTATAGCAGCGCTTTTTTATAAAAGCGCTGTCTAAGGTGTGCTGTCTAAATGTCTTTTTGGCGTAGTGATACTAGAAGCAGGCTTGCTAGTTGTGAGCTTCTTCTTTAATGGAATGTAATGGACATTCACTTCAACATCAGACTCGGATTCTTCAATAGCTCTTCCCTTCCTCTTCTTTAGAACAACCTTGCTCCAAGATTTTGAGGGACCAATACCAACACTTTTAGCCACAACTCTGCTCTTTATAAGTCCTATAGAGGTACTTTTCTTCTTGACAGGGTCTTTGGAAGGGCTTTTAACATCAGCTTTCTTCAAAGGAGACTTCTGACTCACAACTTTGCCTTTTCTCCTGGTCATGAGCCTTTCGGCTATACTAGGATTCACAGTAGCAACCAAATCATTGTCAGAGTACTCATCTACATCCACAATATTTATACGTGTTCCAGCATCTGCCCTTGGACTATCATTAGCTCTAGAATTTTCAATGTCATTGACATCCTCAGTGACATTGGTGTTATCAACACCTTTTTGAACCTCTTCATTGTTATCTTCTTCAGGAATGTGAATGTCACTACCAGCAGTGTGAACATCGTTATCATTACGTTTTCTCTTGGGAGGATTAGGAATCACGGTTTGTAAAGGAATAGATATTCCAGGGACCTGATGATTTTCATCCAAGATCCATTTGACAATCTTAGCTATGGAGTTATGAATATATCTTGTTCCTTCTTTAGTAAATTCCTCACGAGGGTTGGAAGAAGTTGGATTGGAGCCCTTAGTACGAACACTCTCCTCAGGTCTTCTTGCATGCGATGTTCATTGCTTTGTAATCGTTACATCATCAGCGCTAATCATCCTTAAGGGATGTACATTGAGAGCCCGATTAGGGCTAGTCGACTCAATAGGTATTGCAGAGTCAGAGATGGGAGACACTTTCTTAGGGGAGGAAGCATTCGGTTGTTGAGACATCTTAAGATTCTTGAGAGGGCTTCTTATGACAGGATTGTGGGGTGCGTCAGAGGGGTTCAAATTCAGAAAGGTATTGATGAAACCAATAGAGTAGGTTGCCGTTTTTTGTAAGAAAATAGGAGTAGGAGGGAACTTGACACACCAACTAAATAGGGGAAGTTTCAAATAATGGATATTTAAAAAGCCCAAAGTGTATTCCCCTAATAAGATTGATTGCTATAATTCTGTTTGGCAGAAAATATCTAACATACCTTTCATTTTTTCAGAGTGATTTTCATTTATGGTCTTGGTGGCACCATCAGCAATAGAGAGATCAGTAGTCACCCAATTTTTGATGATCTGAATTTTTATAGAGTTGTCAACTGATGTTACAACATTCTTTCTAACATTGCATTTAGAGGAGCCTTTTGATTCATTGCTCATACTTGACTCATTAGAAAATTTTGATGTCAAGACATCTGTTGTGACATCTTCACATGCTCTTGAGATGATTGGCTTAGTTTCTTTTAGAACATCCATCTTTCTGGTTTCTTGTTCGTTAGATCTTATGTCCTCTAACTTTCTTTCCAGATCATCAATATTTGCCATGAGACTTACTCTTTCTTCTAGTAGGAATCTATTAGTATTCCAATACTCCCGTACTTTTGCACACAGTTTCTCATTCATTAGACATGTCTCAAGAAATCCAGGAGCCAGTTCACTAATGGTGAGGTCTCCAACATATGATTCTTTATCATATTCATTAGATTCATCAGCTTCTTGATAGTCAACCTTGATTTCTTCTCTGATCATGGAGTAGGCAGAGGGGTAGTTTGAGGTGTTAGGCTCCCATAGGTAGCAGTTATCCTTAGACCTAAATCCCTTCACGACTTCTTCATTTTCTCCATTTGTGACAATACATTCTTCTTTACTGAACCTGACATTGAACCCTTCATCACACAGTTGGCTGATACTTATAAGATTTGCGGCCAGTCCTTGTACAAGCAAGATATTATTCAGATTAGGAACACCACGACATCCTGTCTTTCCAACAACTTTGACTTCTCTTATTTCTCCATCACAAAGAGTCACATAATTGTTTCCATCAAATTTGATGTCCACTAATAAGTTCTTTCTCCCAGTCATATGATTTGAGCAACCACTGTCAAGGTACCACTCTTCCTTGGCAGGCATTCTTAGAGAAGTGTGTGCTACTAGAGCAACATTCTTAGCCTCCCACTGTTGCTTTCTGTCAAGAGTATCATGTTTAGGTATGGCTTGATGTGTTTGGTTTAGATATCCAACTAATCTGAAACAGAATGGATTTATATGACCAAATTTTCCACAGTGGTGACACCTCCATCTTTGGAATTTCTTCTTTGTATGTCCCATTCTTCTGTTTCCTTGATGTTCTGACATTGGTGCTGACATCTGGTTTGTTAAGCAAGCTTCAGGTTTTGATCTCCTGATTCCAGAAGTGGATTCCGTTTTGGCCACAAATCTTACTCCAGGCATATCTCCTGCTCCTTGCCCAAACTCCAGAATTTCTTCCAGAGTGTCAGCTCCATTATTCAGCATTCTGAAAGATTTAGTCATTTGATCAAGTTTGTAGTTCAACATCCTCAGTTCACTACTGAGAGAGTCTATGGTTGCAAGATGTTTATTTTTCTCTGTTTCCAACTCCTTTATGGTTATCTTTTGCTCCTCCACTTGTTTGCAAACTTCAGCATTCTTGATACACAACTTCTTGTATGAGGTAGCAAGCTCATCAAAAGTTAGCTCATCATCACTAGAATCATCATCAGATGCATAGACACTTGTTAGAACTGTGACATGTTTTGCAGTTTCCTCTTCTGACTCTGTCGCGGGTCAAAAAATGATCGCCACGAAATTGTAACAAACAGAGTCGCCACCAAATTTTATTTATTCCAATGGGAATGGGAAAATATTGATAAAACCCACAAATGAAATGAAATGGATGAAGATGGTCTTCGTAACCAAATTCGGGTTCGGGAGTCGGTTAAGCAAGGGGAAGGTATTAGCACCCCTTACCTCCATCGTACTCGATGGGACCCATTTAGTTGTTTCGCAATCGAGTGTTAGCTTAAGTCTACGTTTATTTCATTAAGAGAAAAGAACATGTTTTTGGTTTTTTATTATGGAGGAAAAAGAAAAAGTTTTTTTTTATTTATTATGCTCGCCAAGACGTTTGTGTCTTGTACCTACGTATTCCCAATGGGGAAAGTCAGAGCAATCGTAGTTCGAGCCTACGAAATTATATATTTTTTTTAGTGTGCTCGCCAAGACATTTGAGTCTTGTGCCTACATATCTTCAATGGAAGAATCAGAGCGATTGTAGTTCGAAAGAACTACGGAATTATATTTTTTATTTAGGGTGCTCGCCAAGACATTTGAGTCTTGTGCCTACATATCTTCAATGGAAGAATCAGAGCGATTGTAGTTCGAAAGAACTACTAGTTTGTTAATTGATCTTAGGATGGATGTTTGCGGACGTTTAGTAAAGTATTTGAGCAAGGTGTTCACCTAGCGCGTCCTTTATCCAAGGTATTCAACAGGAGCGAGTCCCATTGTCACTTGTTGTCCAAGTTAATTAATGTATTTTAATTCAAAAGATCAAGGTATTCAAGAGGTGTTCACTTCTTGTTGTCGCTACCGCGAAAATTAACAGAGTCGCCACTAACATATTTATCCTGAAAAGGAAGGGAATGTCAGCAAACCACAAAACAAAACAACGGTCTCACGACCAAAGAAAAAAGGTAAGGGAGTCGGTTACGCGAGGGGAAGGTATTAGCACCCCTCGCGCCCATCGTACTCGATGGTATCCACGCTAGTGTCTAAATCTATGGGTGTGTAACAAATCTACGCTAATCTGGACTAAAATGAATGCAGAATGTAGGGAAAAGAAAGGATTATGCTCGCACGGGCCCTACCCCGCTGCCTACGTATCTGTTTTGCAGAATCAGAGCTACCGTAGCTCGGCTAACTAGTTCTGTTTGTTTTATATTTTTTAGGTGAACAAGTTACATTCACACTCCGCTGCTCGACCTTTGGAGGCTTACGCTTGGTAATGGAGCGGAAATAACAAGCTCTTAAGAAAAGAAAATCAAAGAGTGTGGTTTGTGTTTTAAAGAATGCATGAGGAAGACCTAAGCTAAGGGGGAAAGCTTGCTACCTAATGTTATCATACAAAGGGTACAAGTCTAAACTAAACTAGCAACCTACGGGGGAAAAGGGAAAGCACACAATAAGCACACAAACGAGCATCCGCTCGTAAAGCAAACAAACCAACGGTACTGACCGAATGGTAGAAAAGCGGTCCCGCCATAGCCAAGGGGAGCAGCTCAACCCAAGTCAACCAAGCATTAGACCTCGCGAAAATGATCGGGCCATAGACAAGAGGGCGGACCCCTCTCAGCAACCAAGCCGTCACGGATCATAAAGGAAAACGGTGCGTGCGTACACCGAGCATCAACGTCGAGCAACGCGAGCTATAAGAAAGGCGGGGGTCCGATTGCATGAACCCTTTTCCTGACATACTCGATAACAAGATCTTGTGCAGGTTCAGAAGCGAGCAACGCGTAGCGTGCACATATTGAACAGACTCGATGAGACTAGGCGGGGGTTGATTGCTAACCCTTTCCGCGTGCCTTCCATGAGGACTTAACGGAGTGCCGTATAGGACTTATTACACCGTGACTCCCTGCCGCAAAGCACAAATATAAACACACCAACAAAAACAGAGCCTCTTTCGAGGGCTTGGCCAGATGCATGTCTAAGTCCTACTTCTCATGTTAAAGGATGATGCGAGAAAGCGATAAAAGGGGCAAGGAGATACCGAGCGGATAGCAAATCCGCAGTGAGCTAGCAAGCGTAAGCAGAGAAGAAACTTCACGTAATCTAACATCCATCAAAGCCAGGAGTCCAGCATAAGCATCAAAGCGATGCGGTGTGAAAATAAATCACCACCGCTATGTGGTGCGTATCAAACACAACCACACAAGCAACCTGCAAGAAATACAATCCAGACAATACAGGAATATACATCTCAATGAATGAGAGATCAGGTGAATCGCATCGGGAATAGGTTCGTGCCCCACAAATAAAGTGGAACACGACTCAAATCAATCGCACTGGAAGCGAATTTGTGTCCCACAAATAAAGTGGAACACGAAGCAAGTCGAATCGCAATCAAAGGCTTTCTCGAAGCACCTCGCACATCTCAACAACCAAATCAGTAATAACAAGGAAGTAGACATCCGCCAGGCATAAAAAATAAGAGAAATTAAATTCTAAACAAATCCTAAACAAAAGTCTAAAAAGTTTAAATTGTTTTTTGTAACATTTTTATCAAAGAATTAGAATGAAACTAGGTAACAAAGCATCTAAATTCTAACAAGAAAATAATACATGTTTTTGGTTATTTTTTATCATCTAAAACAAATATAGGAAACAAAAATCTAATTCTAACTAGAAAAGAATACATGTTTTTATTATCTTTTTATCATGCAAAAACTAACAACAAAATATATGATTTTCATGTTTTTATCACTTAAAAAGAAATAAGAAACAAAACTATGAAAAACAATGAAATATAATGTGGAAAATATGTACACAGGGAGGTTTATTGTGAAAACAGATGTCATGAATAGCAATAAGGGCGCAGGGCCCAATCAGAAGTGGCCCGAAGAATGTTTTTTTTGTTCAGATCAGCACCAAAAATGGAGGCGCTATGGGCTTAAGGGGGGTGCGAATTGCATGAATGTTCAGAAGCCCAATTGTATGGTTCAGATCCACATTGATTATTGTCATCAAATCTTTATTCCAATTTTTATTATTTCACTAATCAGATTTTCATCAAATAATACTCAGATCATTTCAATTAATTTCACTTAATCACACATTAATCAAAAGGAGAATTGAAAAGGGATTAGGGCAACCTGATAGCTCCTCTCCCACGAATGACACTCAACGGCGGCCGGAACTCCCATCTCCGTTCAAATCTCCGGCGCCCTCTCTCGTGTCCCCCGTCTTCGATCGAGACTCTAACAGCGTCCCTCTTCAAACTCTTATCTCTCTTCCCGGTCATCTCTCGTACTCGTGGTGACGTCGTTGTGTTGATGCGTGTTGTTCGTAGCAGAGAACAGTGATGATGAACACCGATGGTAATGACTGAAATTGAAGCGTGATGAGGATTGAAGTGTGGTGAAGGTCGAGATGACGAGCGATTCAAAGATTATATCGTTGTTCGTTCTTGCTCATTGATGATGCGATGAAGATGAAGATGAACGAGTTGTATTGTAGAAATCATTGCAGTTACCGAAGCGAATCGCAGTGGTGAAGATGACGAAACTGCAAGGTTTGTTAACCGATATTTCTATTATCAGTTTTCGATTCCAATTTGTTCTCTTCTCAGTTTCCTCTGTTATTGGCGATGATGATGTATGATAGTTGTTGATTGTTGCGAAGGTGGATATTGGCGAAGAGGTGATGATTGTGCAGTTCTGTTGGAAGGAAGATCGAAGGAGAAGTGAAAGTTGCAAGGATGTCGTTGATGCATATGAAGGTTTCTTGAAGGTTGAAGCATTGGATGAAGATGAAGGTGAATCTCGATGAAGAGGATGAAGGTTCAAGAGATTAGTTACCTTCGGTTAGCGGTGAGTTCCAACTGGTTTTTCTCTTTTTGTTATGCCGGAGAATTCTGAATGTGAAGATGATGAATTTCAAAGTTTTGTTACAGATGAAGATTGAATGGTTGATGAATGAATCCGAGAGAGCTTTCTGGTGGTGAATTTCTGTTCTGATTTCTTGCGATTGAATTGGAAAGGTTCTGAATTGGTTTTTGTTCTGTTATTCTGTTATCGATTTTTTTGTTCTCTCTTGCTGCAGGTTGGTTGAATGTTCAAAGAAAATGGAATCGGTTCATTGGCTTTCTGATGCAGCCGCAAGTTTTTTCAACATCCATTGGGCTTTTCTTTTGTAATTCAATTTAATTGGTAATGGATGGACTTGAATATTGGATCATGGATGTATGGATTTTGTGTCAATGGGCTGTATTGAAATGTATTGTAATTTTATGTGGATTTTTGAATATGGTATATTTGAATATTTCTTGTAATGGAATGGACATGGAATTAACACTTGAATTTGAATATTGAACTTCAACCTAATGGTCTAGCATCTTGACTTAATCTTGACTTTGAATAAATGATGTAATCGAAACTTGAATGAATATTTTTCAATGAATAACCTTTGATCCACTCGCAAACCTCAATGAACCTCTAATCCAATTCAATTCATCAATCTCACTCAAACTTGTACTATAAACCACCAATAAATTGAAAGCATAATGGCGCCTTGAACACGATGCTCTCTTTAAGTTCACAACCTTGTACCATGATTCATTTCATTTGCAATTCACCTCACAAACCTCTTGACTTAATAGTCTCAAACCAATGGAAACTCTTTAATTTTTCTTGATTTTTAAGCGACGAAATAAACGTCCTTGATAACTTAAAGCACGGAGAAAGAGGGCAAATTTTGGGGTGCAACAGCTGCCCCTATTCAAACTTCTTGAACCTGACGAGTGAAAAACGAAAGTTTTGAACCGTCGTGGTGGAAAGAGATTGAATACCAGAATGAACTCGAAAATTTGCGCTCTTGATCAATAAAAGATTCCAACTTGTAATAAGAAGGAATGTACCACCCCGCAAGCAGGGAGAAAAAACTTCAATTGACCTGGATAATTAAATAAGCTCCAACTTGCGATAAGAAGGAACAGGCAACCCCATTGCTGAGGGAAAAAACTTCAATTGGTCTGAGCACCAAGAGAAGGTCGACATCTTCGGTTGATCTGTGTATCAAAGCGAAATAGACGTCTTTGGCCGACCTGAATATCGGAAATAAGAATGTCTTCAACTGATCTGGGGACATCAGGACTGAGCAGACATGTCTTCTTCTGGCGAAAATAAATCGTCAGGTGGGTGGATATCCTCAACTGATCGGAAACATCAGGATTGTGCCTTCTACTGATCTGGGGACATCAGGAAGAAAATGGATATCCTCAACCGATCTGGGGGCATCGGGAATTTTAAAGAATGCTTTCAACTGATCTGGGGACATCAGGACTGAGCAAGCAAGTCTTCTTCCGACGAAAATAAATCGTCAGGTGGGTGGAAGTCCTCAACTGATCGGAAACATCAGGATTGTGCCTTCTACTGATCTGGGGACATCAGGAAGAAAATGGACCTCCTCAACCGATCTGGGGACATCGGGAATCAAGATTGTCTTCTACTGATCTGGGGACATCAGGACTGAGCAGACATATCTTCTTCTGAACGAACTAAATCGTCAGGGAATGGATATTTCCGACTGATCTGAGGCATCAGAGGGCTTGCTCCTTCGGAAGATCTTAGAGATCCGGAGGCGGTTCTTTCAACTGAACTGAATTTCAGGATAAGAACAAATATCCTGAACCGATCTGGGGACATCGGGAATAGGAGTGTCTTCAACTGACCTGGCGATATCAGGAATAATAGACAGTCCTCTTCTGATGAATTAAATCATCAGGAGATATCTCCGACTGATCTGAGGCATCAGTGGGCTAGCTCCTTCGGAAGATCTCGGGAGATCCGGAGGCGATTCCTTCAACTAATCTGGATATTAGGATAGGGACAAATATCTTCAACCGATCTGGGGACATCGGGAATAAGCATGACTTTCATCTGGTCTGACAATGTCAGGGAGAGGGAGACAAACTTCTTCTGATTTAGTCATCAGGATAAGCGCCTGTAATGATTAGGCGAGTTGCTCTCTGGGAGGCATTTGTATCTTGATAACTTTCCTGCAGAAAGAAAAAGATATGATATGATTTATGCATGATGTATGTATGAATGTTTGTGGAATAACGTTCCCGATAAGGAAGACGTTATACTCTTTTGAAAATGCAATGCGAATGATGCATGATTTGGACGCTGCTTGGGGAAACAAAGGAGGAGCACTGAATTGCTGAAGAAGTCCTTGAGAGAGTATGGAACTCTGCGGGGAGAACAAAATGAGTGACCAAAAGTCACAACTGCGAGCTGGCAAAGATGGATCAGAAATCTGCTGGAGACGATCAAATCTAGACGTGAGCTCTGCTTGGGGAATGAATCCTGCTTGGGGAATATGAACATCCCAATTGACTGCTTGGGGAATACCCTAGCAACTTCACTGGAGAAGCAAATTCTCGACACTCTGGGGACGTGGAGATAAGAGCAAGTCATGGAGATAACTCTGATGAGGAGTAACCGACTTGTTTGCATAGAATGCATTCCGCTGGGGAAATCCTTGACGGAAACAGATTATGCTGAGGATACATGTGAACCTCTGCTGAGGAAAGGTTCAGTGGGGAAGATGAGTATTTCTGCATAACAATCCACTAAGGAGATGAGAGATCCGTTGGGGATAAGGAACTTAGCATAAGAACCTCTTGTTAAGGAAACTCCACTGGGGAATAAGATGACTCTCTTGGGGAAAACATGTCAATCTGTTGGAGAGAGAGGCGCTCTACTGGGGAAAGAGAGGCATTTGGGCAAGGAACCTCATTAAGAGCTTGCTGGGGAATCAAATACCATTCAATCATGATTCAACTGGGGAGAAGACACTCCACTGGGGAATGAGGCTTCTGAAGCACGAAGATTGCATTGAGATGTGCTTTGCTGAGGAGATGAGAATCTTGGAACAAAGAAAACCTCATACAGATGCACTCAGCTGGGGAATGAGAATCTCTCACTTGGCTAGATCCGCCAATGCGCTGACACGTTATACTCGAAAGGATGTACCTGCGAGGTAAACAGATGAAAATGCCCCAGGATATAGCATGACGTCCACGGGTTTTCCTCACATGGAAGAGAACAATAATGTTCACCCACAATAGGCAAATGCAAGAGCAAACAGATTGTCAGACATCTTGGCTTTGAAACTTTCCAAACAAGCAATGGATTCAAAGAGATGATAGGCAAGCAATGATTAGAACACCAACCAAGTATCGGCCGGAGTATCAAACAGGCATTGACTTTCCGAGTGAGTGCTATCAGGGAGCGGGCTTAAGAGGTTAAGCAAGTGTTGACTTCAAAGGGGCCAAACAAGCATTGGCTTTCATAGTGTTCTGAATATTCGTATTGATTGTAAGGATGCCAACAAGTAATGGACTTTCAGCTTCTAACTGCTGAGGATGAAAACCCTACCGGTTCTCAAGTTCATAAGTTGTTTAGCTCACATCTGAACTTTAAACTGAATACCTCCTGATGAGGATAGAATGCCAATGCATAGTGTCTTGCCCCAGTATCATGAATTTTGGAACCATGCCCCTGATTGATCAGAGTTGTAGGTAGCTTCAAATGCATTTGGATGAATGCCCCTGATTGCTTAGCACTTAGAGAGATTCTTCGAATCTTGACCTGATTGCCTCAGATTGATTGAAAACTTACTCGATAGAGTAATCGAATGCTTTTGTGCCCCTGATGGTGATCAGACTTTGAGATATTCTTGCTTCAGCTCAACGGAGTTCTGAAGATAACTTGCCTTTCGGGAGGAATAAACTTTTCATCTGAAGTTCATGATGGAAACTTTCTTGATGTTAAGCACTTATTCACATGCAAAGAATGTTTATTATGAGAAATATAATTCTAATGCAAAGAGTATGTTTGTCTCGAAGTTTAAAGAAACTTTATGAAAGGATGTCGTAACATCGAGTTTTTTTTGGTGAAAGAAAGATGGTGCGATACCAACTCAAGCGTTTAGCAAAACTCCTAGGAGTCAGCTTACCGTATTCTCGTTTACAGTCTGCTTTCAAATTAACCCTGCTTCAATTAGGACTTTTAAGGGTTGTAACGTGGCCAGGTTCACGGTTTAAGAAAAAAAAATTTTTAGGCTCAAATTATTTGGTGCCCACCCCCTTCGTGATGTTCTCCAGTCCTAAGTTCAGTTAACTTGACACGAGCATTCATCTTTCAAGAAGAACTTGAGATAGTTAAGGAGTCAAAGAGGTATTTGGACACAGCAATCACTTCACCTTTCTTGATCCCCTGATTTAACATCACACGACTTTGTACTTGATTAACAATTTCATTATTATTTCCTCTTTTTTCCTTTTTTCATTCTCTTTTTTTTTCTTTTTTTTTTCTTTCTTTTTTTCCTTTCTTTTTTTTTCTTTCTTTTTTTTTTTGACAAGTCGTGTGATCCCGCACTACCTTTGCTTTATTGGAAGTGATCGTGACTGCCTGAATTCTTGGTAGATGAAGAATTACCATTGTGGTATCGTCATCCTTTGACCTCATGATGTGAGGGATAAACCACAGCGACTTTGATGTTGATCTCAACCTCCGGAGGCGAGGGATAATTTTGATGTCTCAACCTCCTGAGGTGAGGGATAATCGTTGTGGATTTGAATTTCCTCAATCTGTTGAAAGATAACCATTGTTGTATCTTTAGATGCATGCTCCTGATGAATTTTGAATGCTCAATCAGGTTAACTGAATACTACCCGCCCCTGGGTTGAATGTTAGGGTTTTTTTAGAAAAGAAACTCCTACTTCGAAGGCTCAGAGGGGTTAACGAGGGTCTATCTCCCTTATATCTCCAGTGTTTGGGAATTTGAAACAATGCCTGTACATCATCAACAGGGTTCTACTCAAAAGCATACCGTTTGAGGTTATTGGTATTATGTTCATCATCCTCCCTTCAGAGTTATCACGCTTTGTTAACAAGAGTTGAGTATCACAACAAGCATAGAAAACATATAAGAGCAAAAGCGAATGGATTTTTTCAAGACAAACATATCCAATGCATTATGATTATAGTTCAAAAATAGACAAGTTTTGCATGCAACAGTATTGAACAAAGCAAGAAAGCTTAAACATGAACATGCGTGATGAATTAGGAATTGCCAATGTTGAGGAGATCCTCTCCGTATTGACTTATTGCTTCAGAAGATCCAGTGAGATAGAGGAGAATTTCAATTCTGGCCTTCAGGTGCGAATGTGACAGCCTTTGAATCAATCAGGTCTTGAACCTTGTCTTTGAACGGATGACAATCCTCAATCAGATAACCAGGAGCCCCAGCATGGAGAACACACCAAACATCAACATATGTTCCTGTAGAACACTTCAGATTACTTCCTAGAAGAAGATTTTGGCGAGGCTATATAATAGTTGCAAGTGCTCAGCTTTAGGGATTTGAGTCATGCAAGTGGTGCACAAACTCAAGATACAAGGCGTCTTGCTTATCCCTCGGTCGGGAGCCCCAAAAAACAGCGACTGAAGTTTGTGAATGCTTTAGGGATTTGAGTTGCCAAAGATGCGAACTCAAGAACACGGAGTCTTGCTTATCCCTCGGTCGGGAGCCCCAAATATGGCTGCTGAAAGAGAAAACATCATCACGAATGGAGGATCTTTGTATTGCTATCAGTGAACAACAATAATCTCTGCGCTTGGTCATCAAAGTCGTTACTTGGAACACACAAGAGTTGTTGGGAAGGAAGCCTCTGGCAGTACAAGTTGCAAGTGATTCTCATGAGTTATTCATTGAGGAGGATCAATCATCCTACTTGTGGCATATGAAATGGGATTGACCAGTAGCAACCATGATGAATAAACTCAAACATCTTTGCATCGAGCAAGTCCTAGAATCTTTGTACCTCAACACCTTGTAAGGCTTGACATTATGATCAAGTGCCCCAGCATGGAACACACCGAGTATTGTCATCGAAACCAAGAGAGCTATCTGTAGTGGGAAAGATCCAAAGCATGAATCTTAATCAACTGAAATTCCAACAAGCAAGGAAGTAACTTGGATACAAGGCACTGGGAGTACATCAGCTTGTTTCTCTTACTCTTTCCGTCTCGGTTGACAAGTGAAGGCTACAGACAAGGAAACTCCAGGAAGAGGAGGTGACTCAGGATGTGAAGCAGATCCTTGAGAATGAGAGGCGTCTCGGTAGATCACTCTTGATTACTATCTGGCAGGAGATTCTGGCGAAGTCATGCGGAATTTGTAAGTGCTTTAGGGATTCGAGCAATGCAAATGGTGCAATGCTCAAGATAGACAATGTCTTGCTTATCCCTCGTGCGGGAGCCCCAAACAACTTCAAAGACTTGCAGATCCTAACATCACGACCAGGTTCCCCAGAATAGAACTCACACCTAGTGTCATCGTCATCAAGCATAGAATTTGTAGACATCCACACAGTATGGAGTTTAACCAGTTGCAAATAAAGCAATCATGGAAGCAAATGAGCATAAGACAAGTCTTCAAAAAGAACCCCAACTAAGCTTTCATCTTGGCAAAATCCCCACAAAGTTGTTTCATGACTGATCTTTGAACACATAGTAAGAACAAGTCAAGTCTCTGAGTTTGGTGAGAATACCAAGTCTGAATAAGAAATCCTCAATCCTGAACACCTGTTATGCATGAAATGTATGAGATGCATGATATGCGTGCAATGCCATGTTCATTCAATTTCCAAGGAATCCTCGTGTTTTGATTTTTTAGCAAGCAAAACATGGAAGAGCTCGACACGAGGCTTAAAGATATGATTCCTTTGAAATAGAAGGAACATGTATGCCAGTTATTTTTTGTACATCATTTTTCAAAAGTAAATATGCAATGATGCAAAGTGGTAGGACTTTTGATGTCTCCCACCGGACATGTCTGGATCTCCTCAAAGTTACACGATCTAGGTTCAAAAGTTCGGCACCATTTCGGAACACCCCGTAGATCACGGAACATAACCAGTAGAATCAAAACCATAGTCACCATCACGCTGGAATAGAACATAGATTACCACTCGAACAAGAACCATAGTACCCCACGAACAGGAACCAATAGAACACTCGAACGAGAACAGCGGTAACCCTCGAACAAGAACAGCGGTAACCCACGAACCAGATCAGCGGTAACCCACGAACAAGATCCAAAGTCACCATCAATGTACCTGTTAAGCAATGATTGATTCCCGCCCCACTCACGGGTAAATCTAGGCCAAGGTAGGTCAAAAAGCCAACAGAGGATCGAATGTAGGCGCTATCATACGATATTGCCTCATTCCACCAAGCTCTGCCCGTGGATACGTGATCAGATCAATCAGGCATACGCCTTCTGTCCGTCACGGCCACTCTAGTCCTAGTTCCTATGGTATCACTCATAGCCTGGGTATTGGGCCTTTTACCTCTTGAAACACCCACCCACAGATAGAAATCCAGACAGTCCAGAATATGATGCAGAAAAGTAAAAGCGCACATAGAATGCAATGCAAACAGGTAAATATGCAAAGCAGTAAAAACACCCAAAGATAAACACACAAGCGCTAGGATCGACTCGCTAGGTCCGGACCAGCAACAGGTCGAGACGTCCCCAGCAGAGTCGCCAGCTGTCGCTACCGCGAAAATTAACAGAGTCGCCACTAACATATTTATCCTGAAAAGGAAGGGAATGTCAGCAAACCACAAAACAAAACAACGGTCTCACGACCAGAGAAAAAAGGTAAGGGAGTCGGTTACGCGAGGGGAAGGTATTAGCACCCCTCGCGCCCATCGTACTCGATGGTATCCACGCTAGTGTCTAAATCTATGGGTGTGTAACAAATCTACGCTAATCTGGACTAAAATGAATGCAGAATGTAGGGAAAAGAAAGGATTATGCTCGCACGGGCCCTACCCCGCTGCCTACGTATCTGTTTTGCAGAATCAGAGCTACCGTAGCTCGGCTAACTAGTTCTGTTTGTTTTATATTTTTTAGGTGAACAAGTTACATTCACACTCCGCTGCTCGACCTTTGGAGGCTTACGCTTGGGAATGGAGCGGTAATAACAAGCTCTTAAGAAAAGAAAATCAAAGAGTGTGGTTTGTGTTTTAAAGAATGCATGAGGAAGACCTAAGCTAAGGGGGAAAGCTTGCTACCTAATGTTATCATACAAAGGGTACAAGTCTAAACTAAACTAGCAACCTACGGGGGAAAAGGGAAAGCACACAATAAGCACACAAACGAGCATCCGCTCGTAAAGCAAACAAACCAACGGTACTGACCGAATGGTAGAAAAGCGGTCCCGCCATAGCCAAGGGGAGCAGCTCAACCCAAGTCAACCAAGCATTAGACCTCGCGAAAATGATCGGGCCATAGACAAGAGGGCGGACCCCTCTCAGCAACCAAGCCGTCACGGATCATAAAGGAAAACGGTGCGTGCGTACATCGAGCATCAACGTCGAGCAACGCGAGCTATGAGAAAGGCGGGGGTCCGATTGCATGAACCCTTTTCCTGACATACTCGATAACAAGATCTTGTGCAGGTTCAGAAGCGAGCAACGCGTAGCGTGCGCATATTGAGCAGACTCGATGAGACTAGGCGGGGGTTGATTGCTAACCCTTTCCGCGTGCCTTCCATGAGGACTTAACGGAGTGCCGTATAGGACTTATTACACCGTGACTCCCTGCCGCAAAGCACAAATATAAACACACCAACAAAAATAGAGCCTCTTTCGAGGGCTTGGCCAGATGCATGTCTAAGTCCTACTTCTCATGTTAAAGGATGATGCGAGAAAGCGATAAAAGGGGCAAGGAGATACCGAGCGGATAGCAAATCCGCAGTGAGCTAGCAAGCGTAAGCAGAGAAGAAACTTCACGTAATCTAACATCCATCAAAGCCAGGAGTCCAGCATAAGCATCAAAGCGATGCGGTGTGAAAATAAATCACCACCGCTATGTGGTGCGTATCAAACACAACCACACAAGCAACCTGCAAGAAATACAATCCAGACAATACAGGAATATACATCTCAATGAATGAGAGATCAGGTGAATCGCATCGGGAATAGGTTCGTGCCCCACAAATAAAGTGGAACACGACTCAAATCAATCGCACTGGAAGCGAATTTGTGTCCCACAAATAAAGTGGAACACGAAGCAAGTCGAATCGCAATCAAAGGCTTTCTCGAAGCACCTCGCACATCTCAACAACCAAATCAGTAATAACAAGGAAGTAGACATCCGCCAGGCATAAAAAATAAGAGAAATTAAATTCTAAACAAATCCTAAACAAAAGTCTAAAAAGTTTAAATTGTTTTTTGTAACATTTTTATCAAAGAATTAGAATGAAACTAGGTAACAAAGCATCTAAATTCTAACAAGAAAATAATACATGTTTTTGGTTATTTTTTATCATCTAAAACAAATATAGGAAACAAAAATCTAATTCTAACTAGAAAAGAATACATGTTTTTATTATCTTTTTATCATGCAAAAACTAACAACAAAATATATGATTTTCATGTTTTTATCACTTAAAAAGAAATAAGAAACAAAACTATGAAAAACAATGAAATATAATGTGGAAAATATGTACACAGGGAGGTTTATTGTGAAAACAGATGTCATGAATAGCAATAAGGGCGCAGGGCCCAATCAGAAGTGGCCCGAAGAATGTTTTTTTTGTTCAGATCAGCACCAAAAATGGAGGCGCTATGGGCTTAAGGGGGGTGCGAATTGCATGAATGTTCAGAAGCCCAATTGTATGGTTCAGATCCACATTGATTATTGTCATCAAATCTTTATTCCAATTTTTATTATTTCACTAATCAGATTTTCATCAAATAATACTCAGATCATTTCAATTAATTTCACTTAATCACACATTAATCAAAAGGAGAATTGAAAAGGGATTAGGGCAACCTGATAGCTCCTCTCCCACGAATGACACTCAACGGCGGCCGGAACTCCCATCTCCGTTCAAATCTCCGGCGCCCTCTCTCGTTTCCCCCGTCTTCGATCGAGACTCTAACAGCGTCCATCTTCAAACTCTTATCTCTCTTCCCGGTCATCTCTCGTACTCGTGGTGACGTCGTTGTGTTGATGCGTGTTGTTCGTAGCAGAGAACAGTGATGATGAACACCGATGGTAATGACTGAAATTGAAGCGTGATGAGGATTGAAGTGTGGTGAAGGTCGAGATGACGAGCGATTCAAAGATTATATCGTTGTTCGTTCTTGCTCATTGATGATGCGATGAAGATGAAGATGAACGAGTTGTATTGTAGAAATCATTGCAGTTACCGAAGCGAATCGCAGTGGTGAAGATGACGAAACTGCAAGGTTTGTTAACCGATATTTCTATTATCAGTTTTCGATTCCAATTTGTTCTCTTCTCAGTTTCCTCTGTTATTGGCGATGATGATGTATGATAGTTGTTGATTGTTGCGAAGGTGGATATTGGCGAAGAGGTGATGATTGTGCAGTTCTGTTGGAAGGAAGATCGAAGGAGAAGTGAAAGTTGCAAGGATGTCGTTGATGCATATGAAGGTTTCTTGAAGGTTGAAGCATTGGATGAAGATGAAGGTGAATCTCGATGAAGAGGATGAAGGTTCAAGAGATTAGTTACCTTCGGTTAGCGGTGAGTTCCAACTGGTTTTTCTCTTTTTGTTATGCCGGAGAATTCTGAATGTGAAGATGATGAATTTCAAAGTTTTGTTACAGATGAAGATTGAATGGTTGATGAATGAATCCGAGAGAGCTTTCTGGTGGTGAATTTCTGTTCTGATTTCTTGCGATTGAATTGGAAAGGTTCTGAATTGGTTTTTGTTCTGTTATTCTGTTATCGATTTTTTTGTTCTCTCTTGCTGCAGGTTGGTTGAATGTTCAAAGAAAATGGAATCGGTTCATTGGCTTTCTGATGCAGCCGCAAGTTTTTTCAACATCCATTGGGCTTTTCTTTTGTAATTCAATTTAATTGGTAATGGATGGACTTGAATATTGGATCATGGATGTATGGATTTTGTGTCAATGGGCTGTATTGAAATGTATTGTAATTTTATGTGGATTTTTGAATATGGTATATTTGAATATTTCTTGTAATGGAATGGACATGGAATTAACACTTGAATTTGAATATTGAACTTCAACCTAATGGTCTAGCATCTTGACTTAATCTTGACTTTGAATAAATGATGTAATCGAAACTTGAATGAATATTTTTCAATGAATAACCTTTGATCCACTCGCAAACCTCAATGAACCTCTAATCCAATTCAATTCATCAATCTCACTCAAACTTGTACTATAAACCACCAATAAATTGAAAGCATAATGGCGCCTTGAACACGATGCTCTCTTTAAGTTCACAACCTTGTACCATGATTCATTTCATTTGCAATTCACCTCACAAACCTCTTGACTTAATAGTCTCAAACCAATGGAAACTCTTTAATTTTTCTTGATTTTTAAGCGACGAAATAAACGTCCTTGATAACTAAAAGCACGGAGAAAGAGGGCAAATTTTGGGGTGCAACACTTGTCACTTGATCTATTGATTTGATTGATGTATTTTTATTCAAAAGATCAAGGTATTCAAGAGGTGTTCACTTCTTGTCACTTGTTCTCTTGATTTGATTAATGTATTTTTATTCAAAAGATCAAGGTATTCAAGAGGTGTTCACTTCTTGTCACTTGTTCTCTTGATTTGATTAATGTATCTTTATTCAAAAGATCAAGGTATTCAAGAGGTGTTCACTTCTTGTCACTTGTTCTCTTGATTTGATTAATGTATTTTTATTCAAAAGATCAAGGTATTCAAGAGGTGTTCACTTCTTGTCACTTGTTCTCTTGATTTGATTAATGTATTTTTATTCAAAAGATCAAGGTATTCAAGAGGTGTTCACTTCTTGTCACTTGATCTCTTTGATTAAGAAAGGAATTTTAATGTTTGATTCAAAGGATCGAAGGTATTCAAGAGGTGTTCACTTCTTGTCACTTGATCACTTTGATGTAGTTAAAAAAAAGAAGATTAACAACTTGACGTTGGATCAAGCGTTTTAGGGTTTATGAAATTGGTCTAATCGCACTTGAGCGGAAAAGACAATTTTTGAAATGAGATTCACACTTGGGTGAAATTTGCACTTGGGCAATGAAAAGACTTCGCGCTTGGGCGAAAAATGAAATAAGAAATTTAAATTATTTTTTGAAGTTTTTCTTGTGAAAAGTTTTGAAAAGGACTCGACATTGAATCGAGTGTTTATTTGAATGAAAATTATTTTGATAAGATTTGGAATTTGAAACAACTCGGCATTGGACTAAGGTTTTGTTTATTTTTGAATTGAAAGATTGATTAATTAACTAAAAGCATTCGATATAATTAATCAAAATAATTAAGGATTAACCAATAAAATTAATTAATTAAATAAATTTAATTAATCAATTAAGATAGTTAATATTCAATTAAAAGAATTAATTAACAAACAAATTTTAATTAATTAATCCAAGAAAGAAAGAGGTAATAAGAGTTTTTTTAGCAAAAATCAAGCAAACGGGCCTGATGAGAACCCAAGGCGCAGGGGTTCAAATAAAGGAATGGTGGTGAGCTGATTCTATAGAAACCAGGCTGACCCATGGAAACGGTTCGGGTTAGGCCCAAGATGGCCTCAAACCCTGAAATAAAAATTAAAAAAAGTTGCTGACCCTTTCCAATCTTTCTACTCTCACTTGCTTTTGTTCATTGATAAACGTGGAAAAAAAACTAATCTCTCCCTCTCGCGGTGAACAAACAACAAAGACATCTCTTCATCTCTCTCGCGATTCACTCAATCTCTCTGCTTTCTCGATCTCTCTCTCAGATTTTTCTTTTTTTTCTCGATTCACTCAATCGCTATCGGTTCGACAACGATCAAACACAGACAATCATAAACCCTAAGCCCTAATTTCTCATTATGTTTCGATTACAGTTACATGGAATGCGAGAATAAAAAATAGGAGCAAGAACAAGAATTCCAGGTATACCTCTACGCTTTAACCGATTCTATCTCTTCTTCAATCTCTCTCGTCTCACTCGCTTTACTCTGCTCAAGTCTTCTTCTTCTGAGCTTCTGTGTGTTTAATTGTTGTTGTTGTTCGATGATGAATGAAGTTTGTTGTTTGTGCTGTGAATTATGATTCTGATTCTGTTTGGTTGTTTGCTTTGATTCTGGGCTGAAATTTAGGTTAGGTGTGAGGATTAAAGGCCGCTGTGTTGGTTTGCTGAACAAATGTGAGTAAGGTCGATAGTTGAAGGTGGGTGAGAGGTTTATGAATGTTGTGAGGTGTGTTAAGGTTTTGAGAAGGTGAAACTCACAATGGTGAGTGGTGTTCAAGTTGGTTCGGTAAAGGTTGTTGAAGGGTTATTTGCTGTGAGGATGGTGTGAATGAAGGTTAAGGGCGGTGAGGAAGTAATTTTCTGGGCAGAGTTTTCTTATGTTATCGTTCGTGCCCCCCCTTCTGTTACTTCTGTTCTTTTTTATATAGAGGATCCCAATGCTTTTGGGGGGAAATTGTGATAGGATTTGAACACTTTTGGTTAACTGTTTTGTTGCTTTTTGAGTGCAGGCTCTTGTTGTGGTATTTGAGTGTAACATTTGGACTGGTTATGCAGCGAGTTTGTGGAGCAGAGCATCAGCTTACAGTTTTCTTTTGTTGTTCTATGCAGGGATGATAGTGATGTGCCAATTGAAGATGCTCGGTGGAAATGTATACGTTGAAGAACAACAATGGGCCCCTCTCTTCTATTTTATCTTTTTATTGATTTTTCTATTGATGATTGAAATGTAATTAAAACTATGTATATTTTTGTCCTTGTACTAAAAGAGTAAAAGGTTATTATCATTACTATTATTTTTTTTTATCTTAAATGATTCCTATTAAATCTATTTGAAATTGGTAGTAATACATCACTAAAACTAATTTAAAAATAAAAATAATAAATAAAAAATGGAATTAGTTAACCAATGCAACAAGTCAAAAGTCAAAACAAAAGTATCAGGAAAAAATATGAACTTAGATGCAATTGAAACAAGTGAAACCAAAATTCTTGCTTAAAACGAAATATTTAATGAACAGGATAACTTAAGAAGTAAACAAGAAAATATAGAATCGGAATATGAACTAAAAATGAGAAGGGGCAAAAATTGGGGTTGACAGATGCCCCTATTTAATTATCTTTAGCCAGATAGCTCGAACGACTTTGATCTTCGAGATATCAAAGGCTAAAGGTAATTAAATACTAAGTGACCTGAATTTTGCCCTTTGATGCGATGAAATGTCATGAACGCATGGATGCATGAAGATGAAATGAAAATTATGTGGGGATTGTTAAATGATCGTGCGAAGGAGTTCCAACGAGAGCAACTTGTTGGGGAAATGCAATGGCACCAAAAATCGTTCTCAACCAATGAGTTGATTTGATTAAAATAAGGGAACAACCAACATTAACCAACGAGTTAATGAAGGTAAACAACAATTCATTATCAACCAATGAGTTGAAAAAAAGACAAAACTAACATCAACCACTAAGCTGATGAAAGTCGACACATCGTTCTCAACCAATGAGTCGAGTATGATTAGAACAAGAAACGCCAACATCAACCAATGAGTTAATGTAGGTAAACAACAATTCGTTATCAACCAATGAGTTGACTAAAACAAGGAAACAACCAACATCGACCAATGAGCTAATGTAGGTAAACAACAATTCGTTATCAACCAATGAGTTGACTAAAGACAAAACTGACATCAACCACTAAGCTGATGAAAGTCGACACATCATTCTCAACTAATGAGTCGAGTACGATTAAAAACAGGAAACACCAACATCAACCAACGAGTTAATGAAGGTAAACAACAATTCGTTATCAACCATTGAGTTGAAAAAGACATAACTAGCATCAACCACTAAGTTAATGTAAGTAAACAACAATTCGTTATCAACCAATGAGTTGAAAAAAAGACATAACTAACATCAACCACTATAAGTTAATGTAAGTAAACAACAATTCGTTATCAACCAATGAGTTGAAAAAACGACATAACTAACATCAACCACTAAGTTAATGTAAGTAAACAACAATTTGTTATCAACCAATGGGTTGACTAAAACAAGGAAACAACCAACATCGACCAATGAGCTAATGTAGGTAAACAACAATTCGGTATCAACCAATGAGTTGACTTTAAAAGACATAACTGACATCAACCAATGAGCTGATGAAAATCGACACGTCGTCCGCAACTAATGAGTTGAGTGCGATCAGAACAAAAATAAAGTTGCTATCAACCAATGAGCTGACGAGGGTATGAAGAAATTGATTTCAACCAATGAGTTGACTCGATTTAGCTGGAAAATTAAAGACCTAAATTCAACCAATGAGTTGAGGAGGCAAATGATAAATTTCAACCAATGAGCTGACAATAAGAGACGGATTATTCTCAACCAATGGGTTGACTCAAGATAACAAGAAGATAATGATCCCCTATGCATGCTTTGTGCTGATGTATGAGACATTTTTTATTTTTCTTTTCTTTTGTGCAAATTGATGCACGTGAAATGATGATTAATCAATGCAAGTAATGAATTTCCTGAATGGGTGCCAATGGGCAGTGAATTTTTTTGGGTATCCATGGTGGACCAGGCTTGGTTTTCAATGGAAAAGACCGAGCAAGATTGAAATTTTGATTTGATTTTGTGGGAGGTTTCCCCATGAATGATATGCATGATTAATGAATGCATGCAATGAATGAAATATATGGTTGGAGTGTTTTGACACGTGTCCTAGTGGAGGGTCATGATTTTTTTTTGTGAAGTGGAAAAGGTCTTGCGGTAGGAAGTTTGTGCAAGCATAATTCCCGACACCAATTCTGAGTTTGAGGACTACTTGGTATGGCATAGTCTGCTTGGAATGCTTGAATGAAAGGTCTTGGCCTTGACTTGCCCCAGAATGCTGAGTCTATGGAGAAATTTGCTTCAACAAAGTTTTGGATTCAAACTGATGATCCTAAGATGACATGCCCCATTCCTTGGGAACTTTGAAATGAATTGCCCCAGTGAAGGGCTCGTGAAGTGATGCAACCTTGATGGTTCCACTATGGGATCTTCAAATAATTTCCATTTTTGGAACTTCCTTGATGGAAAGTGCAGATTTGCAGATGAAACTATTCAATTCAAAATGGTAATTTTAATGCGACGTGCATGCAAGTTTTGAAAACAAATTATTTATTGAAACGAAATTGTGGTACACAATGGACGAATCCTTATGAGGATGCAATGGAAGTTTGAAATTCAAGGTGTGAAAGATGATGTGATAGCGTGGTATCAAAACAAAATGATTAGCAAAGATTCAGGAGTCAGGTTTACGCAACCTTGCTTTAGTATGCTTTCAAAAGAAACCTTGCTTCAATTAGGACTTTTGAAGGTTGTAACGTGGCCAGGTTCACGGTTTAAGAAACAAAGGATATAGGCTCAAAATTTGATTTTAACCCACCCATTCTTCGTGATGTACTCCAATCCTAAGTTCAGTTAACTATCGACTTCCAAAAGTAATTGCATACGATGTTTGAGGACCAATGGATTCTAAGGTGGCAGTCACCTATTCTTCTTTGGAAGTCACACAAGTTTGTTCTTGCTTTCTCTTTTTTTTTTTACAATGATCTTTTGATCTCTTTTTATTTTGACTTTTGTGTCCCTAATTTTTCCTAAGTCTCCTTTTTAGGTTTTGACTTAGCGGGATTTTCCTTGATTTTTTTTTTAACAAACTTGTATGACATTTTTACAACGACATGAGAATTTGAGAATTGTGACTGCCATATTGATGTTTCAAGGGAAACAACTGTTGTAAGCTTTGGATGTTCACTACTACTTCGACATTGTGTACGAAGAGAGGATGTGGTTGAACCTATGGTCGGGAATGGTTCCCATGAATTGATTCTCTTGGAAATCTGATGTATTAATCACTTTAACTGAAGAACTACCCTGCCCCAGGTTTTTGATTAAGGGTTTCGATTTCGTGCAGAAAGAAAACACCTACTTCTAAGGCTCAAATGGGTTAACGAGGGATTATCATCCTTATATCTCCAGTGTTTGGGGATTTGAAAGAATGCCTGTACATCATCAACAAAGTTTTATTTGAAAGCACACTGATGCAAATTGGGTATTTCGTTTATCGTCATCCTCCCTCCAATCTTTGCTTACAAGAGCTGATAAAGGAAATGAAGTGGAAAAAGCAATTTTTTTTTGTATTTTTGAATTTGTGTAAGTGATACGGAAGTAAAGCAAGAGAACATGTCATGATTGATTCAAAACAGATGCAATGCTCATTTCATTAAAATTACGATTTAAGATGACAGAATTCAAATGCAATACAACACAATACAAACAAGGATGAACTTTCTCATTTGATAACTGGATTTAGGCATGTCTTCAGTGTCTTGGCACCTTTCAGGGCATGAGGTTGACCCTTCTTGGTGTTTAATGCTTTGAAGAATTTCCATGATAATGACCACTGATCTTCTGAATTCATTTCTTGTCTCTTTGGAGTTCACTCAACATCTTCTGAGACATGCTCTAAGTCCAATACAGTGTCGGGTAATCAAACTTGCCTTGTGAATTGTGTTGGAGGATGAAAGGTATGAATACTGGATTCTGGGAAATGCATGTTTAATGAATGCAAATGCATGATGATTGTTTATGCAAGAGTGATACTTATGAGATGCAATGGCATACATACATTATGAAATGCAATACGATGCTATAAAATAGATGGATGTAATCTGGAAAAAACACAACCTAATGAGGAAGGCTCTTTATGATGGGATAGTTCAAAGTTATTTTACCCAAAAATCCCCTCACATGATGGTTCTAAGGTTTTTGATAGTAGAGATGTCTACATCACCATAGGTGGAAAGGGTTCTAAAGGTCCTTGGAGTTAACGACGAAATCAGATTTTCGTCATGCGATGGGCTAGCCATCTTATGAAAAATTTCATGAATAAGTCTCCTCCAAGTGGGGTTTTCGTATTAGCCATTCAAGGTGTTCACCTTGGGGACTAGCACTACACAACCACCTCCTAACTTATGTTTCTCTCTTGTTTTTCCAAGCTCGGGTTGAGAGCTTCACTCAAAAAGTAATACTCCCAAATCTCACAAGTAAATAAACAAGATAAAGGAAATATATACAGGAAATTGAAAAAGTAGACAAAGCTAACAAATGAAATAAACAACAACTAAATTAGGGTGGACATACCTCAATCCCCAGCAGAGTCGCCAGCTGTCGCGGGTCAAAAAATGATCGCCACGAAATTGTAACAAACAGAGTCGCCACCAAATTTTATTTATTCCAATGGGAATGGGAAAATATTGATAAAACCCACAAATGAAATGAAATGGATGAAGATGGTCTTCGTAACCAAATTCGGGTTCGGGAGTCGGTTAAGCAAGGGGAAGGTATTAGCACCCCTTACCTCCATCGTACTCGATGGGACCCATTTAGTTGTTTCGCAATCGAGTGTTAGCTTAAGTCTACGTTTATTTCATTAAGAGAAAAGAACATGTTTTTGGTTTTTTATTATGGAGGAAAAAGAAAAAGTTTTTTTTTATTTATTATGCTCGCCAAGACGTTTGTGTCTTGTGCCTACGTATTCCCAATGGGGAAAGTCAGAGCAATCGTAGTTCGAGCCTACGAAATTATATATTTTTTTTAGTGTGCTCGCCAAGACATTTGAGTCTTGTGCCTACATATCTTCAATGGAAGAATCAGAGCGATTGTAGTTCGAAAGAACTACGGAATTATATTTTTTATTTAGGGTGCTCGCCAAGACATTTGAGTCTTGTGCCTACATATCTTCAATGGAAGAATCAGAGCGATTGTAGTTCGAAAGAACTACTAGTTTGTTAATTGATCTTAGGATGGATGTTTGCGGACGTTTAGTAAAGTATTTGAGCAAGGTGTTCACCTAGCGCGTCCTTTATCCAAGGTATTCAACAGGAGCGAGTCCCATTGTCACTTGTTGTCCAAGTTAATTAATGTATTTTAATTCAAAAGATCAAGGTATTCAAGAGGTGTTCACTTCTTGTCACTTGATCTATTGATTTGATTGATGTATTTTTATTCAAAAGATCAAGGTATTCAAGAGGTGTTCACTTCTTGTCACTTATTCTCTTGATTTGATTAATGTATTTTTATTCAAAAGATCAAGGTATTCAAGAGGTGTTCACTTCTTGTCACTTGTTCTCTTGATTTGATTAATGTATTTTTATTCAAAAGATCAAGGTATTCAAGAGGTGTTCACTTCTTGTCACTTGTTCTCTTGATTTGATTAATGTATTTTTATTCAAAAGATCAAGGTATTCAAGAGGTGTTCACTTCTTGTCACTTGATCTCTTTGATTAAGAAAGGAATTTTAATGTTTGATTCAAAGGATCGAAGGTATTCAAGAGGTGTTCACTTCTTGTCACTTGATCACTTTGATGTAGTTAAAAAAAAGAAGATTAACAACTTGACGTTGGATCAAGCGTTTTAGGGTTTATGAAATTGGTCTAATCGCACTTGAGCGGAAAAGACAATTTTTGAAATGAGATTCACACTTGGGTGAAATTTGCACTTGGGCAATGAAAAGACTTCACGCTTGGGCGAAAAATGAAATAAGAAATTTAAATTATTTTTTGAAGTTTTTCTTGTGAAAAGTTTTGAAAAGGACTCGACATTGAATCGAGTGTTTATTTGAATGAAAATTATTTTGATAAGATTTGGAATTTGAAACAACTCGGCATTGGACTAAGGTTTTGTTTATTTTTGAATTGAAAGATTGATTAATTAACTAAAAGCATTCGATATAATTAATCAAAATAATTAAGGATTAACCAATAAAATTAATTAATTAAATAAATTTAATTAATCAATTAAGATAGTTAATATTCAATTAAAAGAATTAATTAACAAACAAATTTTAATTAATTAATCCAAGAAAGAAAGAGGTAATAAGAGTTTTTTTAGCAAAAATCAAGCAAATGGGCCTGATGAGAACCCAAGGCGCAGGGGTTCAAATAAAGGAATGGTGGTGAGCTGATTCTATAGAAACCAGGCTGACCCATGGAAACGGTTCGGGTTAGGCCCAAGATGGCCTCAAACCCTGAAATAAAAATTAAAAAAAGTTGCTGACCCTTTCCAATCTTTCTACTCTCACATGCTTTTGTTCATTGATAAACGTGGAAAAAAAACTAATCTCTCCCTCTCGCGGTGAACAAACAACAAAGACATCTCTTCATCTCTCTCGCGATTCACTCAATCTCTCTGCTTTCTCGATCTCTCTCAGACTTTTCGTTTTTTTCTCGATTCACTCAATCGCTATCGGTTCGACAACGATCAAACACAGACAATCATAAACCCCAAGCCCTAATTTCTCATTATGATTCGATTACAGTTACATGGAATGCGGGAATAAAAAATAGGAGCAAGAACAAGAATTCCAGGTATACCTTTACGCTTTAACCGATTCTATCTCTTCTTCAATCTCTCTCGTCTCACTCGCTTTACTCTGCTCGAGTCTTCTTCTTCTGAGCTTCTGTGTGTTTAATTGTTGTTGTTGTTCGATGATGAATGAAGTTTGTTGTTTGTGCTGTGAATTATGATTCTGATTCTGTTTGGTTGTTTGCTTTGATTCTGGGCTGAAATTTAGGTTAGGTGTGAGGATTAAAGGCCGCTGTGTTGGTTTGCTGAACAAATGTGAGTAAGGTCGATAGTTGAAGGTGGGTGAGAGGTTTATGAATGTTGTGAGGTGTGTTAAGGTTTTGAGAAGGTGAAAGTCACAATGGTGAGTGGTGTTCAAGTTGGTTCGGTAAAGGTTGTTGAAGGGTTATTTGCTGTGAGGATGGTGTGAATGAAGGTTAAGGGCGGTGAGGAAGTAATTTTCTGGGCAGAGTTTTCTTATGTTATCGTTCGTGCCCCCCTTCTGTTACTTCTGTTCTTTTTTATATAGAGGATCCCAATGGTTTTGGGGGGAAATTGTGATAGGATTTGAACACTTTTGGTTAACTGTTTTGTTGCTTTTTGAGTGCAGGCTCTTGTTGTGGTATTTGAGTGTAACATTTGGACTGGTTATGCAGCGAGTTTGTGGAGCAGAGCATCAGCTTACAGTTTTCTTTTGTTGTTTTATGCAGGGATGATAGTGATGTGCCAATTGAAGATGCTCGGTGGAAATGTATACGTTGAAGAACAACAATGGGCCCCTCTCTTCTATTTTATCTTTTTATTGATTTTTCTATTGATGATTGAAATGTAATTAAAACTATGTATATTTTTGTCCTTGTACTAAAAGAGTAAAAGGTTATTATCATTACTATTATTTTTTTTAATCTTAAATGATTCCTATTAAATCTATTTGAAATTGGTAGTAATACATCACTAAAACTAATTTAAAAATAAAAATAATAAATAAAAAATGGAATTAGTTAACCAATGCAACAAGTCAAAAGTCAAAACAAAAGTATCAGGAAAAAATATGAACTTAGATGCAATTGAAACAAGTGAAACCAAAATTCTTGCTTAAAACGAAATATTTAATGAACAGGATAACTTAAGAAGTAAACAAGAAAATATAGAATCGGAATATGAACTAAAAATGAGAAGGGGCAAAAATTGGGGTATGACAGACTCATTGTTAGAGTCTTCATCAGACCAAGTGACAGACAGTCCGTTCTTTTGATCTTCGAGGTAGGTAGGACATTCAGCTCTAATGTGTCCATTTCCTTTACATCCATGACACTGAACCACTTT
The DNA here is from genome assembly GCF_029867415.1 of Vicia villosa. Taxonomy (NCBI): domain Eukaryota; kingdom Viridiplantae; phylum Streptophyta; class Magnoliopsida; order Fabales; family Fabaceae; genus Vicia; species Vicia villosa. The sequence goes on along the minus strand of NC_081183.1, from coordinate 21,596,033 downwards.
GCCTTGATTGGGATTCTCTTCAGCTTTGAATCTAATATTAGGCTCATAGGTCTTGCTGATGTCATTGAAAGTATTCTTAACATTAGGTCTGGACTTCTGATAAACCATTTTAATGAACCTGCTGAATTGTTTTCCAAGCATGGCTATGGCTTCTGATAGATTTTCATCACTTCCACCATTTCTTTCTCTTGACTTATCTTCAGTGTCGGAAACAAAAGCTATGCTCTTGTTCTTCTTTTCAACAGAGTCACAAATACTCATCTCAAAGCTTTGTAGAGAACCAATGAGTTTGTCCACCTTCATGTTGCTGATGTCCTGAGCTTCTTCTATAGCAGTCACCTTCATAGAAAATCTCTTAGGCAGTGATCTAAGGATATTTCTTACCAGTTTTTGTTCAGACATTTTTTCTCCTAAGGCTCCTAAGTTATTTACAATCTCAAGGATATTCATGTAGAACTCATGAATGGTCTCATCCTCTTTCATCTTGAGATTTTTAAACTTGGTGGTAAGTATTTGAAGTTTAGACATCTACACCTTGGATGTGCCTTCATGAGTTGTTTTAAGAATATCCCAAACTTCTTTAGCTAGATCACTGTGCTGCACAAGTGTGAATATGTTCTTGTCAATTCCATTGAACAAGGAATTTAGTGCCTTGAAATTGCCCAAAGCTAGCTCTTCCTCGGTTTTGCTCCATTATTCTTCAGGAATTAGGACGGTGGTTCCATCTTCCATTACCTTCTCAGGATGATTCCATCTGTTTTCCACAGCTCTCCAGTAGTCAAAGTTAGAGCCATCCATGATGGGTGGTCTATTCCCAAACACTAACAATTCCTTTTTCATAGTACCAGAATTTTGTTGTCCCAAGATCTCACCCAGATGTAAACAGGAAGGGGGCCTACTCTAATGCCAATTGAAAATTCTAGTAACTCACACGCGATGTCATACTTGATGTTATGACATCCGCAATTACACAAAATGAAACGTTAAAACAGAAGTGCATAAAACGGTAAAGAACACAATAAATTGTTCACCCAGTTTGGTATACAGCAATACCTACTCTGGGGGCTACCAAGCCAGGGAGGGAATCCAATATAAGCAGTATTAATTCAGAGTTAAACTCCCCCATTTACAACTCCTCACTTAAGACCTACCCAATGCAATTCCAATCTAATTCTAGACCTAAGTATCTCCACTCACTGCCCCTCAATCACAACAGTGATTACAAACAGGCATTAAACAATTAGGGTTTTTGACCTAATTCACCAAGATAGTTGACTTTTAATCAGGATATGGATCCAAAACTCAAAGCATGACTCAAGAGCTTCTATTCGCTCAATACAATCCATTCACATTACTCATTTGAAGAGGAGATTTTGATTCATCACAAAAGTCCAAGAATTCACTTCATCTGAAAAAGTCAACTACATAGGATCACCTTTGACTTTTTGGAAATTTTGGTCAACCATGACTTTTGAAGTATTAAATCATCAATATATCATATTTGAAGTCATTTGATCAAGGAAAATCAAGAAAATCAATCAAAAATCAAAAGTCAGAAGTTTGACTTTTCATACTTTGAAATTTTTCTAAGTGTTTTCAAGTGATTTTTGCCAAACTTTGGAAGGGATTTTCTCAAAATTTCACCTACAAACTGAAAAAAACTCCCTAAATGAAAGTTGTAGATTTTGATCCAATAAACAACTTTGACACATATGATGTTTTGGCTAAAAATCAATCATTGAAGAGTTATGGAGCTTCAAAGTGGCTGCCTTCACAAAACATGCAAGAAAACCCTAGTTTTCTTCAAACTTTATGGGACTTTTTCACTAATTTCCCTAAAGAATTTGGGTAAACACTAAACTAATGAATCAAAGTACATATTGAGGGCTTTCCAAATTGTGCTCAACCTCTCCCAAATTCATTTTGAGCTAAGAGATATGATTGACCAAAGTTAGGCACTTGAAGTGAAAATTATAGGTCATGTGCAATTTGAAACTTTGCAATTTTGTGCAAGTAACTTGTCTAAATGATGCTACCCGACCTCTAATGCATCTGAAAACATGTCATACATCCAAATTCATCATTGCATAAGGATTAGAGAAGATTCCCAAAAACAAAGGCATGTGATTATGTAATCATTGCATTTTTGAATTTATGGCAAATGGTGAATCATCAAGGAATCTTGCTCTAAGCCAATTAGAACTCTCCTCTGAATCAGAAATGTTCCCTAAGATCATACAAGATCAATGGTTGGGGAAGATAGCCCGAAAATGCATCATTGCATTTGGGATATTTTCAAATTTTCTTCATGGCTAAGAAACCAAACTCACCTCACTAAGCAAGCTTGCTATGTTCAATTGCTCTGAGCCATTTGCCTATAAATAGAGGGCTCTTTCTCATTCAGAAAACACACCAAAGCAACCATATTCCTTGCTTTATCTTTCTCTTCTCATGCTTATGGTTTTTCAAAGTTCTTTGGCAAGAAGAATCGTTTTCTTCAAACTAGAGCTTATCTTTGGAAAGTAAGCATTCTAACATCTCAAGGGGGCTCATTTGAGGTGATCCAAGCACCTGGATCACTTTTGTAAGTGGAGGAACACCATTGTTGCTCTCACTTTGGAGCTGTTGCAGTTGGAGGTCCATAGAGCAATTCAGAAGGTTTCCAACAAAGCCAAGCATCCAGACACATTCCTTAGGTCATAGTGAAGCTGTTCAGATGGCTGCAGCTCATCTGTAACTCAAGATTCATCACCCTCCATGTCCACTTGAAGCTCAAATTGAAGGAGGTCCATAGAGCAATTCAGAAGGTTTGAAGTCACAATAAGCATTCAGTTAGCATCACTGAGTTCCAAGGAAGCTTTTGGGATCATTCATACAAGCCCAGGTGCTCTCTATCATCCTCACGACCTCCATTTTCAGAGGTAAGTTTCTCAACTCCATCTCTTTAATTCGTGTACTTCTTTGGTTAAAGCTCGATACCATTTCATTCAGCATCATCAGAGGATTAAAAACCCTCTATCATCAGTCATTTATACTTCAGTATGATCATTTAATTTAAATTTCAAATTTTAGGGTTCTTCACGTAATTTAGTTAATTCAGTAGATGTAGTTAATATAAATTCATGTTAGTTACATGTCTGGATTCGTGAGGAAATTTAGAGCAAGATTGATGTTTACATCATGCCATTTAGTTGAGAAACCAGAGAGTTAAGATTTTGAAAATCCTTGAGCTCGAGGAAGAAGACGACCATGGTGGCGCGCGAAATTCAAATCTATATGCTAGGTTTATTTTATTTTGATTGGAATACGTTTTATAAACAATTTCATCGTTTGCCCTAGTGGCCTCACATGCGCTCTTAGTCTCCTCATGCCTCAAGTTTGGGGTTCGAATCCCCCTCGCCCCAGACTTTTTGTTTCTTTTATTTTTCAATGATTTACCACTTGTTTGAAAATATAATGAACTGGATGTTTGTCATAAACACCAAGCGCGCGTTGGCCCAGTGGTGTTATTTTGGGTTAGTAACTTGGAGGGCGTGAGTTCAATCCCTCTAGGTGACAAAACCTTATTTTTTATCACTCTTTTTCATTTAATTTCTTCACAACTTTAAACAATTATTTAACCTATCAAATTTATTCATTTTGATCTCATTTTTTACACACTTGTCATTTAATATATCTATTTTGTGAATAATCAAAAAAATCATAAAAAATATTATTTATTTCATATATTTTTATTAGGTTTAAAATAGTATGTTTTAAGTGTTTTCTTAAATACTTTGAAAATATATATCTTCATTTTGTTTTAACCTAATTATTTTGTGAATAATCTTATGATAAAACCCTAATTATTTAGGTCTTAATTAGGTGTAAGATTTCATCTTTGCCTTAATTAAGTTGACTTTTGTCAATATTCAAAACTGTTTTCAGTCTCCGATTAAACAAATGATTAAGGTCTTCAAACAACAAAACCTTATATCATTTCAATCTCATTCAACAGTGAATCATTTTCAATGGGCCTCTAATAGAGTATAAGTCCCAACACCTTTTTCTTTTCATAGTTTGTTTTCAAAAAACTGTATTTACAAAATCTCCTTTCTATTTTCAAAACATTCTTCTGGTATTTGAAGGGCATTATTCCCGGTGAAACTCTTCAGATACCTATGTGACCTTTGTCCATCTTCACTTCTTCAGTTTTCAAAACCCTTAACTGTTTATAATAAGTATTCAACTGTTATCAAAAAACAACAAAAATTGCTGGTAAGGCTTTGTACATACATCTTCAAAGGCCTCCACTCCATCCAGGTTAGGCTTTACAAGCTTTCAATTTACAGTCTTTATTTAAATTACTGTCAAATATAGAACTGTATATATATTGTTTAGAACTACGTTTGAGTGTAAACCCTAGGACAGTTAAACTATATATATATATATATATATATATATATATATATATATATATATATATATATATATATATATATATATATATATATTATAGGAATATGGCCTAGGATTGAGAATGTCTTCCCGGTGAAGGCTCTTTCCTAATTAGAGATCTGTAGTTCAAACCCCCAAGATGAATTATTCCCGGTGAAACATCTTGGTAAAAGCCTTAGAACCCAAAAATAGGACACATCCACCCAAAGAGGAATTATTCCCGGTGAAACCTCTTACCTATTTGCTTAAAGCCAAAATAAGTTCAAAACCACATAGCTTTCTCTTGTGCTATAACAAGGACCCTCGATGACCCTCGACTAGCCTCCTCTTGGGCTTTGTACAAGGACCCACAGGCTTCTTAAAAGCATTTCCAGCTTCCTCTTGAGCTTGTATACAAGGACCCATCAGGTTTCTTATAAACATAGGAACAGGTCTTTAGTTACCTTTTAGCCTATCCTGGTGAGTTTCTTCCATTCTTTAAACCAGACTTTAAACAAGCTAAGATTGTCTCAATCTCATATTGAGTACACTTTTTTGGAATGAGAGACATGGACAGTCTCTGTCACCCTTATCTTCATCAATCTTCCTTAGCAGAGTCTAGGATCCATATTTGCTTATCACCAGCAAGAGTCAGCCTTAATCTTGGGCTTTAAAACAAGAAGTCTCCACTAGATAATCTTTCTGCCATCTTCAAAAATCCCTGGAAAGGGTTAGCCTCCACACATTCTTTCATTTCAACAAAAAACCCCTGGAAATCAGCCTCCAAAATCACTCCTTCAAATCCAAAGATTTATTCCTTTAAGGGATAAATTCCCCAAAAGAGTCAAAACCCCTGGAAAGGGTCAGCCTCCAAAAAACATGATAAAAATCAGTCTTTTAATAGTCAATTTCCCAAGCTGAGTCAAAATCCCTGGAAAGGGTTAGCTTCGAAAAACATAAAAATAATAAATTAGTTTGTTAGAACCTCTAGCAGAATAAAACTCCCCCAGTGAGTCTTTCATTTTTAGTAGCCACAACCTTGGGCTTTGTACAAGGCAGATAAACCATATTTCCCTGTGTCAAAGATTCCTAATCTCAAGGATCTTTTCCCCATAGAGTCTTCCATACTCAGTTAATTTAAGAGTCCGCCACAACCTTGGGCTTTGTACAAGGCAGAAAATAATATTTCCCCTAGCTAGAGTAGCCACAACCTTGGGCTTCATACAAGGCACAAATTAATAACCATCCTCAGTAAGAGTCAGCCACAACCTTGGGCTTTGTACAAGGCACACAAATAGAGTCATTCATAGTCTTTAAAACTCAATTATCCTCAACAGTTAGCCACAACCTTGGGCTTCATACAAGGCACAAAAAAAATAGAGTCTCCCTAAGTAGAGTCAGCCTCAATTTTGGGCTTTGTACAGAACACCAAATAAAATCCATCAAATAAACACTCTCCAACTAGAGTCAGCCTCAATTCTGGGCTTTGTACAGAACACAAAAACTCCTTAGTTTAAATTCTCCCCAGTAGAGTTATCTTTTAATAAACAATAAATCAATCAAAAGCCTCAAGCTTGGGCCTCATTCAAGCCAGCTAAAAAATCAAATCTTTCAAACAATAGATAGACATAGCTCATCTTCATAGGTAGATATTTCTCTTATCTCACCACAAACAAACAATCATTTAAAACAATCATCATTTCAAACAAATCATCATTTCTCCCATTTAGGACACTGAAAGGCATGCTCTGGCAACACACCCAAACTTGTACGACCCTTTCCCTAATTTGGTTGAGAATCTTTCATTTTAGAGGCACGATGGCTGTCATACTTGATCAACCAAGTAGACTCCCCTCTTAATGAAACATCATTTTTAGCTTTTCTGTCACTTTAAAAATGTTTGTGGTGGAATAGTAGAAATACCTCTCTATAAAGATGATTTCATGTCTCTTTATTGTAAACTGAGATTTAATTCAAAGCTTCAACCTTGAGCTTCAAGCAAGGCACCAAAAAAAATCTTTTAATTTCCTTAGTTAGTTCCCCGAACTACATTAAGCTCTGACTTCCACTAGGGATATAGGCATGAGGTTCACAAGGAATCTCAGCGAGCTAATAAAATACCAAAAATAGTCAGTTTGTTTGTCTGTCTGTCTTTTTAAATCAATTCAATTCTCTCTCCTAACACAAAGGAGAAACTTTCCCAATCATTAGCAATAAACACAATCACAATGACACAGAGAAGGTTCCCGTAGAGTACTACGGATATGTAGGGTGCTTAAACTCTTCCCTATGTATAACCGACCCCCCGAACTCCAGAATTTCTAGTCTAGGTGAATCCCCACACTTAGCGAACTCCTAGGGTTTAGTTGAGATCTTTTTCCCCTTTCCTACTCGTAGGACAATAAGAAAGTTCGTGTGATATCGTAGGAAGAACTGAAACAAAATTCATCCCATCCCGGGCGCATTCTCCTTCCAAATTTCGCGTGAAGGGTCTAGCGTGCCGTCCTCCCAAGTGAAACGGGGAGGTAAAAAAAAACGACACCATAGAAAAATGGCGACTCTGCTGGGGATATAAGTGTTAAAAACCTTGGTTTTTCATCCAAACCAATGGTTGACCTGTTGCTGGTCCAGCCCCAATGAGGAATTAGGGATGCCAAATTCCCCCTCAAACAAGAGAGGTCCTGCCTAACCTCTGTGTCATTTCATGTGTTTGTTGCATATATATTTGTTTATTTTTGTTTATTCTGTATCGGGAAAGGGCTTGATTCCCCATTGAGGTGAGAAATCCTATACCCGGATTTGAGCGCAACATAAGATAGGATGGAGGATGTCTTCTCGGTGAAGACCCTCTAATCTTGGTTTCCAAATCTACTCTTGGGATTTGCCTTGCTGGTTGTGATTAACTGCGCCAATGCATTCCGAGACTGATTTGTACCAGGAGGACCTAGAAACACATTAACCCAACTTAAAGCCTTTCTTAGGACGTAGAGCGGTGATTACGGAAGTAATTGTCACGCAGATACTACACTCAGAGAAAACTCTCTTATAGATACCAATCAACGTATCTTTAAGGTTGAGCAAAAACTCTGAGACCCCTAGAACCCGTTCTACAGGTACAAAAATCCTTAACCCTAGTTTACCATTGGGGCGAGGTTTGCGTTGTGACTTCATGACTGTCATACCCCAATTTTTGACCTAAGATACCACCTCATATCATAGCATATGCATCATTTGCATCTCTAACAAATTGCATAGCTTGTGTTTGCTACTTGTGACTCAGCAGGGTTTAATCAAGAAATCACTCATCAGTACAAGCAACAATCAATTAGGGTTTTGTTCCCCCTTCATCTCAAATGAATCATCTTCATCAACAATCAACATTTGGTCCTCAAAGATTCATTTCAACAAGCTCAGGGACTTTGAATCAACCAAATTAGGGTTTTGACTGAAGATAGCATACCCCTGATTTTTGCTCAGGATTTGACCTAATGACTTGGGACATGACCTCAAGACCCCAAGTGCATCGTTTTGACCTAATCCATTGGCTCAAGACATCTCCTACACAAGGATTGATCAACAGTGAAATTTCAAATCATCAGAATAGGGTTTTAAACTATTAGGACTGAAATCAGGGATCACATTTGGGAAACCCTAAAAATCCCCAGGAAGTCAATCAAAGGTTTCAATCATCTTCAAATAATCCCTATGACAACATCCAATGGAAATTGTGTCTCAATTCAAGATCCACAGTCATCAATTTCATCAGGTCGACAATTAGGGTTTTTTGACCTAAATCACCTGAACAACTGACTTTTTAATCAGAACATGGTGCCACAACTTAAACCATGGCTCAAGATCTTCCAATAGCTCAATGTGATCCATTCATACCACTCATTTGATGGGGATAGCTTGATTCATTTGAAATCTCCAGAAACGCGATTCTTCTGAAAAAGTCAACTGTACAAGATCACCATTGACTTTTGGGGAATTTTGGTCAACCTTGACTTTTGAAGTTTTGAATCATCAATATATGATATATGAAGTCATTTGATCAAGAAAAATCAAGAAAATCAATCAAGAATCAAAAAGTCAAAAGTTTGACTTTCCATACTTAGAAAAATTCTAAGTGTTTTTCAATGGTTTTTTCCAAACTTTGGAAGGGAATTTCTCAAAATTTCACCTACAAACTGAAAAAAACTTCCAACATGAAAGTTGTAGATTTTGATCCAATAAACAACTTTGTCACATAAGATGATTTTCCAAAAGATCAACCATTTAAGAGATATGGAGCTTCAAAGTTGGCACCTTTTGAAAATTTCACTTAAAATCTCATTTTCTTCAAAGTTCATGGATCTTTATCACCCATTTCCTTAAAGGTCTTGAAGAAACTTTCAACTAGGGTTTTGTAGTACATAACATGAGCTTTCCAAAATGTCCAAGAGCATGAAACAATATGGAGTGTAGCTATGGTTTTGAATTTTGACATTAGAGGTCATTATGCATGAAATTACAAGCCATTTTCACTAAGTTCATACACTATATGGCCTATAATACAAGTGATGACACACCAATGCAATAATTGGAAGATATTTTTCTGGTTTGAGATCAGAATGGAAAGAGATAAGAAGCTTGGCAAAATAACCATGTGTGGTGTCGTTTTCTTTACCTCCCCGTTTCACTTGGGAGGACGGCACGCTAAACCCTTCACGCGAAATTTGGAAGGAGAATGCGCCCGTGGTGGGATGAATTTTATTTCAGTTCTTCCTACGATATCACACGAACTTTCTTATTGGTCCTACGAGTAGGAAAGGGAAAAAAAGATCTCAACTAAACCCTAGGAGTTTGCTAAGTGTGGGGATTTCACCTAGACTAGAAATTCTGGAGTCCGGGGGGTCGGTTATACATAGGGAAGTGTTTAAACACCCTACATATCTGTAGTACTCTACAGGAACCTTCTCTGTGTCATTGTGATTGTGTTTATTGCTAATGATTGGGAAAGTTTCTCCTTTGTGTTAGGAGAGAGAATTGAATTGATTTAAAAAAGACAGACAGACAGACAAACTGACTATTTTTGGTATTTTATTAGCTCGCTGAGATTCCTTGTGAACCTCATGCCTACATATCCCTAGTGGAAGTCAGAGCTTAATGTAGTTCGGGGAACTAACTAGGGAAATTACTTATTTTTGGTGCCTTGCTTAAAGCTCAAGGTTGAAGCTTGGAATTAAATCTCTGTTTACAGTAAAGAGACATGAAATCATCTTTACAGAGAGGTATTTGTACTATTCTACCACAAACATTTAAAAGTGACAGAAAAGCTAAAAAAAAAAATGATGTTTCATTAAGAGGGGAGTCTACTTGGTTGATCAAGTATGACAGCCATCGTGCCTCTAAAATGAAAGAAAGATGCTCATCCAAATTAGGGAAAGTGTACAAGTCTGGGGATGTGCCAGAGCATGTCTTTCAGAGTCCTAAATGGGAGACTTTGAATGAAATTGAAATTGAAATGTTTGTTTGTTTGAATGTGGTAGAGTAGTAAAAATATCTCTCTATAGAGATAAGCTATGTCTATTAACTATATGAAAGATTTGACTTTAGCTGGCTTGAATGAGGCCCAAGCTTGAGGCTTTTTGATTGACTAATTAATTATTATTGACTCTGGGAGATGACTCCACTGGGGATTAATTACAGGGTATTTTAGTGTTCTGTACGAAGCCCAGAATTGAGGCTGACTCTACTTAGGGAGACTCTATTTATGTGCCTTGTACAAAGCCCAAGGTTGTGGCTGATTGCTGAGGATAATTGAATGAATGACTCTATTTTATGTGCCTTGTACAAAGCCCAAGGTTGTGGCTGACTAGCTAGGAAAAACATTATTTTCTGCCTTGTACAAAGCCCAAGGTTGTGGCTGACTCTTAAATAAACTGAGTATGGATGACTCTATGGGGAAAAGATCCTAGGTGTTAGGAATCTTTGACACATGAAAATATGGTTTATCTGCCTTGTACAAAGCCCAAGGTTCTGGCTACTGAATGATGAAGAACTCACTGGGGAGACTCTATTATCTTCCTTGTACAATGCCCAAGGTTGAGGCTGACTCTTGACAGGGGAGTTTTATTGTTTGGTGCCTTGTATGAAGCCCAAGGTTGAGGCTAACTGTTTTTGTTGGTTTTGACTCTACTGAGGAGATTTTATTTATTAAAAGACTGTTTTTCTTTGGAAGCTAACCCTTTCCAGGGATTTTGACTCAGCTGGTGAATTTGTCTGTTAAAAGACTGACTTTATCATGTTTTTGGAGGCTGACCCTTTCCAGGGGTTTTGACCTTTTTTTTGGGGAAATTATCTCCTAAGAGAAATGAATCTTTATTTTTTGACATTTTCATTAATTGACTTTGGAGGCTAACCCTTTCCAGGGATTTTTATTAAAAATGAAAGAATGTGTGGAAGCTAACCCTTTCCAGGGATTTTATGATTGAAATGGATGGCAGAAAGATTATCTAATGGAGACTTCTTGTTTAAAGCCCAAGATGAAGGCTGACACATGCTGAGGAGAAAACAAACATAGATCCTAGACTCTGCTAAGGAAGATTGATGAAGATAAGGGTGATAGAGACTGTCCATGTCTCTCATTCCAAAAGGTGTACTCAATGCAAAATTGAGACAAACTTAGCTTGTTTAAAGTCTGGTTTAAATTGGAAGAAACTCACCAGGGTAGGCTAAAAGGTGACTAAAGACCTGTTCCTATGTTTATAAGAAACCTGATGGGTCCTTGTATACAAGCTCAAGAGGAAGCTGGAAATGCTTTTAAGAAGCCTGTGGGTCCTTGTACAAAGCCCAAGAGGAGGCTAATCGAGGGTCCTTGTTATAGCACAAGAGAAAGCTATGTAGTTTTGAACTTATTTTGGCTCTAAGCAAATGGGTAAGAGGTTTCACCGGGAATAATTCCTCTTTGGGTGGATGTGTCCTATATTTTTGGATTCTAAGGTTTTTGCCAAGATGTTTCACCGGGAATAATTCATCTTGGGGGTTTGAACTACAGATCTCTAATTAGGAAAGAGCCTTCACCGGGAAGACATTCTCAATCCTAGGTCATATTCCTATAATATATATATAGTTTAACTGTCCTAAGGTTTATACTCAAACGTAGTTCTAAACTAATATATATGCACAGTTTATATTTGACAGTAATTTAAATAAAGACTGTAAATTGAAAGCTTGTAAAGCCTAACCTGGATGGAGTGGAGGCCATTGAAGAAGTATGTACAGAGCCTCAACAGTAATTTTTTTTGTTTTGTTGTTAACAGTTGAATATATATATGATAAACAGTTAATGGTTTTTGAAAACAGAAGAAGTGAAGATGGACAAAGGTCACATAGGTATCTGAAGAGTTTCACCGGGAATAATGCCCTTCAAATACCAGAAGAATGTTTTGAAAACAGAAAGAAGATTTTGAAAATACAGTTTTGAAAACAAGCTAAGAAGAGAAGGTTTTTGGGACTTACACTCTATTAGAGGCCCAGTACTTTACAGTACTGGTGTAAAAGTAAGGTTTTGTTGTTTGAAAACCCTAATCATTTGATTTAATCAGAGGTTGAAAAATAGTTTTGAAAATTGACAAAAGTCAACTTAATTAAAGTAAAAATAAAGATTTTTACTCAATTAAGACCTAAGCAAATAGGGTTTTATCATGGAATTATTTACAAAATGATTAGGTTAAAATAAAGTGAAATATGTATTTAAAGTATTTAAGAAAACACCTAAAACATACTATTTTAAACCTAATAAAAATATATGAAATAAATGACATTTTTTTATGATTTTTTTGATTATTCATAAAATAGATATGTTAAATGACAAGTGTGTAAAAAATGAAGTGAAAATAAATTAATTTGATAGGTTAAATAATTATGTGAAGTTTGTGAGAAAAATGAAAGAAATTGGTGTTAAAAAAAATAGTTTTGGCCCTTGGAAGGTTTGAACCCACGCCCTCTAGGTCACTCACTCAAAATAATACCACTGGGCCAAGGCGCGCTTGGTGTTAGTAACTTGCACTCGTTTGATTATGTTTCAAAACAAGTAGTAAATCTTTGAAAAATAAAAGAATCAAAAAGTCTGGGGCGAGGGGGATTCGAACCCCAGACTTTGGGCATGAGGAGACTAAGAGCGCATGTGTGGCCACTGGGGCAAATTATTCAGTCGTTTATAAAACGCCTATCACTCAAAATAAAATAAACTCTGCCCTGAGATTTGAAATTTGCGCGCCACCACCATTGTCATCTTCTTCCTCAAGCTCCAACGATTTGAATTTCTGAACTCTCTCAATTCTCAACCATTTGCAACGATATAAAGACCAAACTTGCTCTAAATTCACTCACGATTCTAAATATGTAACTAACATGTATTGATATTAACTACATCTAACTAATTTACCAGAAATCGTGAAGAACCCTAAAATTTCAAAATCAAATTAAATGACTATACTGAAAGATAAATGAATGATGATAGAGGGTTTTCACTCCTCTGATGATGCTGAACAAGATAGAATCGAGCTATTTCACAAAGAGTACTTAAATTAGAGAGGTGGGGTTCAGAAACTTACCTCTGAAAATGGAGGTCGTGAGGATGATGGAGAGCACCTGGGCTTGAATGAATGATCTCAATAGCTTCCCTAAGACTCAATGATGCTAACTGAATGCTTATTGTAGCCTGAATCCTTCTGAATTGTTCTATGGACCTCCCTCGATTTCAGCTTCAAGTGAACATGGAGGGTGTTGATTCTTGAGTTACAGATGAGCTGCAGCCATCTGGTTAGCTTCACTATGACCTGAGGAGTGTGCCTGGATGATTGGCTTGGCTCGGAACCTCCTGAATTACTCCATGGACCTCCAACTGCAAATGCTCCAAAGTGAGAGCAACAATGGTGTTCCTCCACTTACAGAAGTGATCCAGGTGCTTGGATCACCTCAAATGACCTCCCTTGAGATGTTAGAATGTTCACTTCCCAAAGATGAGCTCTAGTTTGAAGAAATCGATTCTTCTTGCCAAAGAACTTTGAAAAACAATGAACATGAGAAGAGAAAGAGAAAGCAAGGAATATGGTTGCTTTGGTGTGTTTTTGAATGAGGAATGCCTCTGTATTTATAGGCAAATGGATGCAGATCAATTGGCTGTGGTGAGCTTGCTTAGTGTAGTGAGTTTGGTTTCTTAGCCATGAAGAAATTCAAAGAATCTCCAAAATGCAATGATGCATTTTCGGGCTAGCTTCCCCAACCATTGATCTTGTATGATCTTAGGGAACATTTCTGATGCAGAGGAGAGTTCTAATTGGCTTAGAGCAAGATTCCTTGATGATTCACCATTTGCCATAAATTCAAAAATGCAATCATTACATAATCACATGCCTTTGTTTTTGGGAATCTTCTTCAATCCTTATGCAATGATGGAATTGGATGTATGGCATGTCTTCAGATGTATTAGAGGTCGTGTAGCATCTTTTAGTGAAGCAAAATGCACAAAATTGCAAAGTTTCAAATTGTACATGACCTATAATTTCACTTCATGAGGCCAACTTTGGACAAGCATAACTCCTAGCTCAAAATGAATTTGGAGAAGGTTGAGCACAATTTGGAAAGCCCTAAACATCTACTTTAAATCATTAGTTTATGTCTTCTTCAAAATCATTTGGGAAATTTGTGAAAAATGAGCCCAAAGTTGGATGAAAACTAGGTTAAAACACTTAGAAAAATTTCTAAGTGTTTATGACCTAAACTTCAAAATTTCCAAAACTTCATAAATGATTGATCTTTTGAAAAAAGTTCCTTTGTAAGATGTTGTTTTATTTTGCAAGATCTACAACTTTCATGTTGGAAGTTTTTTGAGTTGTGTAGGTGAAATTTTGAGTTCTCACCATGCCTTCAAAAACCCTAATTCCCGACTTTTTGCTCCTTGATGAATTTCTTTGAATTTCTTTGGTCAAATGACTTTGACATCCATATATTGATGATATTGATCTTTGAAAGTCATTTTTTTGACCAAAAACCTTAAAAGTCAATGATGATCCCACACAGTTGACTTTTCCTGACAAAGTGAATTTTTTGGGCTTTTTGTGTAGAAAAAAGATCTTCTCCTCAAATGAATGATGTAAATGGATTATATTGAGGTAGTAGAGATTCTTGAATCATGTCTTGAGTTTTGGATCCATGCCCTGATTAAAAGTCAACTATCTTGGTGAATTAGGTCAAAAACCCTAATTGTCGACCAGAGGACAATGATGAGTGTAGACTTTGAATTGAGGTGTAATGTCCAGTGGATCTTGTCATAAGAGTTATTTGAAGATGATTAATGTCTTTGAATGGTCTCTTGGGGCTTTTTAGGGTTTCCCAAAGGTGATCCCTGATTTTAGTCCTTGATAGGCTCCAAACCCTAGTCTGTTGATCTGAGTAATCCTGTGCTTAGATGACTGGGTGTCTTAATCAATCATAGGTGTAATAATGAGGCTTTTGAGTCTTATGATTGTATTAGAGACTAATCCCTCTATTGATTGATCCTTTGCCTGAGTTTTCTTGTCTTTGAACACCCTCGATTGAATGTCAGGCTGCTCTGGGTACTTGCTTTGACTTGATGAAAATCCTGAAGATATGTCATCTCAGGGGGGTCAAAAATTAGGGTATGACAGATGCCCCTATTTAAGTTTCTTTTCTCTGGAGGGAGAGAGATTGAGATCTCGATCTCTCCTGCGTAAAAGAGACTTAAATATCAAAGAATGCCCGAATTTTGGGCGCTCCTGAGATGATAAAATCTTTGCATGATTTGATCCCGTTGTCGCACTTGGCGGGGGATGAGGAGACAAACTCCTGCAGAAATACTTAATGTGGATTCTGGTGAATGGATGGCAATGTAGGATGCGCAATCCATCTTTTTTAACTAAGTGTTAACACTTAGAAAAAGGTAAACAACCTCCTCTCGTTCCGGATGTCCATATCTCGAAACTGGTCTTAGTTGCGTTTGGACAATATCTCAGATAAAGAGAAAATTTCCAAAGGTTTGTTTCCTCATCAAACTTCTTACCAGCGCTTGGAGGTAAGATGCCATTTGACGGCTGTAGAGAAACTTCAAAGGTTTGTTTCCTCGTCAAACTTCTTACCAGCGCTTGGAGGTAAGATGCCATTTGACGGCTGTAGAGAAACTTCAAAGGTTTGTTTCCTCGTCAAACTTCTTACCAGCGCTTGGAGGTAAGATGCCATTTGACGGCTGTAAAGAAACTTCAAAGGTTTGTTTCCTCGTCAAACTTCTTATCAGCGCTTGGAGGTAAGATGCCATTTGACGGCTGTAAAGAAACTTCAAAGGTTTGTTTCCTCGTCAAACTTCTTACCAGCGCTTGGAGGTAAGATGCCATTTGACGGCTGTAGAGAAACTTCACCATCTTCCCTTTTTACTTGACGTCTTCGAAAGAATGTCATATGGCCTCATGATCTTTTGAGGGGCTAATGACTTTGTTTGAAGGCGGACGAACTGTTTTCGGGGTGAAAACTGCCATTCGTCAACTGATGCCTGGGGAATCAACGAACTGTTTTCCTAAGAGGAAAACTGCCATTCATCGACTCTGTGGGGAGTTAAACATCCCAGAAACAGACAAACTGTTCGAAGAAACTGCCATTTGTCGATCTCTTGAGTATTTAACAGACAAACTGTCTTTTCTTGGGAAAAGACTGCCATTTGTCGACTTTGTTATGATAAGAAGTGAGCAAACTGTCTTCTGATGAAAGAGACTGCCATTTGCCGACTTTGTTATGATAAGAAGTGAGCAAACTGTCTTCTGATGAAAGAGACTGCCATTTGCTGACTTTGTTGGGGAATCTGAACTATCTTCTGGACGAAGACTATCATTCGCTGACTCCGCTGGGGAATCATTTGTCGATCTGCTGGGAGATTCTGAATTTTTCTTTGACAAGAAGTGGCACCTCTTGACCCTGCTGGGGAAATACCAAACCTGTAGGGAATTCCAAAATGTGAAGCAGACTATCTTATCTGAAGAAGACTGTTGAATGTCGCTCTGCAGGAGAATCTCGGCTGAGGAATTCAAAAGTGAACAAACTATCTCCTTGAGGGAGACAACCATCTGTTGACTTGCTTGGTGAGATCCTTGTGTATGAACTGTTGTTTCGAAGGAAAAAGTTTCTCCGGAACTTGCAGGGGAAACTTGAGTTCATGCCTCAATGACTTAGGCATTCACAGGATCAAAGCCTGATTCGGCTATGCAATTATGATGTAATGTATGCATGAATATTATGAGAATGATAAAATGTAAAGTGAATGTGAATAGAATTGTCGCGGATGGAAAATCCTAAGATACGACTTGAATTCTTGTTGATCAGAAGATGTCCTCTTCTTGTAGTTCGAACTCTGTTGGGAATACCTGGTTATCAGTTGTCCGCTGTCCGAAATGAGTAATATGAATTGAAGTAAAGATCCGTCATCGGGAGATGTTCGCAAAGCGACCTCATGGGGAAATCTTGGTTCCCGGAGTCTCAACCGTTCTCGGAGCAACTGTTTGCATTCTTCCTATTGTTTGTAAACCTTAGAAAGAAATTTCACCTTTATTTTTGCAAGTAAATTCATTTTTATTTTATGAAAACATTTGTTTCAAGAAAATGACTGTTTAAACTTAAAATGCATTTCAAGAAACTGAATAAGACTAGATTGCAAAGGAAAAGCACAAGGCTCAAATTATTATATATGGAATGGTAATCAGCCAAATGCTTGATTCCATGGAGTATTTACAAAGTTGGAAATTGGTAATTTTTCGGGAAAAGGGCTACGATGAAACGTGACGACCGTTATCTTTCCCTTCCACTCCGAGTTGCGCTGTATTCGTGCTTCGTAGAAGATGACCTACTGCTGATGAATACTCCGCTATGGATTTTGAATGATCAAGTGTGTCCTGAAC
This sequence comes from Vicia villosa, assembly GCF_029867415.1. Classification (NCBI taxonomy): domain Eukaryota; kingdom Viridiplantae; phylum Streptophyta; class Magnoliopsida; order Fabales; family Fabaceae; genus Vicia; species Vicia villosa. The sequence continues at coordinate 21,578,673 of NC_081183.1, read as the reverse complement.
ACAGTTACTTGCCATATATCCCTAACTTTTGCGTAAACTACCCCTTTCGGGTTTTAAGTCTACCGGGATTGATTAATGTATATTTTTTTATGTCTCTAATTTTTGCCTGAATCGCCCTTTCGGGTTTTCGATTCACCGAGACGCTCTTTTTTGCCTAAGCCGCTCTTTGCGAGTTTTCAACTTAGCGAGCTGTTCTTTTAATTATTTAGGCGAAGTATTTCTTGACTGCGTCGACGTTCACAGGACGGGTGAATTCTTCTCCATCCATAGTCGTGAGTATTAAGGCTCCTCCTGAGAAAGCTCTCTTGACCACGTAGGGGCCGTCATAATTGGGAGTCCATTTCCCTCTCGAATCTGTGAGAAAAGATTGAATCTTTTTGAGTACAAGGTCGCCTTCTTTGATTGTGCGAGGTCGAACCTTTTTGTCGAAAGCTTTCTTCATTCTTTGTTGATATAGCTGTCCGTGGCATAAAGCTGTCATGCGCTTTTCTTCGATTAAGTTCAATTCATCGAATCTGCTTTGACACCACTCGGCTTCTGTTAATTTTTCCTCCATCAAAACTCTCATTGATGGAATCTCAACCTCTATTGGTAGGACCGCCTCCATGCCATATACAAGGGAGAAAGGAGTTGCTCCAGTCGAAGTACGTACTGATGTACGGTAACCATGAAGAGCATACGGGAGCATTTCATGCCAATCTTTGTAAGTGATGACCATCTTCTGAATGATTTTCTTGATGTTTTTGTTAGCTGCTTCTACAGCTCCATTCATCTTCGGTCTGTAAGGAGATGAGTTGTGATGTTCGATCTTGAATTCTTCACAAAGCTCCTTCATCATTTTGTTATTCAAATTTGTCCCATTGTCAGTGATTATCTTGCTAGGAATGCCATAGCGACAGATGATGTGATTCTTGATAAACCTGACGACAACTTGTCTTGTAACGTTTGCATATGAAGCTGCTTCAACCCATTTGGTGAAATAGTCTATGGCTACCAAGATGAAGCGATGTCCGTTGGACGCTTTTGGTTCGATCATTCCAATCATGTCGATTCCCCACATGGAGAAAGGCCAAGGGGAAGAGAGTATGTTGAGAAGAGATGGTGGCACATGAATTCTATCGGCGTAGATCTGGCATTTGTGACACCTCTTTGCGTACTGGTAGCAATCTGACTCCATCGTCAGCCAATAATATCCTGCTCTCAGTATTTTCCTTGTCATGGTATGTCCATTGGTGTGAGTACCAAAGGAACCTTCATGTATTTCTCTCATGAGTATTTCTGCTTCTTTTCTGTCAACGCATCTGAGCAGAACCATGTCGAAGTTTCTCTTGTACAAAACATCTTTATTCAAGAAGAATCTACAAGCTAACTTTCTCAAAGTCTTTCTATCTTTCTTTGATGCCCCAAGAGGGTACTCTTGCTTTTGAAGAAAGTCCTTGATGTCGTGATACCATGGTTTGTCGTCGATGATTGCTTCTACTGTGAACACATGAGCGGGCCTATCCAGGCGCATAACATCGATCCGAGGAATGTCATTCCAATGATTTATCCTAATCATGGAAGAGAGTGTGGCTAATGCATCAGCCAAGTTGTTTTCTTCACGAGGAATGTGATGAAAATCTACCCTGTCGAAGAATGGTAATAATCTTCTCGCGTAGTCTTTGTAAGGAATTAGCCCTGGTTGGCGTGTTTCCCATTCTCCTTTGATTTGATTGATGACCAAAGCAGAATCTCCGTATACATCCAAGTGTTTGATTCTTAGATCCATGGCTTCTTCGAGACCCATGATGCAAGCTTCATATTCGGCCTCATTGTTTGTGCATTTGAAAGTTAATCTGGCAGTAAATGGAATATGGGTACCCTGAGGTGTAACAATGATTGCCCCAATTCCTCGTCCATAAGTATTGACAGCTCCGTCAAAGACTAAGCCCCACTGGGATCCTATCTCAGGTCCTTCGTCTGGTAGTGGCTCGTCGTAATCTTTCATATTGAGGTACATGACGTCCTCGTCCGGAAAGTCGAAACTGGTTGATTCATGACCATTGAGTGGGTGGTGAGCTGGGTGCTCAGCTAGAATGCTTCCTTTCACGGCTTTCTGTGCGTGATACTCAATGTCATATTCTGATAACAACATCTGCCAACGGGCAATTCTCCCAGTTAAAGCAAGCTTCTCAAAGATGTACTTGATTGGATCCATATGAGAGATCAAACAAGTAGTATGTCGAATCATGTACTGGCGGAGACGCTTGGCAGCCCAGGCCAAAGCACAACACGTCTTCTCGAGCATGGAGTAGCGGGATTCACAGTCAGTGAATTTCTTGCTCAGGTAGTAGATGGCATGCTCTTTTCTCTTTGTCTCGTCTTCCTGTCCAAGGACACAACCCATGGAGTCTTCTAAGACGGTTAAGTACATTATCAAAGGTCTTCCTTCCACTGGAGGAGATAAGATGGGTGGTTCGAGCAGATATTCCTTAATGTTGTCGAACGCTTTCTGACAATCGTCTGTCCAGACGCAACTTTGATTTTTCCGTAGAAGTTTGAAAATAGGAGCGCAAGTTGCAGTCATGAGATATATGAATCTCGAGATGTAATTCAGACGTCCAAGAAATCCTCTAACTTGTTTCTCGGTTCTGGGCGAAGGCATTTCTTGAATTGCCTTGACTTTGTCTGGATCTACTTCAATTCCTCGTTTGCTGACAATGAAACCAAGGAGTTTTCCTGAACAGACACCAAAGGTGCACTTGTTGGGGTTCAGGCGAAGCTGAAACTTCCGTAAGCGTTGAAATAACTTTGTCAGATTCTGTATGTGATCTTCTTCATTTTTTGATTTGACAATCATGTCGTCCACATAGACTTCCACTTCTTTATGCATCATGTCGTGGAAAAGCGTAGTCATGGCTCTTTGATAAGTTGCCCCCGCGTTCTTTAGTCCAAAAGGCATAACACGGTAGCAGAACGTGCCCCAGGGGGTGATGAAAGCTGTTTTTTCCATGTCTTCAGGTGCCATTTTGATCTGGTTGTATCCTGAAAATCCGTCCATGAATGAGAAAACTTTGGATTTTGCTGTACTGTCCACCAACATATCAATATGTGGTAAAGGAAAATCATCCTTAGGGCTAGCTTTGTTCAAATCTCTGTAGTCGACGCACATGCGGACTTTTCCGTCTTTCTTAGGAACGGGAACAATGTTAGCTAACCACTGAGGGTATTCTGAAGTGACGAGGAAACCTGCGTTGATCTGCTTTTGAACTTCCTCTTTGATTTTCATGGCCATCTCTGGATGAGTTCTTCTTAATTTTTGCTTGACCGGAGGGCATTCTGCTTTTAATGGCAAGTGATGCTCCACTATACTGGTATCCAACCCTGGCATATCTTGATAAGACCAAGCGAAGACATCTGAGAATTCTCTGAGCAGCTGTATCAAACTCTCTCTGATCTCTGAACTGAGCGAAGCTCCAATCTTAACCTCTTTTTTGTTTCCATCGGAACCAAGGTTAATGATCTCTAGAGGCTCATTGTATGGCTGAATGGCCTCTTCCATTTGTTGAAGTAACCGTGAAATTTCCTTTGATATTTCTTCGTCTTCTTCTTCCTCTGCCTCGAATACAGGAAACTCAAAGCTTGGAGAAGTCATACGGTCGCACGTTTCAACGGGGTATTTTATGATTAATCTGCATATGTGTGATAAGTTTTATTTAGACAACGAGGGAAGACTCGGTGTATGCAGTTAATGGAATATTTGATGTTTTTTAAGGGTGTTTTTTAGGATTACCAATTTCCGAAAAAAGAAAAGGGAAAACTAAACGAAGGAACAGAATGACATTTTTATTTATGGACAGTCATTTTTTGAAACAAAGACCCCATAAAACAAAACTCTATTGCTTTGGGCGAAGCAAAGAGGGACATTTAACTAAGAAATAGTAAAATGCAAAGCCCTATGAAACATCTCTTCACCCTGGGCTATGGTGAGAGGACAAAATAACGGTGAAAGTTCCTACTTAGGAATGCGAACAACCGTTGAAACTTCAACAGCTGTGCAGTAGTGGCGAACCCCATTGTGCACTAAGTAATCTGGAACCTTAGGCTTAAGCTGGCCTGTGGTAGGTCTTGATTTACCAACCACTGTCTTTGCAACACTCAGACGATCTTCTTCTACTTCAGCAGACTGAGCGGTGTGAGCATACCCATTTCCAAGTGGAGTATGTCGGTTTTTCTTTTGAGGAAACTTCCAATCTTCTGAATGGAGAGACTCGTTGTCGGAGACACTTTCGAGATCATCCTCTTCTGTATTTTGGTCTTGCTCTTCTCCCAAGATGGCATTGACTAGATATGTGAACTCTAGATCCGTAGTCTCGGAAGGTGACTTGGGGATATAATCCTCAATGATGATTTCACCAGTAGATGATGATGAATAGCAAGGGTTATACATCTCTTTTGGCTGAGAGAGGTACTCATAATCAATGTTCCATCCAGTTGGAACAATGTCTTCAAGAGAGATTCTTGAACTTTCAGGAGCGGAGTATTTCACCATGTAGTCGAATTTTCCGCTTGGTTCTCCTAATGTATCCCAGGTTTCTTCGGGGATAGGAGGAACTTCTTCTGATGAACCATGACTTCTGGTGGTGAAGTTGTTAGTAACTTCATCACTGCTTGGTTGAGTCTTACTTTCAGATCCCTTAGTCGGATAACAGCAAGGTGGATCAGACTCTGGTAGGGAGATATATCCTGCTTTGTTAAGATAGGATAACCATTCCTCTTCATCGGTGTTTTCCGTACCGATGGTATTGACTGTTTGTTGAACAGGTTGAAGAAAACCTCCACTGCAGAAAGTTTCTTGAATAGGGAGAACTACCTCAATCCCTGGGATAGCTCTTGATGATGTCGGAAAGAATCCAATTCCTGTTCCGTTCTTGTTGTTGGTAGGAATATTAATGTGCCCCCAACCACTGGTAGTACCATCCTTTACAACTTGGATTGCATCTTTGTATGAAGAGATAGACGCTGCTTTCTCCTTTCCTTTGTCCAAGGAAAGTGCTTGGAATTTAGTTCCAACAACTTCTTTTGGTTCTATGTCGGAGAATGATGACAGGTTGCTGACGATCAGAGCTCGTTCTCCACATACGGTTACCAATTTGTCATTTCTTATGAACTTCAGTTTCTGATGAAGTGTTGAAGTAATTGCCCCAGCCTCATGAATCCATGGGCGACCTAGCAAACAACTGTATTGCGCTGGGATATCCATAACTTGGAAAGTGATTTTGAATGTCTGAGGTCCAATAGTTATGGGAAGATCTACTTCTCCGAAAACTGACTTTCTTGATCCATCAAATGCTTTGACGATGACATGACTTTTTCTTAGAGGGTAATCTTCGAAAGATAATCTTGACAATGTTGATTTAGGCATGATGTTGAGAGAGGATCCATTGTCTATTAGGACTCCTGTGAGTGTATTACCCATGCAGCCAACTGAGATGTGAAGTGGAAGATTGTGGTCCACTCCTTCTTCAGGAAGATCTTTGTCACAGAAACTTAGGTTAGTTCCGGCGGAGATGTTGGCAACGATGTTGTTGAATTGGCTTATAGTAACACTTGGTTCTACGAAAGCTTGTTCCAAAACTTTCTGTAGAGCTTCCCTATGAGCTTCAGAACTCAATAGCAGGGAAAGAACAGAAATCCTAGATGGAGTATGTAGTAATTGGTCTACAATGTTGTATTCACTCCTCTGGATTAACTTCAAGATCTCATCATTTTCTTTCGCTTGAACAGCATTGGTCGGATGATTGTCTTGCCTAGGTGGTACTTCCTCCGAAGGTTTCTCCACATTTTCTGTTGTTCTGTTGAAGACTCGTCCACTTCTGGTGACTCGACTAACATCAGCAATGTTGACAACAGACGGTAATGGTATTTCCTTACCATTTTCAATGAATGTAGCGTTGTACTTGTATGGTATAGCCTTGCTGGACTCATACGGTACAGGACCTGGTAAGTAGATGACTAGTGGTGCAACTGCTGTCTTCCTGCTATCATACTTAACTTGCATAGGTTCATCTTGATTAATTTGAGGAGATACGGTAAAGACTTCATCATCTTCTCTGTTGGCAAGAACAGTAATGGTATTGTCATCCATCAGCTTTTGAATGTCGTTGCGAACACGCAAACATCCTCGTGAATTTCTTCGACAGATTTCGCATCTACTGTAAGCGTGGAAATCTGTTCCAAAGTAGGCAAGTCCATTTAAAGTTTTGTGGAACCTGACTACCGATCCTTCAAGGTCTTCAACTTTGTAGATTTTGTATTCTCCTGGACATCCTTGAACCATGTTGATGTCATGTTCAGTTCTGACTCGGATATGTTGAATCCATCCCAAGTCCATTTGTTCTTGTAATGCAGCTTGAACTATGGCACATCCTTGATTATTCTTTGGACAAATTTTACATGTGAAGTAGTTGTGAGGTGGTACATGACCGTACCCAGCTTGTTTAGCGTGCATCTTGACAAGATTTTCCCCTATCTGACGAATATCGTAAATTTGAATAACGTTAGGGCGTTGATCTATCAGATTTACTGAAGCTTCTTTATGCTGCGGCAAAGGATTTGCTTGGACGTTTGGATTAGTATCTTTGAAGGATAACATTCCGCTCTTTACTAATCGTTGGACGTCAATCTTGAAAGATAAACAGTTCTCAATATTGTGACCTGGTGCCCCCTGATGATAGGGACAAGATTGGTCAGCCTTATACCATGGTGAGGAACTGTTTGTAGGATTTGGAGGACTCCTTGTCTGAATGAGTCCTTTTGCCAGTAATGTTGGAAACAATTCCGCATACGGCATTGGTACGGGGTCAAAGGCAGGATACCTTGGAGCCCGATTGTTGTAGTTTGGAGGTCGAACCTGCTGCTGAGGTTGCTGCGACCTTTGTTGAATTTGTTGTTGCGAGACCTGAGGTTGATAAGCTGGCGCTGAGTTAACAACCGGAGTTATTGTTGCAACTTGAGGTTGGAATTTCTTCTTGATTTTGTGCAAGACATTGCTGACATCTTGATCCTTTTTCTTCTGGAAAGAACTTCCATACTTCCTTGGACCAATAGAAGATTCTGGTTCTTTGTTCAAGCGTCCTTCTCGAACTGCTTCTTCTAAACGCACACCCATGTTTACCATCTCGGTAAAGTCACTTGGTGCACTTGCAACCATTCGTCCGTAGTAAAATGGACTCAAAGTTTTGAGATAGATTTTTGTCATTTCTTTCTCTTCAAGTGGTGGACAAATTTGAGCAGCAACTTCACGCCATCTCTGAGCGTATTCCTTGAAGCTTTCTCTATCCTTTTGAGTCATGGCCCGGAGTTGATCTCTGTCGGGAGCCATATCCAGATTGTACTTATACTGTTTGACGAAGGCCTCTCCGAGGTCTCGAAAAGTACGAATCTCTGAAATGTCCAAGTTCATGTACCATTTGAGTGCAGCACCAGTCAGGCTGTCTTGAAAATAATGAATGAGCAATTGTTGATTATCAGTCTGAGTTGACATTCTTCGAGCGTACATCACAAGATGACTTTGTGGGCATGAATTCCCTTTGTACTTCTCGAATTCTGGTACTTTGAATTTGTGAGGAATCTTAACATTTGGAACCAGACAGAGGTCTGCAGCATTCTTTCCAAATAGATCTTGTCCTCGAAGAGTCTTGAGTTCCTTCTGCATTTGCAGAAACTGTTCTTGGAACTCGTCCAATCTTTCATACACGCCAGCATCCTCACTGGGAGCGTGATGATATACTTGTCCGCCCTGTGGAGGAAAAGTATGCATAATGGGCTGTGGAGAAGCCATGACAGCAGATCTTGGAATCTCAACATTCTGTTGTGCGAAACCCATTGCCGTTGCTCTTGGAACTTCAATTTCCAGAGGTTTGTAACCCTCCGGTGGACGCATATCCATGGTGACTTTTGGAGCTTCAGAAGCTGGAGGTATGTACCCTTCTGGAGTAAAGTTATACGGCATGCCCCAAGGTCGATCAGGTGGCATGGTATACTGAGGAATAGGAGTAGAAACAATCTCGGAAACCACAGTCCTTTGTGGTTCTTCTGGCGTTGGTCGATTCTGCGCAACTACCAGGGCTTCTACCATACTATTGAGCCTTTCAACAGTACCTTTGAGAGTATTAATCTCTTCTCTGAGTTCTTCATTCTCTTGCTCAAAGTCTTCCATTCTTTTCTTGCGACTTGAACGAGTGTTGTATGGATGAGACAACTTGAAAGTCTTGATTCACCTCCTTCTCCTCCTCTCTTTCTGGAGAAAGGAAAGTGACTATTAGATCCGCGACAATTCTCGTGTCAGTGCGTACGACTAAAGCGATGTATGATATGCAATTAAGTTAATATTTTTCAAGGAAACACCATAATTACGTTATGAAACATCAAACTTTTATTAATTAAGCGAAAATGCCATTTTTTACACACTTTGAAACAGGAAATACAGAGAAACTGAGAGAAAGGACTCTAAAACTTTGACGAAGAGCCGACTTCACGTTCTAACATCTTTTTCTGTTTCTTGAGCTGAGCGTTCTCTGACGTGAGCTGATCGATGATCCAGGAAGCAGGAGGGATATGATGAGAAAGTGACGATTGTGTCACTTGTCGATCGAGCACTTCAAGTAACTCATCCTTCCTTCTTAGGATGTTTTGAATTTCAACATTTTCCGTGTTGAAAATTCGATACTTGTTCCTCCAAGCATTCCTTTCTTGGCATACCTTGTTAATGCCGCTTGAAGTTTTTCAACGTCGGTGGAGAAAAGGTAAATTGGTTCCCTTAGGGGAATAGGTTCTTGATGTTGATATGGCATCCTGAGCTTGAATGCTCTGACGCGTACCCATTGAAGGTAAGGATCCAGGGAGATGCAAAGATGTTTTCCTAACAATCTTCTCCCTTTGCTGTAAACAAGACGCCAGGCTTGGACAATTTCCTTCTTCAGCATGTTGCCATGATCGTCGATGTTCTTGAAGAACAGACCCTCCAATTGGATGTTACTTGGAATGTTTTTCATGGGATAGCCGTATTGACGACGGGCTAAAGCTGGATTGTAACTGATTCCTCCCTTAGTTCCAATAAGGGGTACGTTGGGAAAACTTCCGCAACTGAAGATGGTCTTGGTTTCGTCGTTGTCAGGACTACACCACTCAATGTCTGTATGAGTGAGAGACATGATTTTCTGTGACCAGTAAAGGCCATCCCTCATGTTCCAGAAAGTGCTAGACTTCGGCAGGTGTGAAACGAACCATTCGTATAACAACGGTACGCAGCATGTGATTAATCCTCCTCGCTGCAGGTTTCTTGAATGCACAGAGTGATAAGCGTCCGCAAGCAAGGTTGGAACTGGATTTCCAATCAAGAAGATCTTAATTGCGTTGATGTCGACGAAATCATTAATGTTAGGGAACAAAAACAATCCGTAGATAAGCAAAGCCAAGATTTCCTCAAAAGCGCTCATATCTTGGATGCTGACGAAGTACCGAACTTGATCAAACAGGAATTTGGAGGGCAATCCTTGAATTCCTCCTCTACTCACCATATGAGTTCTGATGTCGACTACGTTCAAAGGAGTAGTTGCAGCAATGATAACGTCATCAGGATTCTTTTCCAAACCGGAGTACGGATCTTGCGCGTACACGGGTATTCCAATCAGACGAGAGTACTCCTCTAACGTAGGCATGAGCTGATAATCTGGAAAGGTGAAGCAGTGATACGTTGGATCGTAAAACTGTACCAAGGTGGGAAGGATCCCATCCACAATGTTGGTATTGAGCAAAGGCAGAAGTTTTCCATACTTCTCCTTGAAAGCTTGGGGGTTGACCACCAGTTTTCCGAGCTTTCCCAGTTCCTCGACCTGGGGAATCTTGAAGGTGTATTTCCTAGCTCTCTTTCTTCCGTAATCCATAATATAGATCCTTAAGTCCTTTCTCCGTTTCTCTCTTTCTATGAAGTTCAAAACGTTCGTTATTTAATTTCCTTGAAAAACGACTCGAAAAAGACTCTTTTTGTTTTTAGTTGTTTATTAATGAATGATGCATGAATGCATGAATGCACACACAAGAGTTTTAAACAAACATGGCGTTGAAGGGTATAGTGGTCATGAAGTCAAAGCGTAAACCTCGCCCCAATGGTAAACTAAGGATAAGGATTTTTGTACCTGTAGAACGGGTTCTAGGGGTCTCAGAGTTTTTGCTCAACCTTAAAGATACGTTGATTGGTATCTATAAGAGAGTTTTCTCTGAGTGTAGTATCTGTGTGACAATTACTTTCGTAATCACCGCTCTACGTCCTAAAAAAAGGCTCTAAGTGGGGTTAATGTGTTTCTAGGTCCTCCTGGTACAAATCAGTCTCGGAATGCAGTGGCGCAGTTAATCACAACCAGCCAGGCAAATCCCAAGAGTAGAATTGTGAACCAAGATTAGAGGGCCTTCACCGGGAAGACATCCTCCATCCTATCTTATTTGCACTCAAATCCGGGTATAAGATTTCTCACCACAAGGGGGAATCAAGCCCTTTCCCGATACAGAATAAACAAAATAAACAAATATATATGCAACAATCACATGAAATGACACAGAGGTTAGGCAGGACCTCTCTTGTTTGAGGGGGAATTTGGCATCCCTAATTCCTCATTGGGGCTGGACCAGCAACAGGTCAACCATTGGTTTGGATGAAAAACCAAGGTTTTTAACACTCATATCCCCAGCAGAGTCGCCATTTTTCTGTGGTGTCGTTTTCTTTACCTCCCCGTTTCACTTGGGAGGACGACACGCTAAACCCTTCACGCGAAATTTGGAGGGAGAATGCGCCCGTGGTGGGATGAATTTTATTTCAGTTCTTCCTACGATATCACACGAACTTTCTTATTGGTCCTACGAGTAGGAAAGGGAAAAAAAGATCTCAACTAAACCCTAGGAGTTTGCTAAGTGTGGGGATTTCACCTAGACTAGAAATTCTGGAGTCCGGGGGGTCGGTTATACATAGGGAAGTGTTTAAACACCCTACATATCTGTAGTACTCTACAGGAACCTTCTCTGTGTCATTGTGATTGTGTTTATTGCTAATGATTGGGAAAGTTTCTCCTTTGTGTTAGGAGAGAGAATTGAATTGATTTAAAAAAGACAGACAGACAGACAAACTGACTATTTTTGGTATTTTATTAGCTCGCTGAGATTCCTTGTGAACCTCATGCCTACATATCCCTAGTGGAAGTCAGAGCTTAATGTAGTTCGGGGAACTAACTAGGGAAATTACTTATTTTTGGTGCCTTGCTTAAAGCTCAAGGTTGAAGCTTGGAATTAAATCTCTGTTTACAGTAAAGAGACATGAAATCATCTTTACAGAGAGGTATTTGTACTATTCTACCACAAACATTTAAAAGTGACAGAAAAGCTAAAAAAAATGATGTTTCATTAAGAGGGGAGTCTACTTGGTTGATCAAGTATGACAGCCATCGTGCCTCTAAAATGAAAGAAAGATGCTCATCCAAATTAGGGAAAGTGTACAAGTCTGGGGATGTGCCAGAGCATGTCTTTCAGAGTCCTAAATGGGAGACTTTGAATGAAATTGAAATTGAAATGTTTGTTTGTTTGAATGTGGTAGAGTAGTAAAAATATCTCTCTATAGAGATAAGCTATGTCTATTTACTATATGAAAGATTTGACTTTAGCTGGCTTGAATGAGGCCCAAGCTTGAGGCTTTTTGATTGACTTCTTAATTATTATTGACTCTGGGAGATGACTCCACTGGGGATTAATTACAGGGTATTTTAGTGTTCTGTACAAAGCCCAGAATTGAGGCTGACTCTACATATGGAGACTCTATTTGTGTGCCTTGTACAAAGCCCAAGGTTGTGGCTGATTGCTGAGGATAATTGAATGAATGACTCTATTTTATGTGCCTTGTACAAAGCCCAAGGTTGTGGCTGACTCTAGCTAGGAAAAAAACATTATTTTCTGCCTTGTACAAAGCCCAAGGTTGTGGCTGACTCTTAGATAAACTGAGTATGGATGACTCTATGGGGAAAAGATCCTAGGTGTTAGGAATCTTTGACACATGAAAATATGGTTTATCTGCCTTGTACAAAGCCCAAGGTTGTGGCTACTGAATGATGAAGAACTCACTGGGGAGACTCTATTATCTGCCTTGTACAATGCCCAAGGTTGAGGCTGACTCTTGACAGGGGAGTTTTATTGTTTGGGTGCCTTGTATGAAGCCCAAGGTTGAGGCTAACTGTTTTTTGGTTTTGACTCTACTGAGGAGGTTTTATTATTGAAAGACTGTTTTTTCTTTGGAAGCTAACCCTTTCCAGGGATTTTGACTCAGCTGGTGAATTTGTCTGTTAAAAGACTGACTTTATCATGTTTTTGGAGGCTGACCCTTTCCAGGGGTTTTGACTCTTTTTGGGGAAATTATCTCCTAAGAGAAATGAATCTTTATTTTTTGACATTTTTTATTAATTGACTTTGGAGGCTAACCCTTTCCAGGGATTTTTATTGAAATGATGGATTGATTTGGAGGCTAACCCTTTCCAGGGGTTTTGTTGACATGAATGGCAGAAAGATTATCTAATGGAGACTTCTTGTTTAAAGCCCAAGATGAAGGCTGACACATGCTGAGGAGAAAACAAACATAGATCCTAGACTCTGCTAAGGAAGATTGATGAAGATAAGGGTGATAGAGACTGTCCATGTCTCAACAAGAGAGACACAGCCGTAGGGTGACTCAACAAGGATGAAACCAGCTGTAGGGGAATCCGATCCTGATTGCTAACCTTAGTTAGACTTTGAAAAAGAAGACACAAGCGTAGCGTGGCTCCACAAGGAAGAAACCATCCGTAGACGACTGCCACCAAATTGTTAACCTTAGTTAGACTTTAAAAAAGAGACACAACCGTAGTGTGGCTCCACAAGGAAGAAACCATCCGTAGACGACTCCACCAAATTGCTAACCTTAGTTAGACTTTTAAAAGGAGACACAACCGTAGCGTGGCTCCACAAGGAAGAAACCATCCGTAGACGACTCCACCATATTGCTAACCTTAGTTAGACTTTGAAAAAGAGACACAACCGTAGAGTGACTCAAGATCTGAAAAGGTATGCCAATAATCATTGGACTTTATTTAGGAAGACTAGCCATGGCTAGACTCTATAGGGGATGTTTATGAACACTGGATTTGAAAGCGATGCCAATAACTATTGGACTTGACACGAAACGAAAAGCTAGTAATGACTAGATTCAATCAGGGGATGCCAGCAAATACCGGACTTGGAAGCTATGCCAATAACCATCGGACTTGACTGCAAGAAGACTAGTAACGACTAGGCTCAATTAAGGGGGTGCCAATAAACATTGGACTTTCAAGAAATCAATGATGCTTGCGGTGTGCAAGAATTACATGGATCCCTCAGGCCAAAGGCGGGGTGTAACCCTTCAAGGGTGGCAATCATTCGAATTGCCACACACATAGTATGGATTTCAAATGATTGAAAAATGAGATGGGTTGAATGCCCACCCTCATTCGCACTCTGTTATGCACGCTGTTATACCCCAAAATTTGCCCGCATCTTTTTTCAAGAAAACTTCAATCTAAAAATTAAGAGTTTCATATAATCTTGGATTTTCATATCCTGATTTATGAATACTTGGTTTTTAGAATTTTTCTTATACGGTATTTTGGCTCGTTGTTGAGTTTATTATTACGCAAACGCCAATTACTGTTTATTACTTCACACACACTATTTATTTGATATTTATTTACAGATAAATAGTACTGACGCAATTGGTACAGAGTACTGGTAACATAGTTCGGGGATTCAGACTGTACTGGTAACAAGTAAATTATTATTATCTTTTGTTTCCCACTAATTTTTGTATTATATTCCATTATTTTCAAAATCTTTTCCTTTTCAAATCTCTTTCTTTCAAAAATCAAATCCTAACTTTATTCTATACATCTCTCTTTTTTCCAACACTATCATACACTTTCTTTCAAATCTTACTTCCACTCAAATTTTCCTTTTGTACGGAATCACTTCATTCCCCAACGTCTCTATCTTTCTTTTCATTCTATAAATACTTCTCATTTTTTCCATAAAATCTCACATCAAATTCTAACTCATCTCTCAAATTTCTACTTCATATTCATTCTTTCTTCTTCCCCCGGTAAAAATGGCGAAGCGGATAGAGACGTGTTTTCTTATGATCATCACCGTCGTGGTGGTAATCATGTCCTTCTTCTGTCTGCATAGCCTGAAAAATGTGGACCTGGGATGTTGACACTCCCAATCATCTACATGTTACTGTTTGTAGCATGGGTTATTAATCGTCATTCCTAAAGTTTGCCGTATCTCTTATTTCTTAATGTACCGTTTACTCGTCGTACTATTCATTATAGTATGTAATATTTGCACTGTAAGTATTAAATGTCGTACTATTTTTCATATTATTGCTTAATTATCCAGATAATATTTTGTGTGTTTTCTTCCAATTAAATATTTATTTTCCTGTGCATTAAATGATTTTCAGGGTTATTATCGGTAATTTTGCTCGCATACAGTACATATTATTTATTTATTACGTCTGTGTTTTTCTAACAAGTCATGTAAATAAATTTTCATCATTTACCCAAAACAAAACCAAAAAGAAAAACAACAAAAATATTAACTTTGACTGTTGAATTTTCACTTTAACTGCTACATGCCTGAACAGTCAGTTGACAGTTAAACCGCTGACAGTGCAATTCTTCGTGTTTTGTACCATCAATCAAATCAAACTTTTGCATTTCAAAATTCCAAGATTTTTGTCCTAGAAGTCTTCTGAATATCACATGATTAGCAGAGACTCAGCACTGCACAAAAATCAGGTACGCTTAACTGTCTCCTACACAAACGGTCTCTAACTAGGGTTTCTTGTTTTTTTTCAGGAGAACAAGTTTTTGAGACCTCAAATGGATTTCATGGACCTCCATATATCTCAAAGTACCATCATACAAATTTTCAAACTTCAATTCGCTCAGACGGACAGTCAGCAGCTCAAACAGTTAACAGACGACCCGTTTGACCAAAAAGTCAACAGACAGTCAAAAATGAAATTTTTTGTCAAAATCCATATTTTGTCAAAGGATTCATCATTGGATCATTGGTTGATCATAATTCATCAGGAAAGATCAAAAATCAACAAAACCCAAAGTTTCAAAATTAGGGTTTTCTCCTAAAAAGTCAACTGAACTTTGACTGGTCATAACTCTCTCATCCTTCATCCAAAAAATTCAAACCAAAGCTCATTTTGAAGGAAATTCAATTATCTTTCAAATGCAATTGGTCCCATGGTCATTAGATTCACCATTTGAAAAATATGGACAAAGATATTACAGGTCATTTTCAAAGTCAACAAAAAGTCACTTTTTTCAAAAGGATGCACAAGGAGCATGGAAAATCATTTTGATATGAGACCAAAGACATTGGTTAGAGGACTCTTTGAGGTTTCCAAAAAATACAAGATCTCCTTCATATGATAAAAATTGAGCGATTTACACCTTGTTGAAGTTTGCTAAATTTTGGGAAAATGCATGAAATCAACATTGATCAAAAATGTTTTTCTTCCAAATGAAACCCAATTTCCATGATCCAAACGTGATTCCCATAATGAGAAGGGCCTCCCACGACCAAGACAAAGCCCACATCATTTTTGTTCTTTTTTTGGTTTAATTTTATCATATAAGATTAAATTAAAAAAAGGAAAATGGAAGGATAATGTGTAGCTTAGTTTCTAAGCATGACTCATCAAAGATCATCAATACTCTGCCCCAAGAGAAGTACAACAGAAGAGGTTTGGAAAAATCAAGCTATAGTGGCTTGAATTCAAAGCTACATATATTAAAAAATTCCAAAATTCAACAAAAGCACTTAATGCTTCTAGCTTAGTTTTTAAGCACATCTTTGCCTATAAATGAAGTATCACACTTCAGTAATAGAAGAGACACGAATTCAGAGCCCAAGTCTTGCTTGTATCAACCTTGTATCAACTTGAATTTTTCAAAGAAATTTAAAATTCGAATTTTAATTTCTAGCTTGTTTCAATACAAATTAATTACTCAAACACGTTCCCTGGCCCTCACTAAACATAACCAGATCAATTGCA